>NC_030822.1:24764416-25077416 GCF_001704415.2 Capra hircus | reverse complement strand
ACAAAAGGTTCTTCCCTATTTCATGCCTAGGTGGTGGTGGGTATGAGCGCAAAATAGCTAACTGGGAGACACCACCTGGAGAAGAAGAGAATGAGTTTCATTTGCATGTCCCCTGACTATAACCATGCTTACTATGGGCAGGATACTTTCCTGCTTTTTCTCATTTCATTCTCATTATGTCCAATTCATAAGAAAACACTGAGACCTGAATTGCTTACCTAACTAACCTAATGTCAGAGAGTCAGTGTCGAGCCAGATACTCTGTTTCCAGAATCCAAGTTCTTAATCACTAGGAAGAAAACGCAAAGTTCAAATACTGAGATTTAACCCATATCATTTAGTCTATTAAAAATATTGTGTTATTGCCATTACAATACTGAATTTTATTTTATTCTAATAATAAATTTTATTAGTATTGAGTTTTATTACTATAGTTTGAATTTTAGTACAACTATAATACCTGGCTTGTTATTAATACTGTATTATATGTATTATTTTAGTACTGTTATTTTAGTTTTATGGCAATAATTATCATCTTTACAGCTCTAGATTTTATTATTGTCTCAATGTTTAGTGTTTTAGCAATAGTTTTTTTTAAATTTTATTGAAGTATAGTTGATTTAAAATAGTGTGTTAATTTCTGCTATACAGCAAAGTGATTCAGTTATACATAAATATTTTTATATTCTTCTTCATATTGTTTTCCATTATGGTTTATCACAGGATATTGAATAATATCCTGTACAGTTCCCTGTGCGGTATGGTAGGACCTTGTCGTTTGCCCATGCTATATATAATAGTTTGCATGTGCTAACCCCAAACTCCTACTCCTTCCCTCTCCTGCCTGCCTCTTCCTTGACAGCCACAAGAGTGTTCTCCATATCTCTGAATTTAATAACAGTTTTATGGCCTGCATAGAAATGGAAAATAATGGCAATAATGGTATGAATTCCATCTCATGTTTGCTTGTATCAAATGAAGAACGAGTAAATCTAGCACCAGCATCAATGCTGCAATTTGGTTTACCCAACAACACCTGTTCAAAAGCATTTCCCAAGTGCCTCCCTAAACAATAATGGCAAAAGTGGGAAAAACTACATTTCCCAGAACTCTTTGCAGCTCGGGTACTCATATGACTTATATAGTCAATGAAGAAATATTGGGTTGGCCAAAAACTTCATTCAGGTTTTTCCCTAAGATCTTATGGGAAAAGTAGAACTAACTTTTTTTGTCAACCCAAAACATCCACTCAATCTTTAGAAAGCAAAAGTGACACAAGATAGAGGAATATGATGTAGTGGTCATACTTCATGAGATCAGATCTGAAGCACTTGGTCCTTCCGGGTCGCTATAACTAAAGTTCTGGCACCTCAGGTGATTAAGAGCCAGACATCATTAGCAAAGGAATTTCTTCTAGATGACTTCATATTGCAGCTAGAAGTTTCTCCTTGCTGTGTTCTTCCAGTTGTGTAAACATCAAAACAAATTTCCTGGCCTTCATTTACGTGTAATAAACCTGTTAATGTCCTATAACAAAACCCATTCTTGAAGTCAATTCTGTTATTTATTTATTTATCACTAAGAATCTTCATTACTATACAACACTCCACTGACTGATAGACTTTTGAACTTTTGAAGTGGGAAAGGATATTTAGAGGTTAATGAATTTGAACTATTTCCTACTGTGAGAGAACTTTTTAGAGTAATCTTGACATTCAGCCTGCTTTTTATCCCATCTAGGAAAGGAGGATTCACTTTGGCTGCTTGAAATCCTTTGCAGTCCACAATGCTCTCATTTGGCATGCCCTAAAATGTCTTCTGTAGGAAAGCATTCGTATATACGCATTTAGGGTTATGTGGTTAGATACATTTGGAGAATAAATGCTAAGCTAAATAGTTACATAGCTTATTGCAGAATTTCTCAGAGCCTTTCATATACCAATATTCATAGATAATCTTCAAGAAGTAGTAAGCTATGCATTTATTTTCCAAACGTTTGGTGAAACATTTTTCTTTTGTGATGAATCTCCAAGAATCTCTGTCACACGAGATGACTTTCATGATACTTGCCTTAACTTAGTGGATCACCAGAAGAATAGGAATTTCAACTTCAGAATAGATGAGTGAAGAGGTTTGGAAACCAAAGATCATTCGGCCCCCTAAGATAGCATTGGTCATGTATGGATGTGAGAGTTGGACTGTGAAGAAAGCTGAGCGCCAAAGAATTGATGCTTTTGAACTGTGGTGTTGGAGAAGACTCTTGAGAGTCCCTTGGACTGCAAGGAGATCCAACCAGTCCATTCTGAAGGAGATCAGCCCTGGATTACTTTGGAGGGAATGATGCTAAAGCTGAAACTCCAATACTTTGGCCACCTCATGCAAAGAGTTGACTCATTGGAAAAGACTCTGATGCTGGGAGGGATTGGGGGCAGGAAGGGAAGGGGATGACAGAGGATGAGATGGCTGGATGGCATCACTGACTCGATGGACGTGAGTCTGAGTGAACTCTGGGAGTTGGTGATGGCCAGGGAGGCCTGGCGTGCTGCGATTCATGGGGTCGCAGAGTCGGATACAACTGAGTGACCGAACTGAACTGAACTGAACTGAAGATAGCATTACAGAAAAGCCACCAACTTCCCAATCTTGAGATCAGTACTTTTTTCCCAAGAGCCCCAACTCAAGAGGAACCCTGCTGTGTGATCTGAGTTGCTGCCTCTCTTCTGGTGTTCCAGGTTATCTACTGATACACTACAGTTCATCCTGACACTTAGTGTTACAAAAATAGTAGAGAGAGTTCCTACACACCCATCACCCAAGGTTCTCTAATGTTAACTTCCTATACAACCTTAATACATGACCACAGTTAACTAATTTGGTATCATGCTTATTGACTAAACTACAGACACTATTAAACTTCACCAGTTGATCTACTAATAATTTTTTTCTACCCAAAGATCCTAGCCAAGATCCCACATTATATTTAGCTGTAATTTTCCCTTAGTCTCTTCCCGTGTGTAACAGTTTATCACCTCTGTCTTTCATGGTCTTGGCACACTTCTGACGAGTACTAGTCAGCTATTTTGTAGGCCAGTTTTCTCATAACTGGATAGAGATAAGGGTCAAACTATTCACCTGATACCTGGCTTCTAAGAGGAAAAAGAGAAGTTACCTGTCCTCTTAAATCCTGCCAAGCATTCCATCACTGCATTCTATTGGTCAAAGCAAGGCATAAGTCCCACCCAGATGCAAGGGGAGGCGCTGGACACGAGATGCCGACTGACCTACAGCCATGAAAGAAATAGATGGTGGCTGTCTTTGAAGATCATCTATCACAACAGGATTTTGAAGCACATTTTAAAAATCCACTTAGCAAGACACATGAAAGCTGGGAATTTTCCACTGTCACACTGAACATCTTTAATTATATGAAACCTGTTTAAAATAGGGCTAGTAGTAACTGCTCCGTATACTTTACGGGCTATGGCAGCCATGGAGGATTGCTAAGATCACCCTTGAAAAAGAAAAACTTCACAGAGAAGTACAGTTAGCCAATAGATTCCAGCAGCCTCACTTTGGGCATTTGTGATAGCAATTCATGCCAGGGCCACACCCTCCCCAGGCAGCTTTTAGCCAGTGCCTGAGTATGGCAGTGAACTAGAGCCAGGCCATTTCTGCTTGTCACAGGATTTCTCCAAGGAGATCCTCCTCAGCTCACAGATGCATTTTTTTTTTCACATCATAACACCCGCCCTCTGAGATTGGATTGCATCTGAAAATCATTCTAGAACAGACAACAGTTGTTAACTAATTGCTTTGGCCTTGCATGCACAAACATGAAAAGCCGCAGTTTCAAAACTGTCAGAATGGGTGTTAGTTTGGAAGAAAATCCCAGAAACAACTGTAGGCCACCCTTTTAACCTCTAGGCACCAAATGCTGTGGGAGGGGATGAATCAGAGGCGCTCAGCAACATTTCCCAAGCAGGAAGCAAAAGACGGCTAATCCCACGGACTCACAAATCCAGCTGAAGAGCCCAGTTCAGATGGCTTTCAGATCAGCCATGAATTCTTTTATGAAACACTGTATCACCAAGGCTCTTGAAAGTGAAAGTGAAGTGAAAGTCACTCAGTCGTGTCTGACTCTTTGTGACCCCAGGGACCATACAGTCCGTGGAATTCTCCAGGCCAGAATCTTGGAGTGGGTAGCCTTTCCCTTCTCCAGGGCATCTTCCCAACCCGAGATCAAAGCCAGGTCTCCCGCATTACAGGCGGATTCTTTACCAGCTGAGCTGCAAGGGAAGCCCATGGCTCTTGATCATACTGGAAAAGTTTGACATCCATGCCTCTGAATCAAAACGACTTTCAGGAAAATCTAACTCTAACAGTAAGTTTCAAGAATACTGAAAACACACTATTTCACATATATTTTTATTTGGTTATATTTGATAGAGCACTGTATAGTAACATTTTTATATGTTCTTTCAAACAGCATTAAAACCATAGTGCTAAAACTTTATGTCGAAGTTCGACTGGCAGTGTTTTTCCCTTCTTAAGGTCTACTGTATTTCATCTAGTTTGAGACACCATTATTTTTAAGATATAAAATAAGGGCACATCTTAAAAACGAATGGTGTCTCAAAGTAGACAAAATACGGTAGAACCACTTGATTCTCTTGCTTTTTCTTGATTCTCTTACTTTCTTCCTAGGACACATTTTTTTTCTTTCTTTGCCTAATTACTCTTACCCATCCTCTGAGTTTTGGCTTAATTATCACTTCCAAGAAGTCTTCCTTAACCCGCCTACCCTTACCCTCAGACTATGTGAGTACCCCTGCTGTGTGTCTCCACAGCACCCCGTCCTCCACTCTCATAACTTTCTCATCCTTTACTCTAACGGTTTGTATGCTTTTCTATCTCCATCACAGGGGGCTTCCCTGGTGGCTCAGATCATAAAGCGTCTGCCTGCAATATGGGAGACCTGGGTTCGATCCCTGGGTCGGGAAGATCCCCTAGAGAAAGAAATGGCAACCCACTCCAGTACTTTTGCCTGGAAAATTCCATGGACTGAGGAGCCTGGTAGATTACAGTCTATGGGGTCACAAAGAGTTGGGTATGACTGAGCAACTTCACTTTCTTTTCTTTCTTTCTTTCACAGGCTATAAACTCCTTGAAAGCAGGGGACTCCTCTGTCTTGCTCACAGGGTACCCTGCACAGGTGGCACTCAATAAAGATTCATTCAACAAAGAATAAATTATCAAATGAATAAGTGTCTCCATTGCAAGCATATCTATTTTGAATGGTGAAGCAATAAGAATTCTATCTCACAGATGAAGCACAGCAACTATGAGGCTAGTTAATGAGACCGGCAAAGCTAAAATGTTATAAGGTTCCACACAATAATAGGGATCTCTGACATTTATTGGGTATTTACTGTGTTCTGACCTCTGTGTATGTATACTTTCATTTAATTCTCATAGTCACTCGGGGTTAGGTAGATGTTGTTAGTATTCACACTTTATGAAAAGGGAAATGAGAGTGCAAAGAGGTAAAAATTTCCTAAGATAATGGTGGCTTCCCTGGTAGTTCAGATGGTAAAGACTGCTTACAGTGCAGGACACCTGGGTTTTATCCCTGGGTTGGGAAGATCCCCTGGAGAAGGGAATGGCAACCCACCCCAGTATTCTTGCCTGGAGAATCCTATGGACAGAGGAGCCTAGCAGGCTACAGTCTATAGATTAACAAATGAGTCAGACATGACTTGGTAACTAACACATACAAGAGAGCTAATCATTGGTGCAGTTGAGATACAAACCAAGGCAGACTCCCAAAAGTTCTACTCTCAATCACAACATTAGAAACCAGGTAAACTGCATCACAATATTTAGCAATAGTAAATACTATTAGGTACTAGCAGATGACTTCTTAAAAACCTGGTTTCAAGCTGATCCAGGACAAATTGCTTTATCTCAGTGGATATAGATACTAACAAAAACAGAATTAATTCTAGTTGGGTTAAAAAGTCACTTTAATACAAGTTAGGACCCCTCAATTCTTTATACACAGCCAACTCTTCAAGTGGCTATATAATCCTGGGTGAATCACTTAACTTCTCAGAAACTCAGTTTTTTCTCTAGTTAAAAAAAGGGGTGGGGGGTAAAGCAACTGAACCCACAGTCCTCTGATGGGGTTCGTCACTTTATCTCAAAACAATTAACAGGTACACCAAGTGGGAGAGATCAGCAGTGGTTATCATCCTATGCCAAATATTGAATTCGAGGATGTAACTTAAACTCCAGTGTTTGTTCTACAAAATTCAAATAATGTTTGGCAAGGTGAAGGGCTCTTGATCCTCTACCTGAAAGCATAGGTTTTCACATTTCAGCCATGGATTTCTATTCCTTTCCTACTATTAACAATGTTTGCATTAGTGGGGAGAGGGAAGCCCAGACTTGTGTTGACAGAGTTCAACTGTTGGGGAAAAGTACATACCTGGAGGGGGAACAGTGTTTAACAAGAAACAAGGCATCAGTCTCCACCTGACTCATTCCGAGCTGGGCCTCCCTCTGCTGTCGCTTTGTTCCAGCACTAGATCAGAGGTTCATGTGGAAACTTGTTAAGTCAAGCACTATCAAAAACTGCAGCCCAGCTCTGCTGCAGAGGAAAACAAGATTCTAGCCAGATGAGCGTGGGAGCCAAGGCTACTGGGAAGAGCTGGAGATACTTCCCAGGGCTCCAGGGAGAAACAGGCCCGCACTCTTCAGTGTCACAGGACTGCCGAAACTATTTATTTATCCAAACCTTTGGGGAATGCTTTTCCAATAGGCCCTGGAATCCTTTTTCTTTTCTTGACTTCGTAAGAAGTTAAAGGTCATAATAAGTTATTCGCAAGCTTTGCCTTCAAAGCTAGATTCTTATGTCAAGGAATCCAGTATTCTCAGGCTTCGTGATTGTACTTGGAGCAAGATAAATACGGGTGAATTTCTCAACTTCTCAAAGGTTTAGTTTCCTTACCTAGCAAATGAAAATAATAATGCCCACAATCTGCAGATTAAATGAGATTAGAAAGTGTCCCTAACATATAGTGTACTTAATAGAGGGAGGTCTTTTATGATTCCTTTCACGAAGGGTATGCGTGTGCTCACTCACTCAGTCATGTCTGACTCTTTGCCACCCACCAGGCCCCTCTGCCATGGGATTATCCCATCAAGAATACTGGAGTGGGTTGCCATTTCCTCCTCCAGGGGATCTTCCCAACTCAAGCACTGAACCTGTGTCTCCTGCGTCTCCTGAATTGGTAGGTATATTCCTTATCACTGAGCCAGCTTGGAAACACTTCATAAAGGGTATCCCAAGATCAAGAGAAAAAAAAAGATCAAGATCAAAAGAAAAAAAATCCCAAGGAAAAAAAAATTTTTTTTTCCATTTATTGTCTGCACTGGGTCTTTGTGTATGGACAGACTTTCTCTAGTTGCAGCCAATGGGGGCTACACTTCGTTGCGGGGCACAGGCTTCTCACTGCAGGGGTTTTCCTTGTTATGGAGCACAGGCTCCAGGGTGCACAGGCTTCAGTATTTGCAGCACGTGGGCTTAGTTGCCCCGCAGCATGTGGAACCTTCCCAGACCAGAGATCGAATCCATGTCCCCTGCCCAGGCAGGTGGATTCCTAACTATTGGACCACCAGGGAAGTCATCAATCATTTTTTTTTAATCCTCTAAAACCAACCAAACTTGGGAAAGCAGCCCTTCTACTTAGAGATTTTCTAGAAGATCTTTTTTGGTAGTTTACAATAATTCTTCTTCACATAAGTAGAACTGAAAAAAAAAAGTTGAGATAAATGTATAGAGAGATAGATAAATTGCATTTCCAATTTGTATTCATTCAACAAACATCTAAAAGCACCAGACTTGGAGTAGGATAATAACTGCTTCCTTTTTAAAGAACTTTTAGCTTACAATGATTTCTCACAAGCATTTATTCATTTGAAATTTCATCATACTTTTTTTAATTGAGTATAGTTGATGTACAGACAGTATTACATAAATTACAGGTATACAATATAGTGATTCACAATCGTTAATGGTTATGTGATTCACAATTGTTAAAGGTTATATTCCATCTATAGTTATTATAAAATATTGGCTATCTTCTCTGTGTAGTATGATATATCTTTGTAGCTTATTTTATACATAATGGTTTGTCCCTTTTAATCCCCTACCTCTAGATATGGCCCCTCCTCCTTTCCTCTCCCCACTGGTAACCATTTGTTTATTCTCTATATCTGTGGCTATTTTTTGTTATATTCAGTATTTATTGTATGTTTTAGGTTCCACATATAAGTGAAATCATACAATATTTATCTCTCTCTCTCTGACTTATGTGGAAAGATACAGCATATTTTTGGATTAGAAGAATTAATATTGTTAAATACTACCCAAGGCAATCTACCATTCAATGTAATCCCCATCAAAACACCAATAGCATTTTTCACAGGTAAAGACATTTACTCATCTATTAGAGGTAAGAGGGAAGTTATAGCAGTCAAGTGAGTGCTAGACGATCATAGTCTTTAATATCAGATAAACCTTAATTTGAGAATTGGATCTGATACCAGTTCTGTATCCCCTTGAGCAAGTTCCCTTTCTGCACCTCATCTGTGAAATGGGAATAATATGCCTATTTTGTAGAGTTATTGTGAGGATCAGATAAAATAATACATAGAAGATATGGTTACACACACTGTGTAACATATAGCTTAGCACACTATCAGTATCATCATGGTCTTTATTATAGTTTTTATTATTGTTCAAGGAGCCAAACTAGCAGAATTAGGGCTAAAACTCTTGCTTGCTAAATTCCAGTCCAGTCTTTTCTGCCATACCGATAGTTTTCAAGCATTTCAAACTTTACCTCTTTAAGAAAACAGTATCGTATATTGCTCATGTGTCTATAACACAGCAGAGGCTGTTAGATTTGGAGGAGGGAAGCTGAAGTGCCTCCTGCCCACCCCTACTTCCCACCACACAGACAGATATCTCTCCACACGTGACACTGCATTAACTACCAGGTCAGCTACCTGCACTCACCACTGCCTGAGAGTCACCAGGCACTTGGTCTCAACGAGTTAAGCAGACAGGTATTCAGCAGCGCTTCCATTTGCCTTGTCAGGGCCATTTGTCTCTTCTCCTACTTACCTTGCTTTGCTCCTCATTTGCTGTCAATCTCGTGGTCCTTTGATCACCCACCTTTTTCTGATTCATGGGCTCCGTCAACTTGACCACTTCCTAAGTGTTAGCAAGGACTTGAGCCTTCCTGTTTTGTTCTGTCAAGTAAAATCTGCTCTCCTGGTTCATGGACTCTCATCCACTTTGCACCCGTCACTGCTTGTAGGAGAGGGAACACTTCCACCCCTCTCCTTCCATCGTGCAAGCTTTTGCCATCTCTTCCTAGCTTGCTCCCTCACTTTTCAAGAGAGGAAGAGTTATTTATCTGATTGATCAAAATTCTAGATCATTTTTCACATCACATTTTCTTTGGGGTCAGATTCCTGTGTGCAGAAGGTACAGACCCATCTATGCCTTTACCTTCTCCAGGTGACTACAAGTAGACATCCAGGCAGGCCCACTGTGTTTCCGCATGCATGCCTAGGCACGCTAGCCTTTCCCTCTATATAGTTCAGCAGGTTAGAAAGATCCAGATTCAAGTTTTTGAGACCTGAAGCCCAACTTTGTCTTTAAGCTAAAGTCAGGATTCAGCCTAGAATGTAACAGTGAGGGTCATTGGATACGCACACATGCAGGTCAGTTGGAGTCCCAGTTAACTGCTACTCCTGACTGTATTTCCTACTGGGGAATCAACTGGGAGAAAAAGTGACTGGTGGGGAAGATCTAAGCCTTCCCATGCCCTGGACAAAAAAACCTTTAATAATCCCACCTCAAATCTGAGCACTTGCGTGACCTTTCTTCTTTAAGCCTGGCCCCCTTTCTCTGCTCCCAACTGTTCACAGGTCCCTCACTCTACAGTCATTCCCCTGGTGAAACAGAACATGGCACACACCCCAGTTTGTGCTCCTCAGGCCCTGAGCCCAATGTGTCTTTCCCACCACAAATCCATCCTATACCTGAAGTCTTCCATTAGCTCAATCAGAACGAGGTATCCCTCCTCTGCTTACATAGCACTTAGCTTTTCATTAAGTTATAGCACTTGCCTCATTCAGCCTCTTGTTCTAAAAGTTACTTATAACAGGTCAGTCTTTCCCTCGAGATTGGAAGCAACACAAAAGCAGGGAGCCTGGTTAGTCATTTCTGATACCCCCTCAACTTCTACTCTTGGGCTTTGCAAACTACAGATGCACAAGAGTACATTGTGACTTGGAGCCAAATAATGTCCCAATAAACCTGATCAGAAGAATTATATATACAAGAACTTCAAGATATTCAAGCTGGTTTTAGAAAAGGCAGAGGAACCAGAGATCAAATTGCCAACATCCGCTGGATCATCAAAAAAGCAAGAAAGTTCCAGAAAAACATCTATTTCTGCTTTATTGACTATGCCAAAGCCTTTGACTGTGTGGATCACAATCAACTGTGGAAAATTCTGAAAGAGATGGGAATACCAGACCACCTGACCTGCCTCTTGAGAAACCTATATGCAGGTCAGGAAGCAACAGTTAGAACTGGACATGGAACAACAGACTGGTTCCAAATAGGAAAAGGAGTACGTCAAGGCTGTATATTGTCACCCTGCTTCTTTAACTTCTATGCAGAGTACATCATGAGAAATGCTGGGCTGGAAGAAGCACAAGCTGGAATCAAGACTGCCAGGAGAAATATCAATAACCTCAGATATGCAGATGACACCACCCTTATGGCAGAAAGTGAAGAACTAAAGAGCCTCTTGATGAAGGTGAAAGAGGAGAGTGAAAAAGTTGGCTTAAAGCTCAACATTCAGAAAACGAAGATCATGGCATCTGGTCCCATCACTTCATGACAAATAGATGGGGAAACAGTGGAAACAGTGGCTAACTTTATTTTGGGGGGCTCCAAAATCACTGCAGATGGTGACTGCAGCCATGAAATTAAAAGATGCTTACTCCCTGGAAGGAAAGTTATGACCAATCTAGACAGCATATTCAAAAGCAGAGACATTACTTTACCAATAAAGGTCCGTCTAGTCAAGGCTATTTTTTCTCCAGTAGTCATGTATGGATGTGAGAGTTAGACTGTGAAGAAAGCTGAGTGCTGAAGAATTGATGCTTTTGAACTGTGGTGTTGGAGAAGACTCTTGAGAGTCCCTTGGACTGCAAGGAGATCCAACCAATCCATTCTAAAGGAGATCAGCCCTGGGATTTCTTTGGAGGGAATGATGCTAAAGCTGAAACTCCAATACTTTGGCCACCTCATGTGAAGAGTTGACTCATTGGAAAAGACTCTGATGCTGGGAGGAATTGGGGGCAGGAGGAGAAGGGGATGACAGAGGATGAGATGGCTGGATGGCATCACAGAATCGATGGACATGAGTTTGAGTGAACTCCAGGAGTTGGTGATGGACAGGGAGGCCTGGTGTGCTGCAATTCATGCGGTCGCAAAGAGTTGGACACAACTGAGCAACTTAACTGAACTGAATATATAATTAACATAGTAATATATAGAATACATTTGTAGCTTACAAAGAATAATTATAAATAAAGTGAAAGTTGCTCAGTCATGTCCGACTCTTCGTGACTCCATGGACTGTGACTCCATGTCCAATTCTCCAGGCCAGAATACTGGAATAGGTAGCCTTTCCCTTCTCCAGGGGATCTTCCCAACCCAGGGATATAACCCAGGTCTCCCACGTTGCAGGCAGATTCTTTACCAGCTGAGTCACAAGGAAAGCCCAAGAATACTGGAGTGGGTAGCCTAGCCCTTCTCCAGCAGATCTTCCCAACCCAGGAACCTAACTGGGGTTTCCTGCATTGCAGGAGGACTGAGCCACCAGCTGAGCCACCAGGGAAGCCCAGTTATAAATAGGTAAATACTAAAAGATGCTCATATTTTATATTTATAATTATTGCTTGCTTGCATGCATGCTCAGTCGTGTCCTATTCTTTGTGACCCTATGGACTATAATCCGCCAGACTCCTCTGTCCATGAAATTCTGCCATTCCCCTCTCCAGGGGATATTCCCATCCCAGGGATCAAACCCATGTCTCCTGTGTCTCCTACATTAGCAGGCAGATCCTTTACCACTAGCGCCACCTGAGAAGCCCAAGCCTCCTCCAAGAACTCACCAAAAACGCAAGTGCTGAATGTCTGGAAAATGTGCCCTTTTGTAACAAGGTTGCTACTTTCTCCCCGCTTTCACTTTCCTTAAGACTCTGACATCTGATGATGGGTTGGCTCTAAGAATAGAAACTCCAGACAGAAAGGAGCCCAGCCTCTGGGTAGCTCTGGAGAGACTAGGGCATGCTGTTGGTTCCTCTGCCAGAGACCCGCTTTCAAGTTTGGTTGAGGAGGCCCCAGACAATGAGACTATGTTTCCACCCGGCTTTTTTTCACTTGTTGAATGCAGGCGGGTCGGCGGAGCCTGCAGCTGACAGCTGTGTTTACAACTTCCCATCACCCTTGCTAATTTATGAATTCTGGGCCTGGTGCTCACCCTGAATAGACGTCTGCAGCATGGGATGGTGGCAAGTCATCCTTGCAGGGAGCCACACAACACCTGGGCACTGGTGTTAATCAGGGGCATTGCAGGGCATGAATGGGGGTGGGTAAAAAGCGGCTGAGACAATAGAGCGCAAGCCTTCTGCATGAAGGTTAACCATCCTAATACAATTCACTGATGCTCTCAGATTTAGTTGCCACAGCTTTGAAGACTCTGACTCCTGCTTTACAAATGCACTGCACATTTCAGATTACATGCCTTAAAAAGTGTCCCCAAAGATGTGAACTAAAAATTATGACTACTTCCACTGAAATGATCAATTATTCCCTGAATCATAAGATGTATCAATAAATCTTAGCAGAGGGTGTAAAGAAGCAGCTACCAGATCCTACGGTAATTCCAAAGAAGGAAAGGGGTCTGTCTCATGTCCTAAAAAGACCTACCTCATCATAGACTCCAACTTTGGAAAGCTTTAACACGGAAGCAGGGGAAATTGAACTAGAAAATGGCCTCAGTCTTCAGAATTTTACTTTCTAGAAAGAAAAATGTCTATTTGTGGTATTGTAATGACAAGTGATTATATCCTCAAACAAGGTTGCTCTGTGTGTGACTAGAGTCAAACAAAAATAGCCAGAACAGACTTGCTATCAAAATATTCATGAAGTTTTAGACAATTACCATGATTAGAAAAACTTGGGTTTTCATATGTAAAGAAAGTATCCCTGTCTTTTAGAATGCAATAGATCTAATAGTTTTTGTGATTATCTAATAGAAAAAAATCCTATAATATTAATACCAGGTGCCTAATAGAACTCAGAATTTTCCTATTTCTGGCTGTATCACAGCCAGCTGTGTGACCTTTGACTTCTCGCCTCCCCATCTAGTCTTCACTTTCCTTGTCTGCAAAGTGACAGTAACAACACCTGGCTTGGTTCCTGCATTTCCCAGGACTGTCGATCTCTAACTGAGAATGGATGGGAAACTGATTTGCAAACATGAAGGAAGAATAGGATGATGACAATTATATTCTAGAGCAGACTTCTTTTTTGTTTTTCTGTTGCTGTAGTCTTCCTTCCAAGGAACCTTTAGAACTCTGTGTTTCAAAACATTTTTTAAAGTCTGTTCCATTTGGGAATGTTTGGTGGCATGGAGCAGAGATGTACTTATGGGTTCCATCCAAAAGATAATTTACAAAGACGGTTAAGGAATACTGCCTTTTAAAAATATTATTTGAAAAAGGGGAAAAAATGAAATGTTAGCCTAATAAAGCAAGTATGAAGCAGCATTTATAAAATAGAGCAAACAGTGAGTGACAATTTAACTCAAGACATCAGATGGATGTGTCTGGGAAGTAAACTTGGTGTATGGTTTCACACTTGAAAGAACATGGAGCCAAATGCATTGATATGTTCCTAGAACAGTTTAGACTGTCAACACTGATGTGAGAAATCACAATTTTTCTATGGAGTCACAGAATTTTACTCTACACTATTTTCTTTACAGCTGCAAGACAAAGAAAGGTGTTATCAAAATCCTGTTATGAAAGGCATTACGCTGAGTGAAAGAAGAAAAATTCAAAAAGTTACACATGTTATGGTTCCATTCATGTGACATTCTCAAAAAGACACAGCTATAGTGGCAGAGACTCGAAGAGTGGTCACTGGGGGTTCAGAATAGTGGCAGGTGAGCCTAGAGAGGGATAGCAAGAGAGTTTTGGGGGATGAATGAACTATACGGTATCAGGACTCAGATGGTGGCTTGCACATAGCTAAGTCACTTCAGTCTTATCTGACTCTGCAACCCTATAGATAGTTGCCCGCCAGGCTCCTCTGTCCATGGGATTCTCCAGGCAAGACTACTGGAATGGGTTGCATGCCCTCCTCCAGGGGATCTTCCCAACTCAGGGATCGAAGCCGCATCTCTTACGTCTCCTGCGTTGACAGGCAGGCTCTTTACCATCAGCACTGACTGGGAAGCCCTACAAGTCTGTATCTGTATTAAAACTCATAGAACTATAGACCAAAAATGAGTCAATTTTATTGTATGACTGTTTAATAATAAATTAATGAAAGAAAGAAAAAGAAAAAATAATCACATTACTGAATCATATGCAGGAGAACACAGTCGTTGGTTTCTGAAATGTCATGGCTGTGTTTGTAAACAAGCTTGACCCCAGAACTTTTCAACATCAGTGGGCACAGAAGTCATTTCAGGCTTTACTTACAATGAAGATGCTCATAAAATGGGTCTGGAATGATATCTGATTTTTTGCATTTCTATAAAGTTCCCAAGTGATATCAATGCCTCTGCACCTGCATATAACACTTCAGAAAGTGTAGGTTTTCTAGAATTTAGTTCATGTGAAGCAATTGTGGCAAATATGTGCTCTCATGCTAACTGCCCACATCCCTTACTCATAATAGAGATCACTAGTCAGTCAAACGCACTTTCCTCCTGAGCCTAGATAGGGTCACCAGGCAGAATGCAGTTGAGGGCAGATGATGCTCAATAGGGAAGATTGTGTGAGTTGAAACCTACTGGTCACCTTGTCCTGCAGTACTGATGTAAGTCTCATCCATCAACATTGCAAAGAATCCACTTGGAATACCCACTTTCTCTCTCCGGCCTTAAAGTTCTGGTTCCAAAACTCTGTGTCCTAGACAAATTAGCCATAGTTAATTACAGATGTATCTTTTCTTTTAGCAGATGTAAGAAAACCTATTAACTCCCTTAATATCACATTGCACCTCAGTTTCTTCACCTACAAAATAAGAATAATACTTCTATCCCTAAGGTTGTTGCAAGAATTAACAAGAAATTAGTGTGGCTTGCTTAGAACAGCACTCTGCCCAGAGTGAGACTCAGTCATGGGTAACCGTTATCATAATTCCTCAAGCATGCCTAGCATAGTGCCATGTCCATGGCAAATGTTAAAGAAAAATACTATTTCTTCTTCCTGTTGATCATTGTGTAAATTAGAATTATTGAAAGAGCTCAGCAGGAACCTGCTAAGATCCAGAACTTGGTCATTCTCGTTGTTGTTGTTGTTCAGTCCAACTCTTTGCAACCCCATGGAGTGTAGCACGCCAGGCTTCCCTTTCCTTCACTGTCTCCCTGAGTTTGCTCAAACTCATGTCCATTGAGTCAATATTGCCCTCCAATCATCTCATTCTCTATCACCCCCTTCTCCTCCTGCCCTCAATCTTTCCCAGCATCAGGGTCTTTTCCAATGAGTCTGCTCTTCACATCAGGTGGTCTAAGTATTGGAGCTTCAGTTTCAGCATCAGTCCTTCCAATGAAGAGTCATTCGTATGCTTAGTAAATTATCTTTTCAGCAGTTAAATTTTTTCATTTAACCTTTCATCAACTTCATCAGTTGGAAATTTCTTTGCTGATTTACCAAACCATAAAGTACAGTTAATTTTACGAGACCATGGGCCTATTTTGTTATGCGTTTCCCCCTGTATTACAAGAAGCTGCTGCTGTTGCTGCTAAGTTGCTTCAGTCGTGTCCGACTCTATGCAACCCCATAGACTGGACTATGCAGCTCACCAGGCTCCACCATCCCTGGGATTCTCCAGGAAAGAACACTGGAGTGGGTTGCCATGAGGCTAGTTGATGCTAAAGTTTTTAATGTGAGGTTTTTCTAAAAGGAAGAATGAAAATTCGATATACTTATTTATGCCATTGGTTTGAGACAAAATCTTAAGAATTACTTTTGTGGAGACAGAGGAATAGAATATGTTAAAAACTCAATATCTGAGACCATATGCCATCTACTGAATGCCCTTCTCTGCTCTGTCATGATAGTTTCTGTTATACATTTTCCTGGTTTTACGTGTGTGCACTCAGTCGTTCAGTCAAGTCCGATTCTTGGTGACCCCATGGACCGTACCCTGCTAGATTCCTCTGTCCATGGAATTTTCCAGGCAAGAATACTGGAGTGGGTTGCCATTTCCTTCTACAGAGGATCTTCCCTACCCAGGGATCAAACCCTCGTCTCTTGCATCTCCTGCATTTTGGTAAGTGGATTCTTTATACCATTACACCACCAGGGAAGCCTTCTTTATGTATATAATGTCAAAAAATTCATGACTATTATTTAATGTATTTTCAGCTTTAAAAGGCACAATAGTATATGTGTGACAACCCACCAGGCTCCCCCGTCCCTGGGATTCTCCAGGCAAGAACACTGGAGTGGGCTGCCATTTCCTTCTCCAATGTATGAAAGTGAAAAGTGAAAGTGAAGTCGCTCAGTCGTGTCCGACTCTTGGCGACCCCATGGACTGCAGCCTACCAGGCTCCTCTGTCCATGGGATTTTCCAGGCAAGAGTACTGGAGTCGGGTGCCATTGCCTTCTCCTATAACATATGTAACAACATACAAATAAAGGCTAAGAACAATTACAAAAGAAGAAAAGATATTGCTATAGAGAAGCCAAGAAGAAGAGTAAAACAAGCGCTGAATTTGGAGCCAGAAGATGGTGGTGAAGCATCAGTTCTGTCCCTCTGAACTTTCATTTATTAGAAGTAATAAAAAATGGGATGTTATTTTTATAATTAATTTCAGTTTGGACATTCTATATATTGATAACATTACATAACATTCATGGGTTTCATTCAAGCATTAAAAAAAAAATCTGTATAGTTATCCTAAGTATCCAGGTGAGAGCAAAAGAAAAAAAAAAAAAAAAAAAAAACTATACTACTTCCAAAGTCTCGTTAGGTTAATAATTGATAGTTCATTTTCACCCGAGTTACTGGTTTTCTGCCACTGGAGGGCGTGCGGTGCTTGGTTGTAAACTGTCCCTCTGGGCTTTTGCTCTCTTGCTCACAACTTCATTTTCAGTCCATTGCGCTGGAATCAGAGCATCAAAGAAACCACCTCCCTCATTTGGCAGAGTTAACATATGAGAGGTAGGCCTGAGAGAGTGTGTGAGCTGGCAAAGCCCACAGAGAAAAATCTCCTTAATGTGCATGGGGCCATTTCAACTGCCTTTATTTCCCCTTAATAGTTGCCGCATACAGCCCTTCACACCACGGCCTCTCTTCACTCAGTTCTGAGTGCACTTCGGCGCTTCTGTCCTTCACGTGGCTTTTCCAAGGTCCCTTGTATTTTTCACACGTCTCCAGCAGAGACTAGACCCTGGTCCTCTTGAATGTAGCCTAGCAGGTGGAATGGATTTAGTTCACAAACAATCAGAGTCCACTTACTGGTCTCTAGAAGATTTGCTTCATTCTTGATCCAGGATACGAACAGTGCGGAAGGCAGAAGCAATGGCGCTTTCCAGGAAGCTGGTTTTTACTGAAACTCTAGTGTCCATTGAGTACAAGGAATGCGTCCACCCTTTAAAGAGCTCCCAGACTAATTAGGAGGATTAAACAGAGAATGGCAGGGATGGGATACAGAATGACAAGTCTTGAAGGAACTTTAGAATTCTCTTTTTATATGTGAACAACTGAAATTCTATGTTGAAAACAATTGGTAAATCCTTTTCCCAACTTAGAGAAAATGAGGGCTGTGATCAATTACTCATGTCTGCCATGGGCATGGACTGGAGTATGATATGCATGGATTTACCAATCCTAATTTTCCATTCTAGGCCCAACTTTTTTCTTTTTTTTTTTTTTTTTTCAGTTGGGGAAACTAAGGCCTAAAAAAGGAAAGGAATCTAGTCGAGGTCATTCAATTAAGTGTCAAAGAATAAGTTTTCAAAGCATTATAACCTTAGGCAAATCAGTCTAGAGTTAGAGGAGGGTGTTTTTTCTATTCTGAAAGCCCTGACTGGTTCTTCCACCTCACCTAGTTTTCCTGGCACACTTGGACTGATTTGTTCCATCTTCTGAAAATATCCTGTGATTTTTTTTTTCTTTTTCATTTTTTTTCCTATGCAATTATCACTACTTATTAAAGAATACATGTCACACGTATAAATAACAAGGCATAAAATGTAATAAATACTCACTCTGTAATCCACCCCTTAATTTAAGAAATAGAAGCTATTTCAAACCAAGGAGTAGGCTTACTATGAGATCTGGGCTAAAGTTCAGATTAACCTCAAGATTACACCCCAGGGGCTCTAACAGCTGGGGTGAAAATGAGTGGCTATCTGTGAAATCATCTTTAATAACGGGGAGCAAAACAAAGATCAAATTAAAAGTTGATAAAATAACACAATATAACTCTACTAACAATAGAGTTAGTAGGCTTCTGTTTGGGCCAGGCAACAGTTACTGCCAGCTTTGAAAGAGATGCATCCAGTAGCAATAATTGATGATTTCATGAATCAATAAATCCTTAGAAGGAGAAACACACTAGTCAAGTGAGTAAACTTGCCGGATATAAAGCTACAAAGCAACCTGATATAGGGAAATGATTCCCCAGAGACAAGAAACTGAAGATTCATCCCATGACTTACAGTCCCCAAAGCTAAAGTGTCGATTTCTTGTCGTTCTCATCTTCCAGTGGGAGGGTTCTGCTCGGTTCTTTTACTTGCATCCTCTAAAAGGGATGTTCAGTTCACCCTGAATTGACTTCAGAAATCCAAAGAGGCTCAAAGGCTCTGCAGTACAAATAAAATCACCTATGTCCTTATTCTTTTCCTTCCCTTGTGCATATTTTTCTGATTTGAAAGATACTGGAAAGGTCTGGGACCTAATCAGATAAACAGTTCCTCCATGATACAGTCCCTTTACAAGGAAAGTTTCAACATTTCGTCTCTTCCCAACAATAGTGTAGCCTCCCACTCCAGTGCCGTGAGCTTCTCTCTGTGTGATCCGTGTCCCTCATTCTCTGCAGTGATTGCCAGAAATCTCTTAATCTCCTTTGGATATAATCTCCTGTTCTATTTTAGTCTTCACATTTTCTTTTTTTCAATCTCAAAACAAGCCTAAATTGGGCAAAGGTGGTTTGGTCAGTTTATTTTCAAATTCACCTGAAGGGAAATCTTGAAAGTAATCACATAAGAAGAGGTTAGCTTTCTTCTCTATTAAAGAGAACCTCAGGGCCTGATCTAGGCCACCCCCCAAAAGCAAGATCTAGCCTTTTTTTAAAGCTTAATACAACCTTTGGCTTTTTTAAGACCCGCCCCCCCAACACACACACACATTGGATCTGCTCTCCAAAGATTCTGTTAAACTAACTGTATTCCATAAAATTAATTTTAAAAATAAAAATGGACAACCAACAAGAACCTACCATATAGCCCAGGGAACCTACCAAATAGCACTGCTCAACACTGTGTAATAACCTAAATGGGAAAAGAATGTGAAAAAGAGTAGATACATGTGTGTATAACTGACTCACTTTGCTCTACACCTGAAACTCAACATTGTTAATCAACTATTCTCCAAAACAAAAATTAAGGCTTTTTTTTAAGTCTATTACATTAAGATGAAAATAAATGCCTAATAACTCTGCTGTGTTCATAAAGACAATGTACCTTGCCCTGCCTCCATAATTCTCAGTTTTGCAAATAATGCTCCCTGAATTCTCTCCCTCCTCTAATTATGATGTACATTGCTAAGAACTTGGTGTTCTGTGTGAGTTGTCCATCAGAAGATTTTAAATAGATAAGGAGTCCTGACTTTGCCCAAAGCCCTACCCCCATGATACTAATTACCCAGCTAGGTTGAAACGTGATTTAACATAACTTTTATGCTCTACAAACTAACAGTAAACTTCTATCATTTGCCTAACACATGTCCTGAGATCTTCCCAAATCTCCAATTTCGAGAACACTCATGGCATCTAGTTTTCCTTGGTAAATGTTTATTTAACTTTGCTGTGCAATCTTATTTTATTTGATCCCCACTAATAAAATCCCCTCCTTTTTGAAATATTCTTCCTTTGGTTTCCATTCTCTCAGTTTCCTTTATTGGCCCCACCTCCTCTGCTAAAAATTAAAGTCCTCAAAGGACAGTGCCGAGTCCTTTTCCTTTTGACTTGACATTTTTACCACAAGGGTTCTCACCCATTCCCCAGACATCAAAGACTATCCATATGTGGATGACTCCCATATTTATCTTTCTATTCCAGATAACTCCTTGACCTCCCAGCCAAAACTTGCAACTGCGTATTGCATGCTTGTGCTGGGATATCTGCTTCACATTTCTATAATCAAATTCTTGATTACCTCTGTTAAGCCTTTTATTCTGGCAGCCTTCTCCATCTCAGCAGATGTCACCTTTATCTACCGATTTGCTCAAGCAAACGCGAGTCATCCTTAATTCTTCCTTCTCCCCCACCACCATCTTCCCATATTCAGTCAATCACAAAATCCTCTAATTCCTACTTCTATATATATCTCAAATCCATCCCCTCTTTCCCATCATTGCCATTCCCCAAGTCTAAGATGCCATGACCTCTTCTGTCTTCTTCTAATGCATACGTACACAAGCATTAAATACACAAAGCAGCCTGGATGATCCTTTAAAATTATACACCAGATCATATCACCCTCTGGCACCAATTGCTTAAATGGCTTTTCTGCCCTGTAATAAAATCACAGATCCTTTCCAGGGCCCACACAACATGCTCTGATCTCGTCATCCACCTCTCTAGCCTCATCTACCACTCTCCTGGCACCCGCTCTGCTCAGCCACCATGTATCAAATCAATACACAGAAACCTTAATGAGCTGGAATGCTCCGGGTCACTGAGGAATAAGCAAAGCAAATTTTGTGTTTCCACTCTTTGGGGTTGAAAGTCTTTCCCGAAAGTGGGAACCCTCTCTGCTACTCTGAATGTCAAGTCAGCAAAAAATAACAGTAATGTTCTTCATAAACTGAAAATATGACAGGCCTTTGGCACCATTTTTCACCAGTAATAAGTGCACGAGTTACTGTTCAGGGTAGTGGGTAAAGGTGAAAAGGCATAGGAATGAATTTTACTGTTTTCACAAAATTCACTGGGGTGACTTTTGCTATGATTATACTTGTATTTTTGAGGAAACTAAGCTATTTTTGTAGCTGTCTGCTAATTGGCCTCTTGCTTTTAATAGTGGAATATGGGGAGAGATTCTTAATAGTTAACACACATGGCTCATTAATCCCACTTAGTCTAGACAGCTTTCATCTGTGGATATATATGTATTTGTGTATGCAGCTCTGTGTCATGGGAAAGTTATTTAAGTTTTCTGACCCTCAGTTTTCTCATACATAAAAAGGGATGATAAAAATCAAGGTTGTCCCAAGTCTATATGAAGCATTTAGAACAGTAAGCCCTGAAGTTAATAGTTATTGTTAGCAACTGGAGAGGGAAGATTCATAAATAAATCTCCTTAATATTTTGGCTTACTTTCTCCAAAGCCAAGATCATTTCACTTTGCTATTACCAACTGTAAAAATTCTATGTAACTACTATATAATTTCCTTTTTCCAATGACATCTTTGTCCTCTCCAAAATAGACATTCTAGGATTGGACAGTGGTTAGGGAGACACCATTCGTGCTACAATGGCCGTGCTTTGGGGCTTTGTGAAATTCCTTTTTCTGAACGTAAATACTTTTAAAATAGAGTGCTGTTATCTCAAGGTCTGGCCCTGGGTTTTAGATAAGCTGGGACTTTCCATCAGTCTTCTTGCTCATGGTAAACATCATCTTTCTCAGAATGCACCCCGTCTCTCTTGTAGGCCTCCAAACAAGTCAGATATTCAAACAGAAGGTTCCTGACACTGCCGCGAAGAAAGATGACTCTGGGAGGGATTTTCCATGTTACACCAGATTTGAAGGCCAAAGGGTCAGCTTGGGCAACTCGAGTCCTCCATCAATAATTCCAGCCAGGACAGGATCATCAATTCCCTTCATCTTAAGCAAGACCTGGGATCACTCTGTTAGAAGCTGAGCCAATGGCCTCAGATAATTTAACATTCTTCCCTTTACTAGGTTATCCTCAAATAGAACATCATGGGGCCATCTAAAGCCAGCAAGATTTAAAGGAAGTTGGAGAGTTTCCAGCTGTATACAGAAAACAACGTCTTTACTGTATGGGAGATAAAAGTGAAGGGGAGAGGTCTCTTTAGAAAAATGTATTGAATCTTTTTAAGGAGTGATGGTAGGGGTTCAGATGTCAAAAGCAAAAGCCTACGTAGAGAAGACAACCACGTGACTATTCCTTTCAGTTCCCATAATTAACTTGTGCTGCAAATCTGCATAAACGAATGTTATGAAACAGAATGTGAGAATGACTCTTCCATTTCTACAAATGAGACATTTATGCTAGCAAATTATAGGTCATTGTCCAAATGCTAACCATACCAGAAATCCTTAAATACGATGATTATGTCACCTGTCTTTATTAGTATTCATTTATAAACCAGAGTCAATAAACTCCTAGTTAATGTGTAAGACATTAAAAGACCAATTAGCAAAAATTATCTACACCAAAAGAGCCACAGATAAACCTGGTTTCAGTTACTAAGAGGGGAAAACACACACATGTGAAACAAAACAAGTATGATCTGTAATTTTAGAAGAATTGGAAACAGCGATGTTTAAGGGAAACCAGTTGTTGACTGCCCGGCAATATTGGTACAACACGTACTACTTTGGGGTTCATTCTGTATTGGTGACAATGTGAAAGAGATGTGATATATTAACAACACGAGGAGATCTCTGTCCTGATGACAGAGTCTCACATGTGTCTTAATTTGTTATGTTAAATTAATCTAAAAGAGAACAGGAATTTTTCTATAAAATTTTGTGTCTGTGAGGAATTAATTTTTAACCTTCCAGCTCACTTCCATATCTGTTATCTTCTGTCATTTCCTCTCCTGGGTCCAGAAGAAGGCCTGCCTGTGAACTGAAAGATGAAGAGGAGGGCTCCTGGTTTGGGATGGGCACCTGCTCTGGGCACACGTCATGCTGGAAGCCAGAATATTATGGCTCTTGAATTTCCTTCTACATGATCCTAAAGAAGGAAATACAAAGAGGCAGACACAAGAATTTAATGTAATTATGAGGTATCATTTTGTCTCTAACAGATTTACAGAGAGATGAAAAAAATTGCTCAAAGGAGAATTTGCTTCAGAAAAAAAGGACTTGAAAAATCACACTCAAGCTTTCGATTTCTCTTCTTTCTTTGTTCACTTCTTACCCATCTCTCCTTTCTTTGATTGGCCTTTTTTTGGTTAATATATTTCTAACTTTTTACATTTTCAAGCGCAACATATTTTGCGGAACTAAACTGTAGTATTCATTTATTTTTAATCAGAAGGCAATGCATAATATTTATTCTCCTGAAACATAAGGTCAGACTATTATTATTAATTCAACATTTTTCAGACTGATGATTTGAAATACAAATTGAAACTGTCTTCTTTTAAAGCCAAATTACTGATTTTTTTCAAAAATCAATCTCCATATTTTTAATCCCAGGCCCCCCAAAAAGGTAATAAGCAGCTGATTTTGCATTAGAATGTCATCAGCACTTCTGGCTGGTCCTCTGCTTTATTCTTAAGCTCTTCTAGGTTTCCACACAAAGGCCAGCACAACAAGGGAAACCCTCCCTACCCCACACTTTGAATTTTAAGGAGTAAACACTTAGGCCGACACAAACAACCATGAACTTTCTCAATCCTCTCTTCTTATTTCCCATAGAAAGCAGGAGGATGATAAAGGCAAGAAGGACAAAGATGAGATGGAACCAGGATGATTTTCAAAAAATCAGATCTACTAACATCCTCCTTCTCAAAAGCCTTCGTGTCGACTCACAACCAAAGGACCAGCACAACCCCAGAGACAGAAATTCAAACTGATGACTTTTGAGATACAAACTGAAAACTGTCTTTTCTTAAAAGCTAAACCAGTAATTTTTTTTTCCAAAATCAGTCTCCATACAATCAAGCACCGTACACCCAGCCTTCCTCTATCTCTCCTGTCATCCAATTTGCTCCAGCTATGCCGTCTGCTGGCGCTTTTCCAGACACATTCTGTTCTTTCCTGTCCAGTTCCCCGACTCTTCACAGGTGTTTTACAAACCATGACTGGTCTTCATAGCATTTGTCTTCTCGCCAGCTGGGAGAATGCTACTTATTGTTTTCAGGTGTTTTCTCAGTTGAGCTTATGTGTGCATTTAACTCTTTGAGGTCCCATGAACTGTAGCCCGCCAGGCTCCTCTGTCCATGGAATTTTCCAGGCAAGACTACTGGAGTGGGTTGCCATTTCCTCCTTCAGGGGATCTTCCCAACCCAGGCATCAAACCTGTGTCTCTTGCATCTCCTGCGTTGGCAAGTATTTACCACTAGCACCACCTCAAGTTGAGATTATTGAACAGTATTTAAAGTCTCCAACTTTGTCAGTGTTCTTACACTGCTTATTAGTAGGCTAGGAAGTCATGTGCATGGATAAAATATATATAATGTAACTTTTCAAAGGAGGAAATTTTATATTTTAAATTTATATTGGCATATAGTAGATCTGCAATATTGTATTAGTTTCAGGCATACAGTAAAGTGATTCAGTTATACACATGCCTATTTCTTTACAGATTCTTTTCCCATATAGGTTGTTACAGAATATTGAGTAGAGCTCTCTTTGCTATAGAGTAGGTGCTTGTTGATTATCTATTTTATATTTAATAGTGTGTATATGTTAATCCCAACCTCCTAATTTATCCCTCCCCACCCTCCATTTTCTCTTTTGGTAACCATAAGTTCGTGTGCTATATGAGTCTGTTTCTGTTTTGTAAATAAGTTCATTTGGGCTTCTCACTTTCCACAATGACCCACATTCTTCCTACAGAGTGTATACCTCTCTTACTTCATACCTTTAAAAAAAAAGTTCATTTCTATTATTCTTTTAGCTTCCACACATAGGTGATATCATATGATATTTGTCTGACTTACCTCATAGAATAAGAATTTGTATTTTCATGTATTTTCAGAAGTGGAGTTGTCACCCTGGCCTAGCAACTCCACCTCTGAAAATTGATTCTAATGAATAATACTGTAGAGACACAAGCAAGTTTATCATAGTAATGCTTCTACTACCAAAATGTTATTTTAAAAAATAAAAATTCCCATAATTTTTATGAGAAAAAATTTGAGAAAAAAAAATTGTGAGAGATTCATAAACTAAATGATGGCTCATTAATACAATGGAATGGAAGCATGTGTACTCAATCCATGTGGGACAATGAAAGCTAAATGAAATAAAAGTATTTGCAGCCTTGCAGAAGAAAGGCAGTTATGTCAATAAATTAAAAAAATTGTAGTCTGCATATTATAATCACTTTTTAAACAGAAGTAATGTGTTTTATTTATAGAAATGTCTAGAAGAGTATGTGGTTATTTTTCATTAGTTGGGTAACTGTTTAAAATGTTTAAATAAGATACTGTGAAGTCAGGTAAATACTGTACCCTGAAAGGAACATATTGGACGGCCAAAGGCAAGGCTTTCCAGGAACAAACCAACCCAGACAAAAACCAGTAGGTTGCAAGCCTTGGAAAAGTCTAATCTATGTCTGTGGCTTAACCCAAGGACGTGCAAGGGGACTCCCCACCATGGAAAGCTGAAACACCTCATTACATAAGCCACAGTCGTCCTTACATCAGCTAATACGTGTTTTAAAGAAAGAGAACTTTTATTGGTTGTGTTTTTTCTTTTCAGAACTCCTCTTATTGCACCCATCTCACCACCCACATGCTCAGCTGAATCATTTCATCAAGGTGAGAATGAAACTCTTTTCCTACATTTTACCTCCAATCCCATTTTAACGGTTTGAAATCCATCCATCAACCAGAAAAATCTCAACTAATACATCTTAAAAACAAACAGAAAAGGTAAACCGAAAGCTGAATTGCACTTTCTTGGACATTTCATCCCCAGTAGATTTTTCAAATTCCATGCTAGGTCATGATTGGGTAGCTTCATTGATTCACTACTAACCAGTCACCCGATGGCTTAAAACAGAGCTCACAGTCTGTGAAAATGGAGATGTTATCACCAAAGTCAGGGGCCTGGGAGACAGCTGGCTTCTTTTACAGAAACTGACATATCTGGAAGGAGATTCAGCCCAGCTTCTGAATGTAAACAGGAATTAGTCAGGTAGAAGCAGAACAAATAAGCACGCTGATTGAGAGATCTTTCCCAAAGAGCAGGCCCCAAAGAGTAGAACACACACCCAAACCCTCCCTGGGGTTTCAACCAGACTCAAGAGTCCGGAGCAGGAGGACAGGCTTTAGAGTGGACAAACCTGACTTAGAATACTGATCCAGCCAGCTCCTAAGAGTATGTGCCAGGCAAACTGCAAAACTCTCTGAGGCTCAGTCTTCCTGCCAGGAAAATGGATGCAATTGCATCTACCTCACAGGGTTGTTGGGAATAACTAGAGCTAAAACAGGAACTCATAAGGCCTAGCACAGCATGAATGCTAAACAAATGGTGATACTGTTATTTGAAGAGAAGCCAAGCAGGATACCGGAAACATCCTTAAGGAAGAGAAGATTTCCAAACGTTCTCTTTTCATTTCACACCAGCCAATGTTTGACAACGTCCAGCCAGAGTAGAAGGCACCAGCTGAATGCACTCGCTCCATCCAGCTAGAGGTCAGTGTTACACCAGTCTCCCAGAGGAAGAAAGAAGGGATCCTATTTTGAGAGAATCCTTCTGCCTTTCCAGCCTCATGCCTGCCCTTCAGTGTCTTTTCCTACAATAGTCAAGATGAATTCACCATCATGAGGAAGCATCTCCATGTCATCAGAGAAATTCATTAACTCCTCACTCATGGTTGTGATTGAGGTACTGGAGGCGCAGGTCTAAAAAATAAAGGGGGGAAGGGATTTGAAAGAATAAGAATTACCAGCTGAATCTGGCATTCTTCACAGAAGGTTCATTTGAGTTATTGGAGCTTAATCATAAACCCATTATTTGGAAATGCAAAATTCATTGATGTTCAGGGACCTGGCATTTTTCAGCCATCCTACTGCCTGCCAAATGAGATCCCACTTGCTTGAATGAGGCTAGAAAGGAGATCACTGTTGTTTCCAGGGGCCTTACTGGGTCATTTCCCATCACCTTACATGCCAGTGCAATCTGGTTTTCCCTCTCTGTCTCTCTGTCTCTTTTTGTGTGAGTCTCTTTGTCTCTCTGTCTCTATCTTATGTCTCTCTCTGTTAGACACACACACACACACACAGAGTTCCCCAGGAGGATGATAAAAGCAATGGCTAAAGCAAAGTGACAAACAGCGTTTCTGGAGCAAAAGGCTCACTGGCCTGGAAGAAATCTCAGACATCGTGTCCCCTATCTGTCTGATACGATTTCATCTAAAATCCTTCCCAGCTGAATGGAGATCAGGCCAGTCTAAATGATTGCCACAAAGTCGATCCTTCCTTTTTTACTGCTTCATTCATTCATCCGACAACATGAATTGATTAAATGCTAATAACAATAATGTGGTGTTGGAGAAGACTCTTGAGAGTCCCTTGGACTGCAAGGAGATCCAACCAGTCCATTCTAAAGGAGATCACTCCTGGGTGTTCTTTGGCAGGAATGATGCTGAAGCTGAAACTCCAGTGCTTTGGCCACCTCATGTGAAGAGTTCACTCATTGGAAAAGACTCTGATGCTGGGAGGGATTGGGGGCAGGAGGAGAAGGGGACGACAGAGGATGGGATGGCTGGATGGCATCACCTACTCGATGGACGTGAGTTTGAGTGAACTCCAGGAGTTGGTGATGGACAGGGAGGCCTGGCATGCTGCAATTCATGGGGTCGCAAAGAGTCGGACACGACTGAGCGACTGAACGGAACTGAACTGAACTGAATAACAATGATAAAAGCCTACACTTGTTAAGCCCCTACAATGCACTAAGTATGCACTGCCAAGGTGGCTCTGCAGTAGAGAATCTGCCTGCAATGCTGGAGATGCAGGAGATGTGAGTTCAACCCTTGGGTTAGGAAGATCCCCTAGAGGAGCACATGGCAACCCACCCCAGTATTCTCGCCTGGAGAATCTCATGGATAGAGGAGTCTGGTGGGCTACAGTTCATCGGATCACAAAGAATCGAACACAACTGAAGCAACTAAACACGCACCAATAAGCACCAAGCATAATGGTGGGGAAAAGAGGCAAGGTGCCCAGAGCCAAAGGTCTCTCCTAGATATTAAATAAATAGCTACAAACAAAGATATAGCATTACAGCCTCTAAGCAGTGCTGGGAAGGAGTTCAGAAAGCTGTAAATGTTCAACTAGAAACCTGACTTCATCTAGGGAAGACCTTGATTTGTCCAGGGAACTAAAGGAAGGTTGTGTCCTTAGAGCAAGTGGAGCAAAAGCCTAGAGAAGTGGGCTTGGGCTGGACCATCCTGATCTCATTAAGTTTAGAAAGGCTTTTGTCTTTTTCCTGAGCAGTGAGAAGACACTGAAGGACATCCATGGAATTAATCTTAAAAGAAGGCAGACAGCATGGAGTTAGTTTATAGCCACTTCATCAGAGTTTGGGCAGCTGGAGTCCAGGCCTAAAGACTCAGCCTCCTTAATGCTAAACAGCGTCACAGATAGGTAATAGTCTATACACATCCCCCTTCCCAGCCACCCTTTCTCAGAGGCCATCTATGATGAACAACAATTTGAATCCAACACATTTGTTGAGTTCTCCCCCCATTTCTATCCCATGCCTCTCCTCATGAAGCTGAGGAGAGGCAAATAATCAAAATAAGATATGGATAAATAATTCCAAACCAAGGCAAAATATTGCAAGGACTCTGAAAGAGGTACTGAAAAGGCAACCAAAAAAGGATAGCAGAGCTCAACCAAAAGATACAGAACGGAGACCCTGACTCTTAAGCGGTGACTGTGCCACTTACTACCCATGTGATTCTGGACAGGTCAGTTCTGTGAGTTTAAATTATCCTGATGCCCTAAGATTGAATTCTGTGTACCAAAAAGATCATTGAGACATCTTCCTTGGATTTTTAAGTTAATGGTCAATTTGCTAAAGTTACACTTTTAAACATTATTTTCTCCTTGGATTTTATGTTCCACATAAAAAAGCAACAAATATTGTTTTCTAGTTTATAAGTGGAGCAAATTTTAAGTATCACTTTTCTTAGTCACTTTTAAAGAGCCTTTCATCAATACTTGGTTACATTTAAAAACTTGGGTAATGGGATTCCTTCAGATAGTTTAAGCTTCGTTTATAATTCAATTTTTCATTTTAAGAAGATCAACTGTCTGACCAACAAATACTCCCAAATAGTTAACCTGATAAATTATGCTTATAAATGTGATTGACATGAATTTCCACTTAAAGATATATCTCAATAATGTCAATTATACATTTTAAATTAGAATTACAAGAATATCATTTTACAAGGTCAAATTTTCTTAAACATTACAAGTATATAAGGATACCAGAAATGGCCTCTTCCTTAATACGAAAATATTTATACTCTAGTCCTGATTACTTTAAACATGTATATATGTAATATAAAATTTCCAAGGAATGAAAGATGCTTGCCCAGTAAAAAAGGCAACCATACCCCTGTTAACTGAAATTGTCTTGCACAGAGCTATTTGCCTGGACAAGAGATTGGGCTCCTTGGGTGGTGCTTTTTGTAAAAACTAAGAAAACTATTAAAACTATTAAATCATCCCAAGGAAGTATGGGATTTGCAATCTCAGCATTCTTGGGACTGCCTTGATGTGACGTCCTGAACTCAATTTTTAGAGGTTATGTCAATGAATCTGTAACTTCAAAAGGGACACAGTCACACTGTGGGACTCAAGTTATACACAGCCCCTGATCCTGCCTCACAAATGTCTACTCAACAAATGTCTGAAACCCCAATTCAACCTGATCTCTTGATTAGATTACAAGTTATCTTTGGCTCCTAAGATCTCTGCTGGAGAAGGCAATGGCGACCCACTCCAGTACTCTTGCCTGGAAAATCCCATGGGTGGAGGAGCCTGATAGGCTACAGTTCATGGGGTCGCTAAAAGTCGGACACGACTGAGTGACTTCACTTTTGCTCTTCACTTTCATGCATTGGAGAAGGACATGGCAACCCACTCCAGTGTTCTTGCCTGGAGAATCCCAGGGATGGAGGAGCCTGGTGGGCTGCTGTCTATGGGGTCGCACAGAGTCGGACACAACTGAAGTGACTTAGCAGTAGCAGCAGCAAGATCTCTGCAGGCCTCTTCCATCTAATGTTATAGACACTTTAACGAAATAGAATCTAAAGCAATGTAAATGTCCTTTCTATTTAACTCTTTACAGAATCCTACATTCTTTGGCTACTGAATTTAGTTGCATCAGATGATTTGGTCTGACTTGTAATCATAGTTTACAAAGCCAGTCTAGCAATCTCAACTCTCTGGGCCTCTCTCTCCCTATGCTTAGTGTCACAGATTTGCTGAGAATTAAATGAGAAAAATGCACAGGAAAGTACTTTGTGAATTACAAAGTGCGGTACAAATACTAGTGCCCACCAGAGGTGGGAGAGATATTGAAAGAATGAATTGCAGGCACCATGAGAACATCGAGAAAGGAGTGATTACTTCCATCTGGGCCTTCAACAGAGCTTCAGAGAAAATGGAGCATTTAGATGGCTGCCATCCACCATGACTAGTGTCTTCTCACCATTCAGGTTTCAGCTCAAATATCATCTCCTTTGGGAGGAGGCCCCCTGTCTAAAGCAAACCTCCATCTTCAACGTCCCCTCCCTTGTCATCCTACCTGCTGGTCTTCACAGGGCACTTATCACTCTCTCTAATTCTCTAATTACCTTGCTTATTCATTTGTTATTTCCATTGTGCCCTCACTAGTACTGAAGTTCCAGGAGAGTTCAAATATGTCTGTGAAGTTTTGCATTGTGTCATCATATTTTAGGCCTCTGGTAAATAATAGGCATTCGATAAATCACTCATTTCTTCAACAAATAGCCATTCAAAGTGTATCACAGTTCAGTCATAAAAAAAGAATGAAATAATGCCATTTGCAGGGACATGGATGGACCTAGAGATTGTCATAGTAAATGAAGTGGGTCAGACAGAGAAAGACAAATATTATATGATATTGCTCATATGTAGAATCTTAAAAAAAAAAGGTACAAATAAAGTCATGGATGTGGAAAACAAAGTTATGGTTACCAAGGGGGAATGGGAAAGAGAAGGAATAAGTTGGGAAACTGGGCAATGACATATATATACATTGTGCTATGCTGTTCTAAAAAAAAAAAAAAAAAAAAAAAAAGCCTCTTGATGAAAGTGAAAGTGAAGAGTGGCTTAAAGCTCAACATTCAAAAAACAAAGATCATGGCATCTGGTCCCATCACTTCATGACAAATAGATGGGGAAACAGTGGACACAGTGTCAGACTTTATCTTGGGGGGCTCCAAAATCACTGCAGATGGTGACTGCAGCCATGAAATTAAAAGACACTTACTCCTTGGAAGAAAAGTTGTGACCAACCTAGATAGCATATTCAAAAGCAGAGACATTACTTTGCCAACAAAGGTCCGTCTAGTCAAGGCTATGTTTTTTCCAGTAGTCATGTATGGATGTGAGAGTTGGAGTATAAAGAAAGCTGAGCACCAAAGAATTGATGGTTTTGAACTGTGATGTTGGAGAAGACTCTTGAGAGTCCGTTGGACTGCAAGGAGATCCAACCAGTCCATTCTGAAGGAGATCAGCCCTGGGATTTATTTGGAAGGAATGATGCTAAAGCTGAAACTCTAATACTTTGGCCACCTAATGCGAACAGTTGACTCATCTGAAAAGACTCTGATGCTGGGAGGGATTGGGGGCAGGAGGAGAAGGGGACAACAGAGGATGAGATGGCTGGATGGCATCACTGACTCGTTGGACGTGAGTCTGAGTGAACTCCGGGAGATGGTGATGGACAGGGAGGCCTGGTGTGCTGTGATTGACGGGGTCACAAAGAGTCGGACACGAATGAGCGACTGAAGTGAACTGAACTGATGCTGTGCTAAGTCGCTTCAGTCAAGTCTGACTGTGTGCCACCTGGGAAGCCCCCATATATATACTACTATACATAAAATCGGAGAAGGCGATGGCACCCCGCTCCAGTACTCTTGCCTAGAAAATCCCATGGATGGAGGAGCCTGGTAGGCTGCAAACCAGGGGGTCACGAAGAGTTGGACACAACTCAGAGACTTCACTTTCACTTTTCACTTTTATACATTGGAGAAGGAAATGGCAACCCACTCCAGTGTTCTTGCCTGGAGAATCCCAGGGATGGGGGAGCCTGGTGGGCTGCCATCTATGGGGTCAAACAGAGTTGGACACGCCTGAAGTGACTTAGCAGCATATATAAAATAGATAATTAGCCTACTGTATAGCACAGGGCACTCTACTCAGTACTCTGTAATGGGCCTATATGGGAAAAGAATCTAAAAGAGAGTGGATATATGTATATGTTTGTATACATATATATATATATATATATATATATATATATACCTGATTCACTTTGCTGTACATCTGCAACTAACGCAACACTGTAAATCAACTATATGCCAATAAAAATCAATTTAAAAAATAAAATAAAGTAAGCACAATCTTAAATTTTTTTAAAAAGTGTGTCAGGAGCCAGGAATTGTGCCTGTAAAGGAGAATTTCATCCATTTATGAAAATTGTCATCCTGCCTCTTCTTGCCACACCCTCCCTCAATCCCCACAGACATGCAGAAGTTGCCTCTGCCTGGCTGCCTCCTGGTCCAGAGAAAAGAAGACCAAAGAGAGTGTGACCCTGTCCCCCTAGCCAACTGCCACCAGAGGCTGCCCTGGCATCTGGCCAGACAGCAAAGACAGTTTCCGGGGCCCAGCCTGGTGAATACTGAGCTGCAGCAAAAGCCCCAGTTCAGGGAGCAACTAGAGAGAGGGGCCCAGGTGTCCCTGGAGCCGCTGGTTCCTACTGAGCGGAACATGCGGAGGCCGCCTATGACACAGCCTTGACTTGATTACAGCAAACATGCCTGACCACGAGCTGTCCCCCAGACTCTTGCAGCTGGTTGGAAAACAAGCGTGATCGTAAACACGTGTTGCCACGCCTGTAACCGGACAAATCAGATGACCTGCCTCAGACCCATACCGCGGGTGCGGGTGTTGGGGTGGGGGGGCGGGCATGACTGTAAAATCCAGTTCTCTGAAGGTTCGACTGGTCTGTTATTTTATTGTTGTTTGTCAGGGATCTAAGGTGACTCAGGATGCCTCGGTGGTGAGGAACAGAGTATCTTTTATTTGATTGTCCCCTGTTCATCAGCCTTGCTCTTGTCAAGGAGCCCAAACATTCTCATTCAAAGGCTGTATTTACAAATGAAGCGGGATGGCCATAAAATTGATGACCTTGCTGCTTCTGGAATCTCATAAAAAGTTTCCAAGCTGCTCCTCCCCAGAGCAAATAAGGGCGTTGCAGTTGCTGGTCCCCTGGCAGGGCTCCAGCTGCGGCTATTACATTCCTCCCTCGTCAGCTTTCCTCGGCAGACTTGCCTGCGTGTCAGGGCGCTTAACTCCAACGGGGCTGCTGAGTTGGGAGCGCTCAAATCCAGAGGTGGGGGCAACACAGAAAGCAAAGGGAGAAGGGAGCAAAAAGGCAGCATTGATCGAGATGCTGTTTTCTGCCAGGCACTGTGCAAAGGATTTTTTTTCATGAATTTTCTTATCCAAGCTTTATCACTTATTCATAGGCTAGCCCACCCCGGAAGCTCTATCCCATGTGCCTGTGTATTGAAAATGTTTGGGGCAGATATTGCTCATTTTGTTGGGGTCCCGTGACTACGGTTTATTAAGATATGTCTATTTTCTGATGGCTGGTTTGGTAGAAGCAGCCAGGTGACGCTGATAACGTCAGTGAGAAGCAGTGCGCATGCGTGTGGGTGGGGCTTCTGGGAATCTATTGTATTGCTATTTCGTGGGCATGTGTCTTTTGCCCTTTCCATGCTTTCTTCTTTGAATGTGGATGTGTTTAGAGGAGCACACTGATTTTACGATCAAAAGGATAGTAAAATAGAAGGAAAGACCCTGGGACATAGATGGCAAAATGGAGATGCTCCCTCAACCTCCATCTCCTTGCCTCAGGATTCTTGTTATCATGAGAAATTAGCTCCCTTCTTTATGGTGGCAACAGACTTGAGAATGGCTCCAGGGTTCCCACCTACTCCCCTTGTTTCTAAACCATAGAATAGGGCAAATGTGATGGGCTGTCCCTCCGTGATTACATTCAGTTCAGTTCAGTTCAGTCACTCAGTCATGTCTGACTCTTTGTGACCCCATGAAACACAGCACACCAGGCCTCCCTGTCCATCACCTACTCCAGAGTCCACACAAACCCATGTCCATTGTGTCAGTAATGCCATCCAATCATCTCATTCTCTGTCATCCCCTTCTCCTTCTACCTTCCATCTTTCCCAGCATCAGGGTCTTTTCAGATGAGTCAGCTCTCCTCATCAGGTGGCCAAAGTATTGGAATTTCAGCTTCAACATCACTCCCTCCAATGAACATCCAGGACTGATCTCCTATAGGATGGACTGGTTGGATCTCCTTGCAGTCCAAGGGACTCTCAAGAGTCTTTTCCAACACCACAGTTAAAAGCATCAATTCTTCGGCTCTCAGCTTTCTTTATAGGCCAACTCACATCCATACATGACTACTGGAAAAACCATAGCCTTGACTAGACGAACCTTTGTTAGTAAAGTAATGTCTCTGCTTTTTAATATGCTGTCTAGGTTGGTCGTAACTTTTCTTCCAAGGAACAAGTGTCTTTTAATTTCATAGCTGCAATCACCATCTGCAGTGATCTTGGAGCCCAGAAAAATAGTCAGCCACTGTTTCCACTGTTTCCCTATCTATTTGTCATGAAGTGATGGGACCAAATGCCATGATCTTAGTTTTCTGAATGTTGAGCTTTAAGCCAACTTTTTCACTCTCCACTTTCACTTTAATCAAGAGGCTTTTGAGTTCCTCTTCACTTTCTGCCATAAGAGTGGTGTCATCTGCATATCTGAGGTTATTGATATTTCTCCCGGCAATCTTGATTCCAGCTTCTGCTTCCTCCAGCCCAATGTTTCTCATGATGTACTCTGCATATAAATTATATAAGCAGGGTGACAATATACAGCCTTGACGTACTCCTTTTCCTATTTAAAACCAGTCTGTTGTTCCATGTCCAGTTCTAACTGTTGCTTCCTTACCTGCATACAGGTTTCTCAAGAGGCAAGTTAGGTGGTCTGGTATTCCCATCCCTTTCACAATTTTCCACAACATTGGATTATATGTAACAAGGTTTCCTCTTGTTTGTGGACTTGCTTCTTGCAAGGACTCTCCTTGCTGACAAAGTCAACAGTCAAGTTGGAAAAGCCCACATGGCCAGGAAATATGGGTGGTTCCTAGAAACTATAGAAAGATTACAAACTGTAGGAGGCTTCTAGAAACTATGAGTGCCCTTTAGGAATTGAGAGGGGCCTCCAGACAGTGAGATATCAGGACCTCAGTCTTATCGTTGTAAGAAAATATATTCTGCAAACAACTTGAGTGAGCTTAGAAGTAGATTCTTCCCCAACCAAGCCTCCAGATGAGATTACAGCCCAGCTGACACCTTCATTGCAACCGTGGGAGACCCTGAGCAGAGGAATCAACCAAGCCAAACTCTTGACCCACAGAAAGTGTGAATTAATAAATGCATGTTGTTTAGACCCCTACGTTTGTGGCATTTTGTTATGCAGGAATAAATCACTAATGCACTCCTTTATACCTCTTGAATCAGCTTTCTGTTATGTACAGCCAAATTGACCCAGTTGGTAGATACCCAGATGGGCATCTCAGGAGGCCTCCCAAAGAAATGAAAGATGGGAGTAGAGTCTCAGGGTTTGTGGGCAGATAAAGGAAGAGCCAGGGTCTTAGACTTTCCCTAAATAGAAGAGCTGAGTATTCTCATTCACAGGAAAGGCTTTCAGCTGCTGACTATATAACTGCTTTCCAAAATAACATAGGTAATTAAGGACAAATAAAAAGGAAGATTGTTAAATAACACTTTAGGGTAAGTCTTTGACTGAATTAAAGGTAGGAAAGCAACCTATATATTCCTCTTTTTATAGTTTTTAGTTTTGTTAGAGGTACTTTTATCAGGAAAATAGCAACACCAGCTCGCATCCCTTGAGTGCTGACTATGTACAAAGTTCTGTGTCAAGCCTTTCACCTGGATTCTCTTTCATGCTAATATCCATCCTACAAACTAAGGATGACTATTATTCCCACATGACAGACCAGAAAACAGGTTCAGAGAGGTTAAGAGGCTGGTCATAGGCAGTCTGCCTTTGTATCCAATGTATTTAAGCACTATGCCATTCTGGATGTAAGAGGCAGAAAATAGAGAAAAATACTAATAAGTAGGGGGAACCACTTTTCCATATTTCAGACACCCGGGAGCAGGCACAAAAAACTTTTTGATATATTTCCTAACAACATAGAGCTTAGATTGCTTATAGAAATGTGTATCCTGAATCTTTGTTTTCTCAGTTAATGTGCTCTAAGCAGTTCCTCATGTTATGCAAAGCTTCTTATAAGCATTGGCTGCCTTTTATTCCATTATCTGGGTGTGTTGTAATTCACTAAGTCCTTCTCCTAACACAGCCAAATTGAGATGCTTTCCATTTAGGAACTTTTGTATATAAAGCTGAAATTAACATCTTGGTGCATAAAATTTTTCCACATTTTAGTGTAGGGTAGAATCCTCCAAGAGGTATGACACCGCAACGGAGAGGATGAGTCCACTTAGGGTCACCAGCACCAGAGGCCAGCACTTTAGCCCAAGATGTCACCGTGAGACTCTGAAGACCAGAGAAGGGAGATGTATCTCTTGAGAAAGAATGGCCCCTCCCTTGAACATTCCTGTGGGTTCATGTATTCCAAAGTGACACAAGGGGCTAGGCACCTTTAGAAGGCTAGATTTTTATTGTCATCTGGAATGTGGTGCTTCTTCCAAAAGCTATAAAATTCAAGCCTGATCTTTAGTAAACTTTCCTAATGTTTGTGTTTCATAAGCTGTCTCACAGCCACAGCCTCAGACCTTTTTATACGTTCCTAAATAAACACCAGGGCCTGCACACTGCCTCCTGGTGTGAGCAGACCCCTGCTGTCTGCAAGCCTCCTTGGTCTCCTCGGTACCCACCATATTTCCCATTTTTCCCATGAGTCTCTAAACCTAGAGGCAGAAAAATATGCTTTGTTTTTCAGGTCAAATAACTGAAACATTTTAAAATTTTCAGTGTAGTGGTTAAATGACCCAGGAAAACCAGGTTTTTTTTTTGTTTGTTTTGTTTTTTTTATCCCTTCTGCTGTATATATGTTTTGAATTGCAGGTATTGAAATGGAAAGGCTCCTTAGACACCTAATAACAAAAATAACTAATGTTTGGTGAAGGTTGACTGTGTGCCAGCACTGGGCTAAGCGATTTGCATAGAGTGTTTCCTTTAACTTCATCACAACCCAGTAGACAGACATTACCATCTTTTGCAGTTGGGAAAATGAAGGAACAGAGAGAAAACTTGTCAAGGTCACAGAGCTATTCAGTAAAGTTGTTCAATCCCAGAAGAGACCGTAGAGACCATTGAGATATTTTATTTTATTTTTTATTGAAGTATATAATTGACTTACAATGTTGTGTTAGTTTCTGGTGTACAGCAGTAATTCAGTTTTACATGTATCTATACATATTTAAATATACATATGTGTATATTTACATATACATGTATATGTAAATATACATTTACATATACATATGTGTGTGTGTGTGTATATGTATGGTTTTCTATCATGGCTTACTGCGGAGTAACAAATATAGTTCCTGTGCTGTATAGTATTAATAGGACCTTATTGTTTATCTATTTTGTATATAGTACTTTGTATCTGCTATTCCCAAACTCCTAATTTATCCCTCCCCCTTTTTCCCCTTTGGTAACTATGCATTTTTCTATGTACGTGAGTCTGTTTGTGTTTTGTAAATAAATTCATTTGTATCATTTTTAGATTCCACACACAAGTGATAGCATATGGGATTTGTCTTTGTCTGACTTGTTTCATTCAGTATGACAATCTCTAGGTCCATCCATGTTGCTGCAAATGGCATTATTTCATTCTTTTTTATGATTAACATTTCATTGTGTGTATATGTGTAGAGATATGTATTATATATATGGACCACATCTTCCTTATCCATTCATCTGTTGACAGACATTTAAGTTGCTTCCATATCTTGGCTATTGTAAATAGTGTGGCAATGAGCATTAGGGTGCATGGATCTTTTCAAATTAGAGTTTTCTCTGGATATATGCCCAAGTTTGGGATTGGTGGGTCATATGGCAACTCTATTTTTAGTTTTTGAGGAACCTCCATACTGTTTTCCATAGCGGCCACTCCAATTTACATTCTCACCAGCAGTGTAAGAGGGTTCCCTTTTCTCCACATCCTCACCAGCATTTATTATTTATAGGCTTTTTAATGATGACCATTCTGCCTGGTGTGAAATGGTACCCCATTGTAGATTTGGTTGACATTTCTCCAATAATTAGGGATGTTGATCATCTTTTCATATGTCTATTGGCCATCTGTATGTCTTCTTTAGAAAAATGAGAGATCGTTGAGATCCTTAACTCGGCTCTAGGACTTCAGGGAACACTGTGAGGTGAAGGGCTGCCCAAGAAGGTAAAACCAGAGTGAAAGGCTCCTCTCAAGCCCACTTTGCTCCCATTGACTTGCAGTAGCAGAATAATGGCCCCCACAGAGATGTCAATGTTCTAAGCCTCAGAATCTGTGAATATGTTGCCTTGCATGGCAAAAGGGTATGACAAAGTTTATGGCTATGATGAAGTTTATAGATGAGATGAAGTTAAGGACCCTGAGATGGGGAGATTACCCAGGATTATCCACTGGGCCCAACCTAATCACCCAGGACCTTAAAAGTGAAAAATCTTTCCCAGCTGTGGTCAGAGGGAGCTGTGGTTATGGGAGGATGGTCAGAGAGAGGCCACGGTGCTAGCTTTGAAGACAGGAAGGGCTGTGAGCCAGGAACTGTTCACCTCTCCAGGCTTCCCATGGCTGTAGCCCTGCCAACACCTTGATTTTCACCTAGTGAGACTCCTCTGACTTCTCACCCACAGACCTGTAAAATACTCAGCTCACTTGGTGTTAAGCCACTAACTTAGTGGTGGTGACTTATGACAACACCAAAAACTTGGTGTCCTCCTGCTTCAGCCAGAGCCTCTCCAGTATTACATTTTTGAGATCAGACTTTAGTGTGATGTTTCTTTAGGGAAATAAAACAAAGGAGACATTTCCTGATTTTTATTTTTGAAAGTTGAAAACAAATTCCTTTCCCTGCTCCCCCACCTCTCTCTCCCCCTCTCTTTAAAAAGAGAAATGTTGGTGCCCAAAGAGAGGACATGCTTTGTCCAGGGTCACACGATGACAGGGCAGCTGGCCCAGGGTTTACTCTACTACTGCCCTAGTGAGAGCTCAGTGATCTCCTCCTCTGGACCAGGACTGCACCTGTGGGCTCTGCCAGCTGATATGGCACAAAATGTTTGATTTTAAAAAAAGCTTCTGTCACTCAGCCATTCAGGCAGGATGAATCAGGCACTGTACCCAGCATCGGCAATGAAGGGGTGAATGCACCCCAGCCCCACTGCTGGGAAACCCAGAGTCCCACTACCAAGAGATATGCAGAGTGTGAAGGAACACAGAGCAAAGCTACCGAGCCCAGCCTGGGAGCTGGCAAAAGCTTTCCAGTGGAAGTGACACCTCAGCTAAAGCTGGAAGGGTGCGTAGAGGTTGACCAGACACCGAAGGGAAAGAAGAGTGTTCTCTGCAGAAGGACAGTGGTGCATAGGTGTCAAGAGGAGAGAGGGGCAGCTTCCATGAGTTGAGTGTGTATGAAATACAGGAGTCAAAGAGAAGCAAGTGGGGAAACGTGAGACTGAAGAATTAAATACCTTGGAGTGAGCACAAAAGGCCTTGTGAGCTTATTAGTTAAATGATCACCTGGGTTTACCTTCAATGAAAGCCCATTCCTCAGTGACAATGGGAAGCCATGGATGATCTCCCAGCACTGATGCAGAAAGACACGATACATAGGACTGGGACTGAGTAGGAACACAATAACTTCCTGTTGACTCTGAATTCAGCGTGGTGATGGGTATGATCAAGGCGTGCGCAGAGTGCAACAGGAGCAGGGAGAAAGATCTGGGACTCTGCTTGGGGAGGCTGGGAAGGTTCACAGAGGATGAGAATAGCAAAGGGCATGTTAAGTGATGTTGTTTTTCTCTGCAATCTTCTATGAGCACCCTCTAATTCTCTGGGATACATGACATCCCTGTAGATCTTCTTGCCTTGAAAATTCTACTTATTCACACCTCTATCCTTGTTTTTTTTTTTAATTTTATATTAATGATGTGTCTTCATAGTATAACGTTTAAGTAGCTTTCTAAAGGTATATGGTAGAAACCATTCCCTGCCTTCAATAAATTTCTTCCTTGACAACAAACAGGCAAGACAGCAAAGTGTCCAGGCTTTTGGGGTTGAATCATAATGTCTAAGTCATTCATGGCTGTTCATTAACAGTTTCATTTTGCCAGGCTCCCTTGCAGCTAAGGGTAGATGGACACATGACCCAATTCTGATTAATAGTGTTCTGATCAATTATATATAAGTGTAAGTCAGCTGGGAGGGCTTCTGTGATACTTTTGTCCCTTCATTGATAAAATGGCATAGTCATTCCAAGGAAAAGACCCTTTGCCTCTCTACACCCCTCCTATCAGCTTTCTATTTTTGAATACTGTTGTGATATCTAGGAATATGGTAGCCATCTTGCAGCCATGGGGAAACCAGGAGAATCAATGACCCACGTATGTATGGAGAATGGAAATGTTCCTGGCATCTTGATGACATTGTTGCGCTAAAGCTCTCACTTTAGAGTACTTACTTCCAGTCTTCATATTACAGAAGATGGTTTACCATCTTTATGGCTTAGCACTATCAGTCAGATTTTTTGTTACTTGTAACCAAATATATCCTAAATTATATAATTGTTTCCAAAAAGAGAATCATGTTTCTTCTCATTGGAATTATGAGACTCTAAGGCTATTAACAAGGCTGTAGTCTATGGCCAACTAGCCACATGAAGAAACAAGATAACCACTGGAACAGCAAAGCTTCCTTCCTCCATTCCTTCCTTCCCAGTGACAATTCTTCCTTGGCTGGGAGGAGATATCTGCTTTTCTGATTTCATAGCTTTCAAGAGCACCCATTGCTTTATTGCCCTTTGCCTTTGGCAAGGTTCATGGTGGTCCCTTTGGAGGGCCTGGCTGGTTAGGAAAGTTTGACTTGTCAAAAATCAGAATCAGGTTTTTTTTTTTTTTTTGGCAACTGCAAAGGTAAGCTGTCACCAGTCCTGTCAACAGTCACAGCAGAAAGAGGGCTATTTATTCATCTACGACCTTCATGAGTCACAGTCTAAACATTCTATGAACCCTCCTCTGGCAAGTCATACCCTGCCCTGATCTCTGGAGAGGGTGCTTCCCACCCAGCACCACTTCAACACAACAGACTCTCGGCTTTTGGCTGTCTAATCTTGGCACTGCACAAGTGGTCATGTTATTAATGACTCTGAGTCACCATATAGGGCATTCCATCTGGAATGTATGTACTATTTAATGAGTAGGAGGAGGATGGAGGTCTACTCTGTCCCAGGCAAAATGTGAGGTTTCTCGTGGCTCTGCTGCCTTACTGTATCCCCTTTAAAATGCAATCCTAATATTTGCATGTCTATAAATTGGTTCAATTTTTTTAAGAGAGCAATCTGAAGTAAGCCTCCCTCTATTCCCCTCCCTGTCTTCTAGACCCCCTTTCCTATGTCCCTTCCCTGGAGACAATCGCTATTAATCATTTTTAGACATCCTGCCGAGACATTTTCCTCCTCTCCTTTGTCTTATTCCTCCCTCCTCCCTCCGTATCCTCCCACCCTCTCTCTCCCTCTCTCGTTCTCACTCTCTATGTGTGTGTATCATACACACACACACACACACACACACACACACACACGCACACACACATAAATGTATATGCACACTTTTTTTCTTTTACACTGGTGAAAGTCAGCTTTATACACTGTTCTCTGACTTGCTATGTTCCCTTGTATTCACTTATCAATACTTTCTGGAGATCATTCCACACCATTTCATACAGGACCTTCTCATTCTGTGAATGTCTGCACATCACTCCACTATAGACTGTAATACATTCAGCCAGATTCCTAACTGATAGACTTTAGATTTTTTTTCCCTTAGTCTTTGTTAATGTTTCAATCAATGTCTTTTCACAACTGTCTTATTGTGAGAACATTTCTGAGGGATTAATTCTTGGACATGAAGTTTCTGAATCATAGTATATACATTTAAATTTTTGGTTGATAGTAATACATTTTTATCCAAATATGGAGCTAATTTATACCTTATCAAGAATGTATGAGACCTTGAAATTATTACATTAAGTAAAAGAAACAGGAAACCAAAAGGCCACATGTAAGTCCATTTATAATGAAATGGCCAGAATAGGTAAATCCTTAGAGATAGAAAGTAGATTGCTAGCTGCAAGGGGCTAGGGGGAGAGAACAGTAAGGAGTGACTAATAGGTACAAGTCTTCTTTTGGGACTGATGAAAATGTTCTGAACTTACATAGTGGTGACAGTTGTGCAATCTACTAAAATCCACTGAATTGTATCCTATGTAATGAATTGCATGTGAATTATCTCAATAAAGCCATTATTTTTAGAAAAGAGTAATCTGGAAATAATGCATATTTAACATTGTAATAAAGAAAATATTCATGCCTTTAAAAGATACAATCCTGTCCTTGTATGGCAAAGGTTCAAGTCTCTCCACCTCTTGGTGACCCCCTCTTTTAAACATCTTCTTGTTTGTCAACGTCAATTAGGATTCAAAAAATTTAACCATACCCAGGTTAAATTATAGGTCTGCCCACCCCTAAGGGTGAGGGAGATGGTAGGGAGAAACTGAGACCTTTTTTAAATTTTAGACATGAGTCTTTAATTAGAATTTTTCAAATTATTTCAAATTTCTGCTCAATCTCCATTTATACAGTGAATTTAACTATCCCCTTTGAAGTAAGAAAATGTCCAAGCCTTGATGACACAATTCATGGAAATTTCACTCATCAACGCCTCACAAGTGTTGGCATAGTTCAGTAGTTACTTCTGTCAGGAAGTCTTCCCTGATCTCATTAGATAGTGCTCCATTTATGAGTTCCTGTAGCACCTGCTGCTTCCCTGATGAGAGTGCTTATCATATCGGTAATTGCCTATTCTAATATCAATCACCCTTATGGAATTTGAAAGGTCTGTGAAAGCAGGGTCTATCTCATATCACTACCATCTAGAACATTCCCTGACACATAGTAGGCACCTCGAGTCATACAAATTGAGTGAATGAGGTAGAGGGAAGGAAGAACCTTCCACAGCCAGGCAGATACCAAAACTAGCCCTCAGGCCCTAAACTTAGAAGAGAGAATGGGGAACTAGACTGACCACAAAGCTGTTTCTAACATCTTATCCAGCTGTGTGCGTGACAATATCAACACCTTGAGGACAAGGTGAAAGTGTAAGCCACGTCTTAAACTTTTCTGTTCTATAAAAAGGGAGTCCACAGACAGAGAATGAACTTATGGTTGCCAGAGAGGAAAGATGTGGGGAAGGGATAGTGAAGAAGTTTGGGATAGACATGCACACACTGCTATATTTAAAATGGATAACCCACAAGGTCCTGCTGTCGACCAGGGAACTCTGCTCAATGTCATGTGGCTGCCTGGATGGGAGGGGAGTTTGGGGGAGAATGAACACAGGTGTATGTATGGCTGAGTCCCTTTGCTGTCCATCTGAAACTATCACAACATTGTTAATCAGCTACTGAGCTCCTGTTCATGCTTAGTTGCTCAGTCGTGTCCAACTCTGTGTGACCCCATGGACTATAGCACACCAGGCTCCTCGGTCCATGGGATTTCCAGTCAAGAATACTGGAGTGGGTTGCCATTTCCTTTTCCAGGGGATATTCCTGACCCGGGAATCAAACCCAGGTCTCCTGCATTGCAGGTGAATTCTTTACCAACTGGACCACCCTGTTAATCAGATATTATCCAATATTAAATTAAAAGTTTTTAAAAAAGGGAGTCTAATCTTTTTTCCAATCTCTTAGTAGCCATGAGAATATTGCCTGAGGTGTTATGTTTGCATAACAACCCAAAAGACCTTGAGTAAAGTGTTGCAAGGACATTGGGCCAGGCAGACTTCCCCCAGAGCCCTGGGATGAATGCTGCAAAACACAGGAAAACAGGCATTAATGGGGAAGACTTACCAATAGGCAAGGGCATCATTCAGTGGAAGGAGAACCTGCCTCAAGGTTCTCTCCTGAAATGTCATTAATTGCCGGCGGGCTGGTCATGCTTGTGAGGGACCCTATATGGTGCTACTCAAGGGTCCTAGCCTAAGCTCAGAAAACTTGTACCCCCTTGAAATCCTAACACTAGTAGGAGAAGCTGTCCTCAAACCAGGTGGCCAAAGTTGGTAGAGGGAGAGAAGGCACACCAGCTCTTTGTTAAGAACTTGCAAGTGGGAGAAATGGCAACAGACAGCAAATTTTCTGGTTACTAATTAAACCACAAGGGCCTTCTAGGACCTGGGCAAGGGAAAAGAAGGGATGTGAATGGATAAAGAACAGGAGTCCAGAAAACATGCTGAGAGAGGAAGCCAAGGAGTTGGAAATCATTGGTTCAGCCCTCATGTTTTCTAAATATTTGACCAACACTTAGTCATCCCATATTCCTGAACTCCAGAGGTTCTTTGTCTATAAGATGGAGAAAATAGGTTCTAATGCTGCAGGCTTGCTCTGGATATTAAAGGAGATTGCATGTTCACAGCCCCTGTGCCGCTGTGCTGTGCAGTTGCTAAGTCGTGTCCAACTCTTCATGACCCCATGGACTGTAGCCCGCCAGGCTCCTCTGCCCAGAGCATTTTCCAGGCAAGAATGCTGGAGTGGGTTGCAGTTTCCTTCTCCAGAGAACCTTCCCATCCCAGGGGACTGAACCTGCCTCTCTTGCTTGGCAGACAGGTTCTTTACCATTGAGCCACCCGGGAGGCTCTCACAGCCCCTGACCCACAGTAAATGTTCAATACATACAAATATTATTATCACCATGTAGGCAGGGGCAGAAGCAAAGTCAGTTTTCCTTCCTGTTTCAAAGTGGCCCCCCACCTAAAATGTCTGCCCCTGGACTGGTTTAGCAAGAGAATTTCAGGTTTTATCTGGCTCTCTTCCAATGCTGAATATACCACCTGAGCCCTATCCCCACCCTCTGTCTCCAGGCTAACACCTGGCACTCACAGCCGTGTACCTCTTCCCAGCTGGCCCCAGTGATAAAGAATCTACCTGCAAGGCAGGAGATACCAGTTCGATCTCTGGGTCAGGAAGTTTCCCTGGAGGAGGACATGGCAACCCACTCCAGTATTACTTGCCTGGGAAATCCCCTGGATAGAGGAGCCTGGGGGGTTAGAGTCAGTCCATGGAGTCACAGAGAGTGGGACCCAACTGAAGCAACTAAGCACGCGCACACACGTGTCTACCTGGGCTGATCTAGAACCTTCCCCACTTGGATCTCGAGCTTCTCCAGATCCAATCCAGCTTTCAAATTTTTGTGTATCCTCCCTGTCCTTCCTGACCTCACTGGACCCTGCATCTGGACTCTCTGGCAAATGACTCCAAGAAGCCATCCTGGAGGCTGGCTTGGGTTTATCTGCTGGTGATCTTGGCTTCCTGCTTCCTTAATAGGAAGCCTTAGCCAGCTCCTCGGGTCTCACAGCCAAGGCCACAGCCAGTCATCCAGTTGGCTTCACAGTTGAACAACCAAGTCCCTAGATTCAGACACCTGGCATGGAAATGGTGCCCACTAAAAGTGTATGGAACCCAGTGGTCTCATATTTCATATCCATTTCCAGCTCATCACTGAAATGGGGTTGAGGCCCTACCCCTAACAAGGCTAAAACCTCATGGGAAATGGTCATTTGCCTCAAATCAAAGGACCAGGAAATTGCTCTTTGATAGACAAATGCAGCTTGTCTGAAGAACCCAGGGAATAGATATATCCCAAACCACTTTTAAGGAGTGATTAAATAAATTCATCTTCTTGCAACCATGAGAAAAAGCGGGGAGAAACTCACTGAGTGCCCACCAATTTCTCATGGCACACACATGCCAATACTGGAGTGGCAACCCACTCCAGTATTCTTGTCTGGGAAATCCCCTGGATACAGGAGCCTGGGGGGGTAGAGTCAGTCCATGGAGTTACAAAGAGTGTGTCAGCCAATTTCTCATGTAATTCATAAAACACCCTATAATCTTGACAGTCCAGTTTTTTAAATTGACGTGTACTGTTGATTTAAAATGTTTAAGGTATACAGCAAAGCGATTCAGTTAGAAATATATATTGTTTCTCAGATTCTTTTCTATTACAAGTTATTATAAGATATTAATATAGTTCCTTGTGCTGTACAGTGAGTCTGAATTATTTCTTTTATGTATAGTAGTATGCATCTATGAATCCCAAATTTCCAGTGTATCCCCCCCTTCCGCTTTGGTAACACTAAGTCCATTTTCTATGCTGGGTGAGTCTATTTTTGTTTTGTAAATAAGTTCATTTGTATCCTTTTTTTAGAGTCTACATATAAGTGATATCACACTACCTTTGTCTTCCTCTGTCTGACTGACTTCATTTAGTATGATAATCTCTAGGTCCATTTTTCAGGTGAGCGATGAAGCTCAGATCAGATTAGTAATTCACCCTAATAGTTACACAAGCAGCCAACCCTGACCTAAGTCCTGTCTCCCAGCTCAGGGTCTCAGCACTCTAATTCCCCGATAGTAACTATAAAAATGAAAAGTTCACCTTCCAAAAGGGGCAGTTACCATAGAGACATAATATCTCTTTGGCCACTGCTCCCCACTTCTTTCCCATCGAAGACTCTGTGGAGATCCTGGCCAGCCAGGAAGCAACTGGGCTCTCTTCTTCATAAAGCCCTTCCCAAGCCATGTGCCCCGCCTACTTTGAGAGACAGTATAGTGTAGTACAGTTATTAAAACCAATTCCAGAGCCAGGCAATCTGTGTTCAAATCCTGGCTCCACCACTTAGCAGCAGTGTGACTTTGGGAAGGTAAGGTGTTCAATTTTTTTACACCTCAGTGTTCTCATCTGTAAAATGGGGGCGATAACAGTAAAATCTATCTCATAGGTTGCTGAGAAGATCAACAAAGTTCATAGAAGTACTGACAAGTAGTAAGGACTCCATGAGTTCTAGAGATAGTTACTACATGTTAATTTTACAATACTTTAATGAGTTTTTTTTTTTCATTGAACAAATGAAGGAAGAGAGGCTGAGAACTGTTACTTTGTTGCCCACAGTCACACACAGCTAGTCAGAGGCAAGGCTAGGATTAGAAAGAAAGTTTCCCCCACGCCTCATTCACGGCTCTCTCTCCTCCTGCGCACTGAACCAAAAGGCAGAAGAAGCAGTTAAGCTGTTGATTCAAGGCACCACCTCCTCTCCCCACAGTTCACCCTGTCACATGAACCACGGTGAAGTCACCACAAACATGCATTTATTTATAAACCTACAACATTAACCTCTTCACTTAAAGCCTCTTGGAAACTTGCTGGTTAAAAGCATTTCAGATTGTCAGAGAAACAAGCTCACGCTGACATCTTGTCTCCATATGCCTTCGGAAGCCTGTCCAGAACCCCCTAAGCCTTCACCGAGGAACGTTCCCCTGGGCTCCACTCTTCTAAGGTTTCCACCGTTGGGTGTGGGTGTTCTCTGAAAGCTTTCTCTTTTGACAAATTTCCGTGCTTTGAGTCACAGCAAAAGCGGAGGGAAATGAAGGGCTGCCAGAGGTTTCTACATTTACATAAGCTCTTAATCAGCCCTCCAGTTCATTACAGTGGGATGGATCAATTACACTGCTGTCCAGGCAAAGAAACAGGGGTCTCGGGTCTGCTGTTTTGACTTAGAGAACATAGAGGGGCAGCTTCTCCCTGTCTAAGAATTGAATCTTATGCTGTATTCTTGATATTCATTCATTTGATGAATATTTATTGGTTCTTAACCTGGGGATTATACTAAGTGCCACAGATATAATAATTAGTGAAAATAGATATGATCTCTGGCTTCATGGCGCTTATAGCTAAGTGGGATGACAGACACTAACCAAAATAAAGGGTACTAGAGAGCGTATAGCAGGGGAACATAAACTTGACCACGCCTGTGGTCAGGGAAGACTTCTCCTGGTAAATGATGTTTCACCTGTGATCCAAAGGTTTGGAAGTGGAGCCTTCCAGTATAGATGTAAACAGGATAGCTAAAGTAGAAAGCAAGCAGGAAAGATGAAGCCAGGAGATGAAGTCAGTGAAAAAGCACTCTTTATTGTAGGAACTGCTGAGAGGTTGTAGCCACGGTATCCAAGGGCACCATCCTCTTGATTATTATAAGATATTTGCACTTATATTAATATTGGGGTTATTTCTCTTTCATCTTATACCAGCTGCCATCATAAATACCATTTTTCTAACACTGTGTTTGCAATACTATGTATATTGTCTAAATTATCTCAGTTGATTCTCACCCTAACCGTATAAGAAATGTACTGTCATTATACCCATTTTACAAAGGAGAAAAGCGAGGCTCAGGAAGGGCAGATAATTTGCCCAAGATCACACAGAGGAGATGAGACTGGAATCCACGTGTCTCTGATTCCAGGTCCAAGTTCCTACCAACTCAGTTCTGCAGATTTCCCAAAGGCAGGAGCTGGGTCTTTCTGATTCTGCTTGGTTTGCTAGAGTGTGTGTGTGTGCGCTAAGTTGCTTCAGTTGTGTCTGACTCTTTGCAACACTATGGACTATAGCCCGCCAGCTCCTCTGTCCATGGGATTCTCCAAGCAAGAATACTGGAGTAGGTCGCCATTGCTTTCTCCAGAGGATCTTCCCCACCCAGGGTTTGAACCCACATCTCCTGTGTCTCCTGCATTGGCATGTAGATTCTTTACCACTAGCACGACCTGGGAAGCCCACTTTGCTAGGGCCTGGCCCACAATCGGAGCTCATTTCTCCAAGCTTTCTGTCGCTCTCCCTATCTCTCCCTGGCTATGACTTCCGTAGGGCTCACTGCACGCCAGTCACAGCCCTGAAGCACTTCTCATGTGTTAGCGCATCATAATCTTTATCACAACCTAGGAAGTGCAGACTGTTTTCTTCATTCTTTCCATTTTACAGACAAGAAAAGTTCCTTACAGAAAGGTTGACAGCTTGGCCAAGCACACACAGTAAGAAGCGGCCAAGTGAGGACTCTAACCCAGGCGGGCGGGAGTCATGACCCCTGGAGGTGATCATTCCTTCCACAAACTGGGCACAGGGACCTACTTTATGTTTCTTGGAAAACATGCATTCCTATCCCATCCAGCTTCACAAAGGCCAATATCTCTTCCCAGGAGAACTTCCCCCACCGCACAGCCTGAGTTATCTTCCCCCAGGCTTCCTCCGGTTCCTTCTCTCGGACTCTTGACCGGGGCCCGCTGCCCTCCTGCGTGCCCCTCATCACCTGCACTTCCCCTTCTGGCACTCATCACATAAACTGGGTATTTCAACTCCTGGCTCACTTATCTGCCACCCACACTGGGCAGAGCCCAAGCCACCCAGGCATCGCCACGTCCACAATACCTGGCACTGGGCAGGGCTGTGTCATTTGTATGAAATGAATAGATAAGTTGATTAAGTGAGTGAATACTGAGTCATCCATTTTTATTCCCCATTGTGTTTTGTACATACCAGGCCTCATTCAGTGTTGCTGAATTATTAAATGAGTGTATCATCTGAGTCCAGAAATTATTTCTTCCTTTTGGCCGTCTTTTTTTTTTTCCTTTTCCCTTTCCTTGTTTACAAAGCCTAAAGAAAAATGATAGAGGTACAAAGATCAAGCATGAGGCAGTTGGTTTATAGGAAAGGTAAGGAAAAGTGAGAATCTAGGATTTTTCCATCCAGTTTCAATGTGAAAAGGGAAAAAAGAAATCTGAGCTCTGTCCTGCACTGTACAGGTTTGTGGTCAGTCTGAGCCCTGCTCTTCTGGTCTGCCTGGCCCTTCTGACCCTCCCAGCCCTCCTGGAGCCTGAAGTCTCAGTCCCCGAGGCTCCCAGGCGGGCGGGAGCTGGCCTGCGCTGTGATTGTTCCTGCGCCCCAGGACGGCAGCGGCTGTTCTGGGCACTTCAGGAAGTACTTGCTCCAAAAGGCCCTTCCAGCTATTGTTACAAGGGCCAAGCCTGCTGAGCTGGCACTGGGACAGGCTGCCCCCTCCAGGCCAAGGGTCTGTCCAGGTCCCTGGGAGCCGGAAGGTGAAAGATGGGGTCGGCCAGCGAGGGATACTCGAACCAGGAAGGAGTCTTGGACTCAAGCTTCCCCTTTCGTTAGGCCATCAGCGCCAGGAGCTGGCTGCCTCTTTGTCAATGTCTGTCTCCTCTGCCCATGCACGTGTTGATTAAGGATAAGCCAGATGCTGCTGCTGATATGTGGCTGGGCCAGCGAGGTCCATCCAATGCCATGAGAGGAAGGTGGGCTTTGATATCGAGACTCCAGGCTTGTAGGCTGGCTCTGTGCCTCCCTCTGCCCTTGGACACTTCTCTCCTCTTCCTCTTCAGTTAAAAAAGAGAAAAAAAAAAAAAAAAAAAGAACCTCTCAACCAGCTTGAGAGGTTAAGAGGATGCACTGAGCTAAGATTGATGAACCTGTCAGGTACACAATGGCGGTGGGAAAATGCTAGTTTCCTTCCTCCTCCCCAGCAGCTGGACGAGGGGAGGAGGGTGGGTCACGGTTGTGCAGGGCTCCTCCCTGTTGCAGGCTGCCGGCCTGGGCACTAAGCCCACCTAGCCTGAATTTCCCTGACAGCTGCCCCGCTTCTCCGCTTGGCCTTGCTTGTGACTCCTGTCTGAACCAAGAAAAGCTTCTGCTCTGTTCCAGCCACAAAAAAATAGCAAGCATGATGCAATATGTGTCTCTCACAGCCACCACCACAGAGGCTTCAGATGTCCATCCCAAATCCATGCCAGATAAGTCCATGCCCTCCTGTTCCCATGAATTCTGGGTACTCTCATGCCACCACTCCACCTACAGCTGCTCAGCTATCCCCTTGTCTTGTGAACAAGACCTCCAACTCAACCGCCAAGGCACAAAATTAGCCTGGGGCAGGAAAAGCTTCCAAGTACCTAGACCATGCACCTGACCTTTAGAAAGAATGATAACAGCAATGTTTATTGTGTTATGTGCCCAGCACTGTTCTGAGCTCTTTATATTAACTCAATAATTTTCATTAGAACATTTTGAGGTGGGTACTCTTTATATCCCCATGTTACCAAAGAGGAAACTGAGTCTCAGGGCCAATGTCAGCATCATGATGGCTTAAGACATTCTTCCCCTCCCCCTTTTTAACAACTAATTACACATCCATCCATGAACAAAAGTGATCCATGGGAATTGTGGGACTCAGCACCACACGCAGGGGATTCAGGAGTACCCTAGCCCACCTGTGCACCCAAAAATAGTTAGACAGACCTTGGGAAGGACTGCAGAAACTGAATCTCAGAGTTTATTCACTGACCCAAAACCACAGAATTGATGATTTACAAGCAAAATCTGAACCCATGTCTGCAGCTGCCAAGTCTAGTGTTTGTTTTTTTCTTTCCCCCATCATGCCATTGACTCCCAAATCAAACAGAACTGGAAACCAGGACCCCTTTCAGAGAGGCTCTGCAAAGTAGAATTTCCCCTCGCAAATCCGGCCTTTAAAACCCCAAACTAAGTCTGATGAGCAAAGCAGAGTGGTCCTCAAAGGGAGAGAAGGCAGGCAGCGTGATGTGGTCAGCCCTCTCTGCCACGAGCTCGGAGTGTGGTCCTGGACCAGCCAGTGGTGCTCTCCAATCCTCAGACTCCTCACCTGTGAGAGGAGATAGAATTAACCTGGCTTCAGATGAGATCCCTCCCAGTGCTGGCATTCCAAGATCCCATGAGACAGCTGCCGTTTATGAAGCATTTCCCCAGTGCCAGGTACTGGGCTGACTATTTTTATATAATCACAAAATAATCATAGTGGTTTGCCAGGCTCTGCCATTACTTCTTTCCCTGGTGTTGCCTCATGTCATCCTCAGAACAACTCTAAGGGACAGGTATTACTATCCCTTTCCCCTTTCAAGAAAGTGATTACAAATTCACCCAAGTTGTCCTGCCAGTAAGTGATGGGATCTGAACTCCTTGTCTGACTTTAAAGCCCATGCTGCTCACTGCTGGACTGCTTATAGTGCCCCCGCCCAACCTCAAGCAGGGACTGATGACAGGAAAAGGCACTGTTGTTTTCACTTATCCCAGATGCCTGTCCATCTGCAGTGGCCTTTTTTTTCCATTCCAATCATCAATCACAGTGGGACTTACATGGGGCAGGTCCCGACTGCCCATGTGCGGCCACAGCAGCCCGCAGCCCATGGGGGCCTCCCTGCCAGCCCCTTGGCCACATCTGTGCAAGCCCTATCCCTGAAAATAAACTGATCGGGCTAGGGGAGGGGGTCCCCCTTATTTATTTAGTCCCAGCCCTAAGGCTAAACTGGTGGCCTGGCACTCAGAGTGTTTTTCTCTGAGCTGAAAAGCCAACTCCAAGTGCTGGGGTGAGCAGGTTAGGAAACTTGAGAACCACACAGACTTCAGGGAAAATTCCATGGGCAGTTGCCTGTGGTGAAAGGACTATATGGCCTAGAGTTCCTTCTCCCCAGGAAAGATTGCAAGCTGCCCCTCTAGTCCGTCATACAGGGTGAAATAAGAAAGTGAGAAACAAATATTTTGTATTAAAGCATATATATATATGGAATCTAGAAAAATGATACTGATAAACCTATTTGCACATGAATAGAGATGCAGACATAGAGGGCAGACTTGTGGACACAGCTGGGAAAGGAGAAGGTGGCGCGAACTGAGAGGGTAGCTGCTGCTGCTGCTAAGTCACTTCAGTCATGTCCGACTTTGTGTGACCCCATAGACGGCAGCCCACCAGGCTCCCCTGTCCCTGGGATTCTCCAGGCAAGAACACTGGAGTGGGCCGCCGTTTCCTTCTCCAATGCATGAAAGTGAAAAGTGAAAGTGCATTGACATATATACACGGCTGCTGCTGCTGCTGCTGCTAAGTCGCTTCAGTCATGTCCGACTCTGTGCGACCCCGAAGACAGCAGCCCACCAGGCTCCCCTGTCCCTGGGATTCTCCAGGCAAGGACACTGGAGTGGATTACCATTTCTTTCTCCAATGCATGAAAGTGAAAAGTGAAACTACCATGTGTGGAATAGCTAGTGGGAAGCTGCTGTATAACACAGGGAACTCTGCTCTGTGCTCGGAGGGGATATATATATACTTATAGCTGACTCACGTTGTATAGCAGAAACCAGCACAACATCGTAAAGCCATTATCCTCCAGTTAAAAATAAAGTTCAAAAAAAGAGAAAGGGAAAAAGCTAAAGGATCACTAGACACACACGAAATAACCTAAGTAAACCCAGAAACTCTAGGAAATAGCTAAGGGAGCTGGTGGCTGTTTGTGTCACAGTGGTGCGTCATTCAGGAATTGCTGATCAGCCCTCTAGGGGCAGAGCTCACTGGCTGGTTCAAAAATCCCACTAATCCCATGGGCTGCGCTGCCCCAGCTGACTGCAGGGAGCCGCAGAGACGAGATTCTCCCAGGCAGAGCAAAGGTGTCTGGCAAGACTGCCCAGAGGAACTGCAGATGGAACCATCCAAAAGCCAGCAGAGTTTGCACCAAGAAGCTTCCGGTAGGAATTCCTTTCTGGGAGGTCACTTACTACCCACATATTTACCTTGGTTGGTTGTACCAACCAAGCTTAGATTGCCCCAAACAATTTCTAATTCATTCACACCCTTCTTCATTCTGACAACTGAAATATGAAACAAACAAGCAGCTATTTTTGGAACAAGATCACTTCCACACACAGTGTGGACATAGGCAGAATTCCATTTCTTTCCCACAAAGGACTGACCTTGATCCCACACTGTGTGTTTTGGGCTGCAGTTCAGTTCAGTCGCTCATCGTGTCCGACTCTGCGACCCCATGAATCGCAGCACGCCAGGCCTCCCTGTCCATCACCAACTCCCGGAGTTCACTCAGACTCGCATCCATCGAGTCCGTGATGCCATCCAGCCATCTCATCCTCTGTCATCCCCTTCTCCTCCTGCCCCCAATCCCTTCCAGCATCAGAGTCTTTTCAGATGAGTCAACTCTTTGCATGAGGTGGCCAAAGGACTGGAGTTTCAGCTTTAGCATCATTCCTTCCAAAGAAATCCCAGGGCTGATCTCCTTCAGAATGGACTGGTTGGATCTCCTTGCAGTCCAAGGGACTCTCAAGAGTCTTCTCAAACACGACAGTTCAAAAGCATCAAGTTTTCGGTGCTCAGCCTTCTTCACAGTCCAACTCTCACATCCATACATGACTACTGGAAAAACCATAGCCTTGACTAGACGGACCTTAATCGGCAAAGTAATGTCTCTGCTTTTGAATATACTATCTAGGTTGGTCATAACTTTTCTTCCAAGGAGTAAGCGTCTTTTAATTTCATGGCTGCAATCACCATCTGCAATGATTTTGGAGCCCAAAAAAATAAAGTCTGACACTGTTTCCACCGTTTCTCCATCTATTTCCCATGGAGTGATGGGACCAGATGCCATGATCTTTGTTTTCTGAATGTTGAGCTTTAAGCCAACTTTTTCACTGCCCTCTTTCACTTTTATCAAGAGGCTTTTTAGTTCCTCTTCACTTTCTGCCATAAGGGTGGTGTCATCTGCATATCTGAGGTCATTGATATTTTTCCCGGCAATCTTGATTCCAGCTTGTGTTTCTTCCAGTCCAGCATTTCTCATGATGTACCCTGCATATAAGTTAAACAAGCAGGGTGACAATATACAGCCTTGATGTACTCCTTTTCCTATTTGGAACCAGTCTGTTGTTCCATGTCCAGTTCTAACTGTTGCTTCCTGGCCTGCATACAGGCTGCACTGGGCACCTAATGTTGGCCCCACTGGACTGCAACAGCACATCTAGACCTCATCTATTATATGTGGTCTCCAGTCACACTCTTGCACTTTCATGCCTGGGTCACAGAGAGATGGCAGGCTTTAGGGGTCACAGGATCTATTTCAAATCCCATCTCACCCATTTTCATTCTTTGAGATCCTGAACAAGTACCTATGCTTCCTGGGCCTTAGTTTTCCCATCTACAAAATGGGGCTAGTACATACACTCTACTTTAAAAGGTGGTACAAGGCTCAAAAGAAATAATGTAGGTACAAAGCATCAAGAATATAGTAGGAACTCTATAAATGTCATTTTTTATCCCTTCATAACAGGCAAAGGAGATATTGTTAATGAAAAGAAGGAAGGAAGATTGGAAGAAAGTAAGGAGGGAAGGGAGAAAAAAGGAAGAAAAGGAAAAAACCTTGCAACACAAACCCCAGTCGCTTCAAGATTTACTGTGATTCCACTTTCATTTTCTAATCTCATTGCCTAAGCCCTAAATCACCACACATTGGTTTCAGTGCAAAGATAAAAATGCTTTCAGTCCTCTCCTTCCCCATGCCTGTCAGAGTAGGTCGTATACAAAGAGAAGGCAGGAGGGTCTGGGGGACCGAGGATATCAAGTCCCTACAAAAGCTCCCAGCCCTCATGCCCCTGCTATTGCTCCTGATCTGATGTCTCCATGACTTGGGGCTCTGCAGTGATGGTCCCCTACCCATGGATGCCAGAGCCACTTTTACCAATGTCCCTCTTTGGATGACCATTCCACAGTCTTTCAAAGAGGATCCCATCTATTTCCACCCGAAGCTGACTCCCACCCTGCAAAAGCGTTAATGCCATGAAGAATGACCTCTTTCAGCAAAAGTGAGGAAGAATTCAGGCTCAGAACTAAAGCAGCCTGAGTTTACGCTTTAACTTTCTCACTTACTTGTGTACCCTTGGCCAAGAATCTTGTCCACACAATGACTTTACATTGTACATCACACCAGGCTTCCATGAGAACTCACATCATTTACTTAAAATGTCTAGCATAGTACTTGGAACATAGTAAGTGCACAGTATACAATTGTTTTTATGACCTGGCCATTAAAATTTACAGACGATATGCATTTCCTAAAATTCCAGTTTTTGCAACTCCTACCGCAGTTTCTCCCCCCAAAAAATTAAAAAAATAAAAAGACAAAACAAGAAAGCACAGGATAGTAAAATTTAGAAAGGAAAATTTTCTTAGAATTGTTTTTAAGTAAGACATACAGATTGGTCAGGTTCTGCTCTAGGCACTGTATGTAAATTCCCATTCAATCCTCACTGTGCCCTTTGAGTAAATACTTCCCCCACTGGAAGGGTAAACAGAAGAATGGTTGGGAACAGACTATCTGAATCTGAACTCACTTGGCCACTTAGTGTGACCTGGGACAAGTGGCTTTACCTCTCTGAGCCAATTTCTTTGTCCTGTAAAATGAAAATTATAATACCCATAAGGTGTTCATGAGGATTGAATGAGTTAATATATGCAAAGCAGTAAGAAGAGTGTTATGCACCTAGTAAACACTCAGTACATGGTGAGGTGAGGTGAAGCTGCTCAGTCGTGTCCGACTCTTTGCGACCCTGTGGACTGTAACCTACTAGGCTTCTCCATCCATGGGATTCTCCAGGCAAGAATACTGGAGTGGATTGCCATTTCCTTCTCCAGGGGATCTTCCCGACCCAGGGATCGAACCCAGGTCTCCCTCATTGGAGGCAGACGCTTTGACCTCTGAGCCACCAGGGAAGCCCCAGTACATGATATAAGAGTACTATCACCTTTTACAGAGACTGAAGCAGATTCAAGGAGATTAATTAGTGCATCCAAGCTCTCGCACTGGTTAAGAGGCAGGAGCAGAATTTAAATCCAAGTCAACCTGACTTCAGAGCCAATGGCATGTTTATCCTACCATTCTTTATCACATACCCCGTAAGAAAATATTTGAGACATTTTCTAAGCAGAAAAGACAGGGCCAACGGAAGTGGAGCCTGGGTATTAGGGAGAGTGATGGTATTTCTGGCAGAAGCCAGAAGGACAGAAAAGGGGAAATGGTTTGGGGAGAAAGATGGTCCATTCCAATAGGACATCTGAAGCTAACTTGCAAATAACCCTGCTTTTGACTGTATTGCCACCTGAGAGTACAGTGGGCATTCAAACCAATTTGCAGCCCCCTGTGGGAGCAGTCCAGACATGTGTGTGTGCATGCTCAGTCACCCAGTCATGTCTGACTCTTTGCGATCCCATGGACTTGTAGCCCGCCAGGCTCCTCCGTCCATGGGATTCTCCAGGCAAGAATAATAGGAGTGGGTTGCCATGCCTCCTCCAGGGGATCTTCCTGATCCAGGGATCAGACCAGTATCTCTTATGTCTCCTGCATTGGCAGGCAGGTCCTTTACCACTAGCGCTACCTAGAAAACCCAATACTCTGTACCAGCTCCAATGTGGAGTCATGAAGTCTGAGTCTCTGATGCACAGCCCCTCCCTGGAGTCCAGCCCTCAGGGAAACATTGTCCTAAAATGCTAAAGCAAATACACTGTGCCTTTCTGCCAGGCCCGGTGGCTTCAATGCACAGAACGTGTAATCCTGGTGCGTGGGGACAACACAACAGTGAGGAGAGGCAGCAAGCAGGCCGGGCCGGCAGGGCAGACCTTCAAAGCCTTCCCGTGACGCTCCTGGGCTGTGAGATTAACCACACTTAATGGCTCTTTCTGCCTGTTTGCTTGAGCACTGAGCATCTTTCGCTTTGGTGATTAGAAGTGGTTGAAACGAAAGAGAACACGGGCATGAGGTCAGCCCGGCTTGGAGGATTACTGGCAATGTGTGTTGCCGCTTCTTTCCTTCATGTCTTTTCTGTTTTACCACATTTTCTGCTTTGAACATGTAATGCTTGGGGATTTAAAAAGAAAAAAAGGACAAACGTTATGAAAAGTCAAACAAGAATGATTTCACGTGAGTGTGCGCTAACCACCCAGGCCTCCCTGGCTCCTGCCACGACCTGCTGAAGGTGGGATTAGGTCACGTGCTCCCTCCATGAAGAGGAGAACCTGCCAAGACAGGGTGGCTGCACTCCCAGGGGTATCGCACACAGGTCATTCATTCCACCTGCGCCACCAGACCGAAAGCTGAGCACAATTTTTCTTTTTCAATCATTGTCTCTGTTCAACTGACTGACTGGGTTATTTTTTACCAAATGGAAAAAAAAATGTTTCTACCTGCTCAAAATTCATGTTGTGTCATTTAGCTCCATTCTTCAAACCAGGAAGGACATGTTCAAATTCCCTAGAGAAACCTTTAAGGGCTGTTGATTCAAATGTGAAGATAAATGAGCCCCACGGGTGTATAATTTCTGCCAGGAAGAACAGTCTGGGCCAGAGTCAAAGCACTCATGTTTTGTGTGTGTGTTTTTTTTCCCTTTCGAAAGAGAGAAAAAGAAGAGAGAAGAAGGGGAGAGAGAAAGAGAAGAGGGAGGAAGGAAGAAGGCAGGACAGAGCGTGTGTGGGGTGGGGGAGAAGTGAATTAAGAAAATCACAAGTGAAGAGTGTTGACTCTTAGAACGCAATGGTGATATCTAGAACAAAAGTGACCTAAAAATGGCTCTTTCTATCCTCCTCTTTCAGATGAGAACACTAGGCTCAGAAAATTAAGTAATTCACGCATTTCAAACAGTCATACAAGCGAGATTAGAAGCCAGATCTCCCAATTCCGGACCTGGACCACTTTCAACTCCACACTCTCTGCCTTCAGGTGCAGGGAGGTATGTGTGACCTACCCAGCTTACTACAAAGGCCTTGACATTTAAAGGATTAAGCATTTGGATGATGCCTTGAGAGTATTCCTTCAAAGACAGTTCTCTCAAAAGAGGTGGATCAAAGCAGGCTGGTGGCAAGAGGGGTCTGTATCAGTTGGGACGCTTTCAACTGCCAGCAGCAGAGCATCTGACTCAAACTGGCTTAAGTCAGAAAGGGGATTTTGTGGAAAGTGCAACGGTCTGGCCACCTTCAGAGGAGGTCTGTTCCCGGCGGTTGAATTAAGTCACCAAAGATCCAGTTTCTCTCCAACTCCTTTGCTCCGCCTTTGGCAGCGGCCTCTTCCTGCTATGGCTCACTTCCCTTGCAGCCCTAACTCAGATACTCTCAGGACGGATCCCTTCCCTCGCCTGGACCTCAGTTCCCCAATTTATCAGTGATGGGACTGGTCATGCGTGAGCTCTCAGAGCCCTTCCACCACCGACGGTGTCTCTCAAAAGGTGGTCCACAGGTCATATGCACTAAAAGTGTCATTTAGAACATTTGTTAAAACGTGTAGTTTCTACACTCTAGCTTAAGTCACTAAACCTTAATCTCCAAGAAGCACAGGAAGCTATGGTTTCAGCAAACTCGCCCAGAATATCGTCATACCCATAAAAGTTTGTTAAACATTTATTCCCGAGGCAAAGGAGCCTAGAACAGACAGTAAGCCATGGCTGGTGAGCCAGATCCTGCCTGGAGAGTTCAGAATGGTTTTACATTTTTAAAACATTGTCTTAAAGAAAAAAAAAAAAAAAAAGCCTCTCACAAAGAAGAACATGAAACAGAGACCTTCCATGGCTCACAAAGGCTAAAATATTTACTACCTGGCTCATTTTGGGAAAAAGTCTGCCAACTAGCCTAGAATAATGAGGTCATTGGATGGTGGAAAGAAAGGCAGGAGGTGAAACTGAACAGTTTATAGGACTGATGAGGCCAAGAATTCCTGGGAGCAGGAGTTTTCAATGTTCCATCAGTTCCACGGAGAATCGAGCAAGGAAAAAAAAAAAAAATGTGCTCAAGCTCTGGTACTTAGTTTAAAAAATATCTTTCCCAGGAGACCTCTTGGAGTCTCTGGTTAGGTCAGTGTCTACTATTGACGTCAGGGCCAGCAGGGGCTCAGTAAGGGCTCAGAAAGGATGGGGTCAGTGTGATCTCTTTGTCCTAAAAGCTCTACCCTGTACCATTGGGAACATTTGCAGGTCAGCTTATCAGGGCTCCTTTCTATCCCTTACCTCCAACCACTGTGCAAATACCAATCAGCTGAGGACACAATGCTGAGAGTGCCGTCCTGAGTCAGAGAGGTACTTCCTCAAGAACTTGCCTGGAAGTGATCCCAGTTCTTCTCAGGCACTGGGCTAGAGCACTAGCGGGCAAGCCCATGGCTGCAGACGTCAGACAGACCTGACGTCAAGTGCTGCCTCTGAACTTACTTGCTCTATGGTTTCAGTTTTGCATTAACATGGTTGCCACTAGCTCCCATGTGGTTATTTATATTGAAATTATTTCAAATTAAGTTTTTAATTCAGTTCCTCCCTCATGCTTGTCACGCTAATAGTCACTAGTCAATTGGTGACTAATGGCTATTATCAGACCATGCCAGTACAGAACACTGCTACCACCAAAGAAAGTTCTACTGGACAGCGCTGCTGGAGACAGTCTTTGACAATTAGTTCAAATCCAGCCTCCGGCTTTCTTTCTACCACACAATGGCCTCATTATTCTAAGCTCTATTGCCTTGGGAACATATGGTTGTCAACCCAAGCCTCAATTTGTTCATTTGTAAAATGGGCATGATATCAGTAGTATATCTGCCTGTGGAGATTACAGGTGATAAAACGGGGAGACTAGCACAATATGTGGCACCTAGAAAGTGCTCAATAAAAGGTTCTTACTATTAATATTATTGTGTGCAAAAATCTCAGCCTTATTTATTGCTAGTGCTCTCCCATCTTGCTCTAGGCCCATAGTTCTTAAATTCTAGCATGCGCAAGGCTCACCTGGAGTTCTGGTTAAACCCCAGATTGCTGGGATAGACCTACCTCCAGAGTTCCTGATTCAGTAGGTCTGAAAGCCTGTAATTTGCATCTCTAACAAGTTCCTAAATCTTGCTGATACTGCGGTTCTGGGAACCATACTTTGAGAACTGCTTCTGTAGACACATCTTTTGTTGGGGGGTGGGGGGGTCGGTGGAGGGGTGGTTAGGGAGTTGTGATTTCTTTGTGAATATTGTCCTTTACTGAACATACAATGCTAAGTCATCCACCTGCCTTTGAATAGGCTAGTCCCTCTACCCCCAAGAGCCCCTTTATCTGCTTGTTTTCCAACCCCAATCCAGACTCTGATAAACTTGGCCAGTGGCTTCTCTCAGACTCTCCACCCGAGTCATTCATTTCCCTGGGCTGCCTCTCACATTTTGCTGGTTGGTTTGTTCTGCATAACAGTTATATGTTTCCCTGTCTGCATTTTCTAAGGTGTGGAAAGTATTTCACTGGTGCTAGCTAAGGCCAGATTTTGTGGTACATCCACATTTTAGATGATACACAGAGAAACAAACAACACTGAACCAAATTCAATGAATGTGTAATTACTGTTTTCAGTTCTTTCCAAATTCTGATTACATCCAGGAGAAAGTCTGGAGGATTTCATCTCCTTGCTATTAACTCTCCAGCTCAGAGCCTGAGTCAGGTAATTTCATCACCACCACCATCATCATCATTGTCATGAAAACAATGGCAGCTGAAATTCATATGAGGCTTTCTGTGCACCTGGAAGAGCTCTAAGGGCTTGACACATATTTGCACTAATTAATTTGGTTAATCCTCACAACCCTATTAAGTAGATAGAATCATGATTCCCAGTGTACAGATGAAGAAACCGAGGCACAGAGAGGTTATGTGACTCACTCTTGGTCACACAGCCAGAAAGTGGGCAAAGCAGGATTCCAACCTAGACGGGGTATCCAGCGTGCTCTTAACCACAACACTGCTAAGGTAAAGTTTAACAATACTGTTTTGTTTTTACCCTTGTCTTCTATTTTGGCAAGTAAAGTCTTCTTCTATTTAGCTGGTGATAAAAAGTCTCTTTCTGAACCTAAATTAATATATGGCTAAAAAAATAAAAAACAGTGGGGCAAGTGAAGCCCAAATATTTAGCACATAATAGAACAGGTTTTTGGATACAGCAGCTGTGAGGTGGCACGCCCCTGACAGATTTGGAGATAACCAATCCAAGCCAACTGTGAGCTTCTCTGAGGCAGGATCCTGTCTGGGTCAGTCAGGGTCCAGCCAAGGAACAGATGGTTCACTGAACGCCTTAATTAAAAAGAGTGTTGTGATTTCCCTGGCAGGCCAGTGGTTAAGACTCCGCATTTCCACTGCAGGGACACAGGTTCGATTCTTGATCATGGAATTAAGATTCCACATGCACTGGACGGCCAACAAAAAGTGCAGTGAAGGTGGTATATAAAAAGATGTGGGCAGGACGAGGGAATAGCAGCAGGTAGTGACCTGCCAGGGAAGAGCCACAGAGGAAGGCTGCTACCATCCTGGAAGGGACAAGGGGTGAAAATGGTATTACTAGATTATGATGGGGAGTCACCGCATAGAGTATGTAGTCAAAGGAGAACTAGCTATAAGCGGGGAGGGCCCACCTATTTCTCCTCTAGGCTTCTGAACTCTGCCCTGCCAACTCCTGCCACAGACAAATCAAGCTGCAGGCCAGAGGGCAAAAGAGCCTGGTGATGTCACTGATAGAGATCAACCATGAGGCACAGAGCAGGGCGGAGGGAAGCAGGCATGAGAGTTCAGCAGCCCGTGGGGGATGATCAGCACTATGGCAGGCACAGCGTGCAACACAGAGGGCAGACGTCTAGGAAGTACGCAAGATGCATTTGCTGCTTTTAATCCAACTGAACCCAATGAAGAAATTGGTTTTGAGTAAAAGATGCTGTGTGCTAAGGGCAACTGGACCCTGGACCTCTAGGGTTTCACTTCCAGCTTATCTGGGCAAGCAAGTCATCAGATTTCACTGGCCTCCTGGGGCTTGAGTCACACACGTGCAGGGGGGAGTGGAGTTGCTGATGCCTGTAAAGGGTTTCAAGCTGTAATTATATCCCCCACGTCCTCAGAGTGTCTAGACAAGATTGTAAGAGCTGGGGAGTGGGCAGGGGGTGCGGGGGAATGACCTCAGCTTCCTGTGGCCCTTGAACAAGTGGAAATTCCTGGCAGAGGCCCTCCTCCCAGAGTGCATAGGAACAGATCCTCAGCAGCAGCAGCAGCCTTAGTCTGAGGCATGAAGACCAAATGGGAAAAAGACTCATTTAAGAGTCTTAGTAGGAAAGGGAGTCCAGTCGTGCACTGACAGCAGGAGTAGGGAGGAATCCTGCTGATGTTCTCCAGGAAGCTTTTATGTGACTTATTATTAGTGATGCTAATAAAATCTCATATTCATCACAAACACATTATATGCTGAACACTGTGCTAAGCATCTTACATATTTTGCTGCATTTGATCTCCACAACCAACCTATGAAGTAATATTAACCGTATTTTTATTAAAATTTTATTTTTAATTGGAAGGCGATTGCTTTACAATGTTGTGTTGGTTTCTGTTGGACAACAACATGCATCAGCTTTAAGTATACACACACACACACACACATATATATCCTCTCCCTCTTGAGCCTCCTCCTCAGCCCCCATCTCACCCCTCTAGGGCATCACAGAGCACCAGGCTGAGCTCCCTGTGTGCTATAGCAGCTTCCCACGGCTATTTTACACATGGTAGTGTATATATTTCAACGCTGCTCTTCAATCCGTCCCACCCTTTCTTTCCCCGCTGTGTCCGCAAGTGCATTCCCTATCTATGTCTGTGTCTCTATTCCTGCCCTGCAAATAGGTTCATCAATACCATCTTTCTAGATGCCATATATATGCATTAATATACAACGTTTGTTTTTCTCTTTCTAACTTACTTCACTCATGCAACAGGCTCTAGGTTCATGCAACTCAAAAACGGAAAAATGATGCGTAGAAAGTCAAAGAAAACATGGTTTCAGTTACAACTGACTGAACGTTTATTACGTGCCTGGCATCATCTTAGATGCTTATATCAGGCTAGGTATCAAAGCGAGGCTGTGTTTCCCCAATAGGGGATCTACAAGGTCAAAACAATGTTCATAATAACACTAAAATAGGTATTTTCCTTTCCCAGTGTCTTGACATTTGCACTGAAAGGTGTAAAGGAAAACGTGGGGGGAAATGTCACTGCCATCGCACGGATCAAGGCAGTGCACCAAAGGATCCTCGTGACCCCTGTGTTCTTCCAACGGGAAAAAAGTGCTATTTCACTTCGTTGTGACTTTGATGAAGCCAAATAATTATTACCTTTATTAAATCTCAACCCTTGAGCACATGTCTTTCTATATTCTGCATGAGGATGTGGGAAGATGCCATCATTCCCTTCTACACGTGTTCAAGTTCCTTGGTTTTCTCAAGGAAAGACACCTGCACAAACAACTGAGTTGCAATCTGATCTGAACTCTTTTTTCCCCTGGATTACCGTTTGTATTTAAAAGAACAAATGAAAAATTATAGCCCTTCAGATGTAATTGGCAAATGGTCTCAAAAATTAAGTGAATGTGTTACAGAAAAGCACAGCTAATAGTGTTTGTTGCTAATGGTAACAATCGAGCTTTCAAGTGAAAACTAGAGCTTTGGAAAACGTAGATGTTTACATTAACTTGCCAGCTTCCCAATCCTTACAAATTTTTCTGATGAGATCTGTGGTAACGATAATAAATGTGATATTTTGATATTATCTAAAAAATGTGTCATTATCTCAAAGATCTGCATAATTCAGGGTACCAATGTTTCTTAAATGTCCAAAGCATCAAGTTACAAAAGGCACAGGCAAAACACTGATTCAAAGTATAAAATAGCCCGTGGATTTTAAGGTAATATATTATCAAAGTTTCACTGATATGATTTCAGATTCCACATTACAACATTTTAAGAACCTGACAGTTAAGGTTTGATTTAGTATCAAAAATCCTATTGAGTATCTCCTTTTTTCAACTACATATCAGCGTAAGGCTAATTTTTTTTCCTATACTGCAAGCAAAACAGTATATAGAAACACAGTGAAAGCAGAATTATGAGATTATAAGAATCTGTCTTCCATTAAGACACACATTAAAAAGATTTACAAAAATGCCACTCTTCTCAATGACTTGTTTTGGAAAATATAATTATTTATCATAAAAATGTTATTTATATATGTAATTAGTTCATGATTGTTATGTTTAAATGAATTAGTAGATAAATGATTTTGAAATTTCTCAGCTATAATTTCTAGCACAGTAAATATTAGTAGATATAACCCATATTTCAAAATAAACAGTAAAAAAGCTCTTCAGGGCCCACAATCACTTTTAAGAATGTAAAAGGATTCTGAAGCCAAAATGTCTTAGAATCACTATTATATCAGAACCTTCACCAATGCAATGAGATCCCCAATGTAAGAGCCTTTCATAGTCCTAGAAAAAATGTATGAGACCCAAATAGAAAACAGTCGTTGGCTCCAAATCTACCAAAAGAAAACAATAAAGGTAAAAATGAATAAAAGCTTAATTAAATGCCTACAAAACATATCAACATGCCAGCTTCATTCACTGTTCAATTTAGTATTCATAACGATGTCATTCCATCAAATATAGCTTACAAGTTCAATTTTCTTACTTCACAAACCCCCCTAAGCAAGCACAGTAATTATCAGGAACTCATAGCCAATCATAAATTAAGTGAGTAATGTAGAGCCAAAAATTTCTAAAGCACAAATATAAAAACCTTTATAAACGTTATTTTTAAAGTATATGTTAAATGGGATATGGGTGCAGTTGGTGTGTTTGATACATTACATGGTGGGGACTCCAAAAGTAAGAAAATGTAGGGCTCACCAAGGCCCCGCTTTAAACGCAGTGTCCTTTTGCCTTTAAACTATACCCCTCCTGGAAACACTTCAGTGAAAGGAGATTTCTTCACCAGGAGAAATACTGCCCCTGACCTTCGGCAGGAGTAGAAAAAGAGGCACATAATGGAGATTCAATAAACTGTTAGCAGAGGAACAAAATCCCAGCGGATAGAGAGACCAGAAGCTCTGTGGTTTGGGTCTGAGAAAGGCTCTGATGGCTCATCCTCTGCCTCCTGGCAGGGAGTTGGGGGGCAGCAGGGGTGAGGGGGTAGCACGCTCTCACTCCCAGGTGCTCATCATTAGGTATGCAATCGATTGCCCCAAAGGCAGAGCCAGTGGATTAGAAGAGCTTGGGGCATCTCACAAGGAAAGGCTGTGCTGTTCTGTGCTTAGTCATTCAGTCGTGTCTGACTCTTTGCAGCCCCACAGACTGTAGCCTGCCAGACACATCTGCCCATGGAGATCCTCCAGACAAGAACACTGGGGTGGGTTGCCATGCCCTCCTCCAGGGGATCTTCCCAACCCAGGGATCAAACCCCGGTCTCCCGCATTGCAGGTGGATTCTTTACCATCTGAGCCACCAGGGAAGCCCCACCAGGAAAGGAGAAACATTGAAAGAAAAGACTAGGGGCCACTTTCTAAAGAGCAGCCTCCCATCCTCCCCACTTCTGTTCTGGGAGGCCCTTGCCTTCGCTGATACCTCAGAATTATGCTCCCTTGGCAGTGAGTAGTCCTAATATTGGAGAGACTTCTCTTGACTTCATTCCCTGAAATAGCATCTTCTTCACTTTCTTCCGTGCCTTCTGCCCCATGGACCAGGGAAAAGCAGTGTTGCTGCTTTATCCGACTTTGCGGTACCATGATTCTGAGATCATATGGTTGCTTTCCAACAGGGGTTTCCAGTGATGGGATTTCCTGCAGCGTTACAGGTTAACTTATTTTCTTCATCTGATTTCTCTGTAGTTTCTGCTATAAATGCATTTACTTTAATTTTTTTTTATTTTAAAGACTATGGGTAAAGTAACTCACTCATATAGATCTTCAATAAAGAGTGAGTGAGTGAAGTGAGTGAAAGTCGCTCAGTCATGTCCAACTCTTTGCGACCCTGTAGACTATACAGTCCATGGAATTCTCCAGGCAAGAATACTGGAGTGGGTAGCCTTTCCCTTTTCCAGGGAATCTTCCCAACCCAGGGATCGAACCCAGGTATCCCGCATTGCAGGTGGATTCTTTACCAGCTGAGCTATCTAATTACTATTATTTGGTCATTCATCAGCTCTAACATTTCCTCCGTTGCAATCTGGAGCTCTCCATTGTCAACAGGGAACAGATTCACATCACATCTGCTCTCTGGAACTGCCTTGTTTAGTATAAAAATAAAATTGAAATTTAAAAATGGAAAAACAGGATATGGCCAGGCACTCACGATGGCTGTTCTCTTGCTCTCTATACACCTTCTGCTCAAGTAGTCCCAATTATCTAAAGTTCCTATTAGCCTTTAGTCTCCAACCAGTCCTTGCTCTCTGTACATCTCCTACTTTACTTACATGACTACCCAATCCTCTTAATCATAGGGCTTCATTAGTGCCTGATAGCTGTGAGCCCAGCTGCCATCAATTCCCCCTATAAATGGTAGCCTCCTCCTCTGAGTAGCAAAGACTACTCCTCTGTCCGTCCTTTCTGCTCATCATCTACCACACACGGTGGGGTGGTCTTTCAGGACCTTGCTTCAGACTGGTAAGATTTCGTGTCCCTTAAGCCATTAATGTCTCTAGTTGCTATCTCTGGGATCTTTCTTCAGCCTCAAGGCTGAGCAACTATAAGGCTTGCAAGTCTGCAGGACGCAGCCCAACAAACAGGATTATAAAACATGTCATCCATTTGAAATGTTTTGTTTAGCAGATCATTCATACACATGCAGAGCCACAGGTGTGCAGTTGGCAACATAATTTCAAGATTTATGGAAAACAAGTAATGCATTGAGCTTACGTTGTGTAGACAATGTGGCCTGGTGAGGAGACCAAAGTGTAAATCTCTATAATGTACAAAATCTTCCAGGCATGTCAGTGAAGCTCTGTGATTCAATCATTTGGAGATAAGAACAACTCTAAAATTGGGTTTCATTGCCAAACTGCCTTCATTAAGCACCTTCCTTCACCAACATCAATAGATTCTAGCTGCTAATAGCCTTTACTCCTTGTATTAATACTGGCATTTTTCCATGCAAATGTCTGGGCTTCCTTGCCAGATTGAAATGGTCATATACTCTGCTGTGACTTCTCACGCTTATAACAAACACGTACGTAGTAAGTGAAATACTGATACTTGTTGAATATCAAGTTTTTTTTTCTGAGTCCCAGCTGACAAAATTGCACTTCACTCCACTATAAATTTATAGTTTTTCTTTAGCCTCCCAGTTCATACACATCCTGAGATCTCTACCTATTCCCCAAGCCTACTCTATGATACTAAAGGAGGAAAATTCAACTCAATCTTTTTTCCTTGCTTTCTGTCCAAACCCTTTAGAGCAAGGACCCCACCGCTTCCTCAGCCTCCCCTGCCCAGACGCCTGGCATGGAGCTCTTGAAAGCTGTTCCTATCATCCCTCATGAGGCAGGTACTCACTGAATTGTCATTTCAGTTGGTGGAGTTGTTACTAAAGCAGAAGATGTACTTTCTCTGAACATTCAACCTCCAATCACTAAAAAGCAAAAAGTTGGAGTATCGGTCTCTGGCAAGAATTCTCTCCCATCTCTCCATTATCTGGACTTTGATAGCCCTCTGTCTTATACCATGACTCTAAGTGGGTGTGGAAATTGCTTAGCTCTCTGGCAGGTTGAGCGAGTCCAAGGAGAGCTATTTATTTTTCCAAACAAGAATGAAGAGGGGTTTTGTTTTTGTTTTTGTCTCAGCATCATGTAGACTTCAGCGTATCACTGTTTCTCCATAACAGGTGTGTTTTATTTGACATAAAGGAAGACCTGTTTATCAGTAACAAAGGCCTTTTAAATTATGACTTTGCTCTAAAGGACATTAGTGATAAAGACAGAAGTAAATGGCATCTTCATATATCCTTCAACGATATTACAAAAATTTATCCCATCCTCACCATTTCCTCATCCACACCCTCTAGTTGAAGCCATTACTTCTTGTCTTGAAAACAGCAATAGCTTCGTAACTCACCTCCCTGCCTCCTCTCTTGCCCCTTACTATCTTCCTTCTACTTGCTGCCAGAACAATTTCTTTGAAACATGAGTTTACGCACAACTGCCCCCTTGCTCAAATGCCTGCAATAGCTCCCCATTCTCTGCAGCAGAAAATGCACATTGCTTAACAGTACACAAGGCTTTCTAGAACAGAAGGAAATAAAATAATAAACTTGTGGACTCTGGTTTTTTTTTTAATAAGAATTTCTTTTTTAAAGAAGTTGTACTGAGCCGGGCATAAGCACGATATGAGATGACTCTTGGTGGCTCTAGGCTTTCAATCATGCCAGTCCAAGCGCCCATAAGGACTTCAGTGATGCTTATCACTCCTGCCTCTTCACATAGCACATCATTTATCTCTGAGTTCAATTCTGTCATCTCCTCTAAGAGTCTTTTCCTGGAGTGGGTCTGGGTTAGGCGTCCTTCTGCTGGGTTCTCAAAGTCACCTCTTGCCCCTCTGTGACAACAACCACACTGTTCTTGCTTGATACTGGACATTAGACCAAGACTTCTTTGCTAAGACTGAGGGTCTTACTCCTCTTATTTACTCTGGACCTCCTCTTTCCTTTTCTTAAAAATAACAGAAGCTACCCCTCCCTCCTTTAAGGAACTGTCCTTCCTCTTGTCCTTATAGTTCAAGCAAGGATATTAAACCAGAGGAATCCACCCCCATCCTAGGATATGACACACGGCCCAAAATGGACCCTTTACCCAGGAATGGGAAGCATTCAAAAAGAAAGAAGGGCTACTTTATACATGTCATCTGGTGTTTTCTCTGGAACAGCCACTAATGCCCTAGTTCCTGGATCTGTTCTTCTGGCTTTTGAACCAGTAAGCTTTTATTAACAAATAATCCAGAAATTTTATAGTTGTCAAATAAACTGGAGACTGGCCGGTCTAGGGTAATCTCAGCTCGGATTACTTCTGCTCTACATGATGTCTCATCTTCCAGCAGTCTAGTTTGGATTTACTCACATGCAGCTGGGCAAGTCCCAGGAGACAGAGTGGAAGTATACAATGTTTGCTGAGCCCTAGGCAAGAGACCTCCGTCTGATCCCAGGGTTGGGAAGATCGCCTAGAAGAAGGCAAGGCAACCCACTCCAGTATTCTTGCCTGGAGAATCCCCATGGACAGAGGAGCCTGCTGGGCTACAGTCCACAGGGTCACAAAGAGTCAGATATGACTGAGCAACTAAGCACAGCACAGGCTCTAACTTAGCACATCATCATTTCCATGGCATTCTCTTAGCCAAAGCAAGTCACAGGATCTGCTCTGATTCAAGGGGATGGACACTAAACTCTACTCTTCGATGGAAGGAGCTGCAAAGACGCATTGCCAAAGATATGGAGGCAAAGAGGGCTGGAAAACTATGGCCATATCTGCAAACTACTAGCGCTTTGTTACTCAGCTCCCTGTTTTATCTTCTATTAACAATAAAAACCCTTTTTAAAATTCGAGTCTGCTTCTGTGGTTTGCAATTTTTAAACTTTAATTTATACCTGTTTGGAAATAAATGAATGAATGAGGTTGTGTTACAACTGGTCATGTGTCATCCAAGGGAGGGGATAGGGAAGAGGGTGGCAGAGATGATCGTGAGGCTGAGGGGGCTGCAGAGTGTGCTATATGATAATGGCCTGAGAGCACCTCCAAAGTAAGGTGCCACTTGCCTTTCCAAAGTCCTAACTCAGCTCAAGGTCACAGCCACTGAAAGCTCTAGTGCTCCTTAAGAACTAGACAGGGAACAATAAGCTATTCACTGGACTCTGCTCTCTTGCTACTTAAATCAGCTGGAGCCCCTGACTGTTTCTATTAGGTGACTATCCTCAGGTGTGTATTAATATAGCCACATATTATACTCCGCTTCCCTGGTGGCCCAGAGGTTAAAGTGTCTGCCTCCAATGCGGGAGACCTGGGTTGGATCCCTGGGTCGGGAAGATCCCCTGGAGAAGGAAATGGCAATCCACTCCAGTATTCTTGCCTGGAGAATCCCGTGGACGGAGAAGTCCATGGGGTCGCAAAGAGTCAGACACGACTGAGCGACTTCACCTCACCTTATTATACTCCAGATTGGCTATAATACAGAACATAGATTTTTTAAGAAAAGAATATTCAAGGGGAAAGACTGAAGGGATCTTAGATCTGGTCCAGTGTCCCCAATCTAAGTTCTTCTCACCACTCCTTTCCAGTAAAACACATTTCCTTAAGGGCTGATACAAAGGATGTTAGAGGGGGAAAGTTATGAAACAATACCTAAGTCTCAATGATTGATGTCTAGGTGGCACTAGTGGTAAAGAAACTGCCTGTCAGTGCAGGAGCTGTAAGAGATTCAGGTTCGATCCCTGGGTGGAGAAGATCCCCTGGAGGAGGACACAGCAACTCACTTCAGTATTCTTGTCTGGAGAATCCCATGGATGGAGGAACCTGGTGGGTTATAGTCCTTTGTGTCTCAAAGAGTGGGAAGTGACTGAAGCAACTTAGCGTGCACACATGCATCCCTCAATGTAGAGGATAATTTATAACATTAGAGAGATTTCTTAACTCAGAACTATCTTTTGTAAGTAAAATCCCAGGAAATATGGAGACATTTTTAGGTGGCTCTAGGCAGATCTGTTCTGCTGGGTTTTTTATGATGGTGTTGGTATAAGTAATGAAAAAATGTATCTGGGCATATGTGTGACTAGATTTTGTGATGTTTAGAATTTTTTCTCCTATGAAAGGGAGGGTTACCTTGGCCTTCAGAATGTTCCAGGAGCTAATCATTATGGTAATTTATCATATAGAAATACCGATAAAAATGGAAAATTCCTCTGAGTTTTTGTAGCCTTAAACCCAACATTTGGGGTTTAAACAGCATCCTCAGCTGAAACGATTACTGCTTCAATTCCATGAGTACTTCTCACCATCTGTTAACCACAAAACTGCCTCCCAAAGTGCTAAGATTCACATTTCTGCCGGTGAGATGAGGAGGAGGCCATATCTGCTCTCTCCATGTCTCAGGTTTCAGACCTGGGCCAAGGCGGCAAGATAGGATCTCCAGGGCTTGTGTGATGGTGTGATGTTCCCTGTGTGGGAGGCCTTCAGGGGAGGCAGAGAGGTGACCTCACTGGGAGGATGAAAACAGTTCAATAAAAAAATACTTATCTTGGAAATGATCTGCCTGAATTTGAGACCAATGAAGAGATTGTATTTCCAGCATCCTTTCAAAGAGAAAACCATTTTCCATTAATCCTGTTTGGGGAAGAAATCCCACAGCACTTCTAGACAGAGAGATGATGATTCAGGCAAAAAGGGTCTCAACTCCAGCTCTACATAAAAACATAGTCAGGGAATCACCCTTAGAAGAACCTATTTATATAAAGTTTTCCTTTAAAGCTAGAGCAAAGATGTGCTCCTGGGAAGTGCAGCTATGGGTTAGTTCCAACCACACAAGTAACCTCCACTTTGGTCTCAGATAGCTTTTTCTTCCGTCTAGTATTTCTTTCATACTTTGAATGAAACTCGCCTGCAGAGATCCAGTATGTCCCATCTCTAAAACCCAAACTCAGACAAAGGGGAAAAAAGATAAGACACGTCAAAAGGATCTTTAGCTAAAATGTAGAAACTATAGGGAGATTAAACAAGAAAACGTCAAAACATTATAGAAGCAACATCAGGCAAAGAACAGGCTTCTGATTCTTCTATGATTGATCTTTTACTTGAATTCTGTTCTGAGCCCTGTTTTTTGCCTAAAGAGCTCTCTTGGCAATTCTTAGTCCCCCATCCCTTAGATAGGAATCTTTCAGGACACTGGGAACACCAGCTACAGTAATAGGCATTGTGGGGGGGGGCGGTTAATATTTTGTCACCACTAATACAACCTTACCAACCTTTGAGGTGATTGTTGTTGTTCAATCACTAAGTCATGTCCAGCTCTTTGCGACCCCATGGACTGCAACACAACAGGCTTCCCTGTCTTTCACTATTTTCCAGAGTTTGCTCAATGGACTCCTGTCCATTGAGTCAGTGATGCCATCTAACCATCTTATCCTCTGTTGCCCCCTTCTCTTCCTGCCTTCAATCTTTCCCAGCATCAGGATATTTTCCAATGAGTTGGCTCTTTGCATCGGGTGACCAAAGTACTGGAGCTTTAGCTTCAGACATTCCAGTGAATATTCAGGGTTGATTTCTTTTAGGATTGACTGGTTTGTAAAAGGGACCCTCAAGAGTCTTCTCCAGCACCACAGTTTGAAAACATCAGTTCTTTAGCACTCAGCCTTGAGGTGATATCTATGGAAAGTTAACCTAGCCAGACACACTGTAGTGGGCCACGTCAGAGAGTTACCTCTGCTCTTATAGCAGATTTGGGCCCACGACCTTGGTCTAGTTACCAAAGGACTGTGACTAGAAGCACCCAAGAGAATGGAGTTTGACAGAAAACCAAAGAACCCTTAGGGTCTGCGGTCTTCTCTGCTACTGCTGCTGCTAAGTCGCTTCAGTCGTGTCCGACTCTGTGCGACCCCATAAACGGCAGCCCACCAGGCTTCCCCGTCCCCGGGATTCTCCACGCAAGAACACTGGAGTGGGTTGCCATTTCCTTCTCCAATGCATGAAAGTGAAAAGTGAAAGTGAAGTCGCTCAGTCGTGTCCAACTCTTAGCGACCCCATGGACTACAGCCCACCAGGCTCCTCCATCCATGGGATTTTCCAGGCAAGAGTACTGCAGTCTTCTCTAGTCCCATAGGTTTCAGCTTCTGAAGTTACAAACATTTCTGGCAACAGTTTAACCAACAGCTTTGTGTATGTGTGTGAAAAATGAAAAATCAGACCTAACATCTGTATTTCAGAACCACCTATAAGCATAGCAATAATCTTAGGAGTCCGTTAGCTACCTCTCTGCTTTGAGAGCTGGAAATCTCATAGTAGAGTTTGCCATCTTTCTTTATCACATGCTTTCAGGTATAAATTTCTGAGTACAGCTTTACCCCTAGATTCACTCTATCCTCATTTCTGTCTTAAATTTATCTATTCATGCCCTATTTCCATTTAGGTGGCTTTGTTAGATACCTCAAATTCATTCTTTTACCAACTCAGTATCTGAAAAACCATCTAAGACTCAAAAAAGAAACAATTATTGGATGTTCTCCCAGTACAGTGCTCTTCTTGACCACTGAGTCTATTGCCTGAACTTTATAGCTCTGTTGAGGCAGAAGTTAGTTTGTATATTTTTGTATGGTAGAGATGAAAATACTTTCTTTCCCATGAAACAGATAGTATCAGAATTGAGGACTAATGGCCCTACTGGACAATAACCACTGTTATATCTAATTTAGTTCTCAATCTAATATTTGGTACTTAGATTCTTTGGACTAAACATCTTAAAGTTTCCTTTGGTAATTAATGAGTTAAATATAATTTCTGATACATCTCTTTTTAAGTGAAGACTGAGAGAGTTCACTCAACAGGAGGCGAGCTCTGGTATCTACTCTGCCATCTATTTTCCTGAAAATTTTAATTTCAAGTTCAAAGGATTTGCTGATAAAAGAAATTACTCATTACATGCAAATAAATAATTTCAACTTTTAATAGAAGATTATTTAACTCAATTTCAATATATAGTCATTTAGAAAAAAAAAAGCAATAAAGAGAAGTAACAGCTTGTATATCACCAAATTGAACTGACACCTATATCCAGACTTGAACAACAACTAGAAAGTCCCACATTAACAGCAATCTGGAGTCTCAATAGGGAAAGGGTCCTGAGCGATGCATCCACCCCATGGGTGAAACTTCAAACTGTAGTTGGGGGGCTTCTGATTATAATCCCAGGCCGAAAACTGATATCCTCATCAGCTTGCATGCAAAAACGCAGCTCTGGTTTTACTTTAACAATGCTGTTTGTTTCACCTTGTGAGTTATAAGACTTCTTAGACCCTTGGGGGTTGGCCAGATTTCTGAGGGCTCAAGAATTCCAAGACCCACTCCCTTTCTTATCTAAAGTGTCACCTGACTTACTGTGCATGCAATCAGACACAGAATCTGGATAGTGTCCAGGCAGATCAGAAGCAGGTTAGAGGCCCATCCTCCTGCTTCTGAAGCCTTAACAAGGTTTTCTCCATTTAATTTCCCCCACTAGACCATTCAGGTACGACCTAAATCAAACCCGTTATGACTATACAGTGGAAGTGAGAAATAGATTTAAGGGCCTAGATCTGATAGATAGAGTGCCTGATGAACTATGGAATGAGGTTCGTGACATTGTACAGGAGACAGGGATCAAGACCACACCCATGGAAAAGAAATGCAAAAAAGCAAAATGGCCGTCTGGGGAGGCCTTACAAACAGCTGTGAAAAGAAGAGAAGCGAAAAGCAAAGGAGAAAAGGAAAGATATAAGCATCTGAATGCAGAGTTCCAAAGAATAGCAAGAAGAGATAAGAAAGCCTTCTTCAGCGATCAATGCAAAGAAATAGAGGAAAACAACAGAATGGGAAAGACTAGAGATCTCCTCAAGATAATTAGAGATACCAAGGGAACATTTCATGCAAAGATGGGCTCGATAAAGGACAGAAATGGTATGGACCTAACAAAAGCAGAAGATATTAAGAAGAGGTGACAAGAATACACAGAAGAACTGTACAAAAAAGGTCTTCATGATCCAGATAATCATGACAGTGTGATCACTCACCTACAGCCAGACATCCTGGAATGTGAAGTCAAGTGGGCCTTAGAAAGCATTACTACGAACAAAGTTAGTGGAGGTGATGGAATTCCAGTTGAGCTGTTTCAAATCCCGAAAAATGATGCTGTGAAAGTGCTGCACTCAGTATACCAGCAAATTTGGAAAACTTACCAGTGGCCACAGGACTGGAAAAGGTCAGTTTTCACTCCAATCCCAAAGAAAGGCAATGCCAAAGAATGCTCAAACTACCACACAATTGCACTCATCTCACACCCTAGTAAAGTAATGCTCAAAATTCTCCAAGTCAGGCTTCAGCAATACATCAACCGTGAACTTTCAGATGTTCAAGCTGTTTTTAGACAAGGCAGGGGAACCAGAGATCAAATTGCCAACATCTGCTGGAGCATGGAAAAAGCAAGAGAGTTCCAGAAAAACATCTATTTCTGCTTTATTGACTATGCCAAAGCCTTTGACTGTGTGGATCACAATAAACTGTGGAAAATTCTGAGAGAGACAGCCATACCAGACCACCTGACCTGCCTCTTGAGAAGTCGTATGCAGGTCACGAAGCAACAGTTAGAACTGGACATGGAATAACAGACTGATTCCAAATAGCAAAAGGAGTACATCAGGGCTGTATATTGTCACCCTGCTTATTTAACTTATATGCAGAATACATCATGAGAAACGCTGGGCTGGAGGAAGCACAAGCTGGAATCAAGATTGCTGGGAGAAATATCAATAACCTCAGATATGCAGATGACACCACCCTTACGGCAGAAAGTGAAGAGGAACTAAAAAGCCTCTTGGTGAAAGTGAAAGAAGAGAGTGAAAAAGTTGGCTTAAAGCTCAACATTCAGAAAACGAAGATCATCGCATCTGGTTCCATCACTTCATGGGAAATCAATGGGGAAACAGTGGAAACAGTGTCAGACTTAATTTTGGGGGGCTCCAAAATCACTGCAGATGGTGATTGCAGCCATGAAATAAAAGACGCTTACTCCTTGGAAGGAAAATTATGACCAACCTAGACAGCATATTCAAAAGCAGAGACATTTTGCCAACAAAGGTCCGTCTAGTCAAGGCTATGGTTTTTCCAGTAGTCATGTATGGATATGAGAGTTGGACTGTGAAGAAAGCTGAGCGCCGAAGAATTGATGCTTCTGAACTGTGGTGTTGGGGAAGACTCTTGAGAGTCCCTTGGACTGCAAGGAGATCCAACCAGTCCATTCTAACGGAGATCAGTCCTGGGTGTTCTTTGGAAGGAATGATGCTAAAGCTGAAACTCCAATACTTTGGCCACCTCATGCAAAGAGTTGACTCATTGGAAAAGACTCTGATGCTGGGAGGGATTGGGGGCAGGACGAGAAGGAGACAACAGAGGATGAGATAGCTGGATAGCATCATGGACTCGATGGACATGAGTTTGGGTGAACTCTGGGAGTTGGTGATAGACAGGGAGGCCTGGCATGCTGCAATTCATGGGGTCGCAGAGTCGGACACATCTGAGTGAATGAACTGAACTGAACTGAACTGAATACTATCTTGGTCTAAACTATGATACATCTTATGTTTGTATGGAAGTGACTTTTTTAATTGCTTAAAATTTTACCATAACAGCAGGTAGAAAAAATAAACAGGCAATACTATGTATTAAAAATTCATAGGAATTTTCAGCAAAAAGTAAATTTTTTAAAGATTTTTTAAAGTTTTTATTTATTTATCTGTTTTTGGTTGTACTGTGTCTTCATTGCTTCGCGCCAATTTGTCTAGTTGTAGCAAGCAGGGTCTACTCTCTACTCATAGTGCATGGGATTCTCATCCCAGTAGCTTCTCTTGCTGCGGTGTACAGGCTCGAGAGCATAGGCTCATTAGTTGTGGTACATGGGCTTAGTTGCTCCAAGGCATGTGGGATTTTCCCAGACCAGGGATCAAACGTGTGTTCCCTGCACTGGTGGGTGGATTCTTAACCACTGGGCCACCAGGGACATCCCACAAAAAGTAAAATTTTAATATGTCCATATTAGAAATAAATTATTTAGGAGGAATTATCAGGGAAATCCCAGGTGGAATGCAGAGTGTGACTCAAAAACTCCAACTGAACGGCAAATGCATGAAAGAAATATCCGTGAAGGGGGTAGGGGAAAGGTGCTGACCTATGGAACTTTGGAAATGAGTGGAGAGTGTAAGACTATGGGGAAAAGAAACTGCACGTAGAACTGTGCTCCGATAAAATTGTCTTCCTCTGAGATATAGTTTAACAACTCTCTAATCACTGTATGTGTGGAATTCACAACACATTGTGAATACAGTTCACGATTTACATTGGAATTCACAATCAAATAAATAAATGACAGATGACAGAATCCAGGTTTATTTCTGTTGAAGCGTTTATAAGCAAAGAGACAAAGCTGGATTAGAATTGGAGACATAAATATGAATTCATATTTGGCTTCACACAGACAGTTACATATGGAAATATGATAGCTACATGGTTACTACACACACATATTTCCTTGCTCAGGCAGACAAGAGGACTTCAAAGCAACAACACTCCAGTAGCAATGAGCTTACCTGGCACCCACATCTCAGTTTCTAGTATCATCTTCTAATAAAAGGAATCAGGGCTTCTTGGAGAAATGACTGATGTAAAACTGGGACAGGATGATAGCAGATGAGCCTGAAGCATATAGTAGTGCTAGACAGTAAAGAGTACTCCAGAAACTAAATAAAATGATGGAACTATCAAGGAGCCAAGTGATAGAGGTTCCAATGACCAAAGTCAGAAGAACTTGAGCAAGAAAGTAAGTAACATAATATTAGATCATAACCCAAATATAAAATAATTATCAATGAGTCCACATTCCTGTAAATAAATAATTAAGCTAAACAACTGAAGAAATAAATCTTCCATGTAGTAGGAGTCCCAATGATATATATACATACTCCTCAAGGAAGTAGGGTATAACTTCCCATTCTTAAAATGTGGACTGTTCATAGTGACTTTCTTATAAAAAGTAAAAAGTGAAGCTAAATTAGTAAATATAAAGTATGAAAAGGCAGAGTGGGGGAGGAAGGAGAGGAGTAACTTTACAGTGGAGAAATCTGACTCTCAGGTGAGGAATCAAAATCCACACCAACAGAGATTAATTATCTTGGTATTACGTGTGCTTTATAAATGTGATAAGAAAGGCACTTAATAGTTCTCCTCCAGAGGGGGGGCAAAACAATCTAATTATGAAAAAACTGTCAGACAAATCCCAACCGAGGGATATTCTACAAAATCCCTAACCAGTACTTCTCAAAACTATCAAGGTCAGCAAGAACAAGCAAAGCCTAAGAAACTGCCACAGAACAGAGGAGCCTAAGGATACATAGCAACTAAATGTGATATAGTGTCCTGGATGGAATCCTAGAACAGAAAAAGGACAATAGGTAAAAACTAAGGAAATCTGAAAAAACTATGTTGTTTTAGTCCCTCAGTCATGTCCAGCTCTTTGTGACCCCATGGACTGTAGCCCGCCAGGCTCCTGCGTCCATGGGAATTTTTCCAGGCAAGAACATTGGAGTGGGTTGCCGTTGCTTCCTCCAGGGGATTTTCCTGACCCAGGGATTAAACCCGTGTCTCCTGCAGTGGCAGGCAGATGCCACTGAGACACTTGGGATGCAGAATAAATTAGAGAGTTTAGTTAATAATACTGTATCGGTATTGGCTCATTAATTGTGACAAACCATAAGAAAGTAAGATGTTACTAATAAGAAAACCTGAGTGTGGAATATAAAAGCTCTTCTATCTTGCAATTTCGGTAAATCTAAAAAAAAAACCAGTAAAATTTTAAAGTTTATTTAAATAGTTGCAGCAGACAAACCAAAACAGAGATATGGTCTATAAAATGTTTGTCTGTGGCATTTAAAATAAGACAGAGAAAAACTCAAATTGTCATGGATCAGAGTGGACTAAGGAAACACAATTTAAAGCAATATGAAATCTGGATTGGATCATACAGCAGAAGAGCATAATAGTGAAAAAATTGGTTTAAAAAATTTTTTTAATCTGTAGCTTAGTTAATAGCACACCCATGGGATTTTTCCAGGCAAGAGTACTGGAGTGGGGTGCCATTGCCTTCTCTGTAATAGCACAGTACAAAGGTTAATTTCTTAATTTTGACGATATACCACAATTGTGTAAGATGTTAGGGAAAACTGAATGAAGGTATATGCAAACTCTGTGCTATCTTTGCAACTTTTCTGTAAATCTGCAATTACTTGAAAATTAAAAGCTTAATTTAAAAAAACAGGTGAACCATGAAAAATAACAAACATATTGCAAAGACGAAGCAAAGTATGTGGCCTTCATTTGGCCAAGAGAGATATAAAGTTGCCATCACTGTTAAGATGTTTTTACGAAGGGAATGAACACTAAGAGTTTAAGGAAAACTGCCCAAATCTTAGTGATCTCCCTCCTAGGGATGGGGAAATGTAATCATCTGGATAATAAATCTTAAGTTAGCATTTTAATACAGTTCAGGCCAAAGCTCACGGAATTCTACTTTTCTTGGAACTCTTGGTGACAAAACACACCTCCTCTAATAACCTCAACAAGAGAGTTTTCTTCCAGGTATTGGGTGTTAACAATAGGGGCACAACAGTTAATGAGATCTCCTTTCCTACACGATTCAATCATCTGTTCTTTCCATACACAGAAGGCCTAAGAGCAATTCCCTCATGGATGTAAGAAGAACAGGTCTTATCTCACTAACCCTTTAGAAGACCAACTCCTACAGGATAGCCACAAATGGCCGAGATCCTGCAGAGATGAGGAAAAGCTTCTGATCCTTGCTTGGCTGAGATACTTCTCCAGGCTTTTCCCAAGGTAACTAGAAAGAGGTTTCCTGGAATTGTTTATAAGGATGCCAGAAGGTCAGCCAGAGTTCTCAGTCCCAACAGTCCTCTGTTCCTCCACCCTTACTAGAGTAACAATACATATGTTGCCCCAACAGAGCTATGCACACAGGCTGAAGACCTGGGAGTGCCAACCACAGTACTCGGTGCTGGGGAGGAGGGAGCAGATTCAGAAAAAAACATAACAATGATGGTGATAGCAAATGTGCGATGGCACAAGTCTTGGTGTGCCATGTGCTACAAACACTGGCTCACTTAATCCTTACAATTACACAGTGAGATAAATTATATTATGTCCATTTTACGTATTTTTTAATAGTCAGTTATTTGGGTGTATCAGATCTTCTTTGTGTCATGTGGGAATTTCCTTGCCATGCATGAATTCTCTAGCTGTGGCACACGGTGTTCAGCAGCTGTGGCATGTGGGCCTAGCCACTCGGCAGCATGCGGGATCCGAGTTCCCCAACCAGGGACCGAACTCACCCCCAAAGCACTGCAAGATGCATTACTAACCACTGGACCAAAGGGAAGTCCCTGTCCATTTTATGGGTGAGAAAATTACTTCTCCCTCTGGGAAACTGAAGAGTGAAGTATCTTGTCTAAGGTCAACTTTGCTGTTCAGTCACTAAGTCACGTCCAAATCTTCATGACCCCATGGACTACAGCACACCAGGCTCCCCTGTCCTCCACTGTCTCCCAGACTTTGCTCAAATTCATGTCCACTGAGTCAGTGATGCCATCCAACAGTCTCATCCTCCGTCACCCCTCCTCCTGCTGCCTTCAATCTTTCCCAGCATCTTTTTCAATGAGTTGGCTTTTTGCCTCAGGAGGACAAAGTATTGGAGCTTCCGATTCAGCATCAGTCCTTCCAATGCATATTCAGTGGTGATTTCCTTTAGGATTGACTGGTTTGATCTCCTTACAGTCCAGAGGATTCTCCAGAGTCTTCTCCAGCACCACAATCTGAAAGCATCAATTCTTTGGCTCTCAGCGTTTTTTACTCCATCTCTCGCATCCGTACACAAAGCCCAGTTCTGTCCTTTACTAGTTGTGTGCTTTTGGACAACCAATGTCACCCATTTGTCAAGTGGAAAATAAGCAGAGGCTAAAATCACAAATTCATTGAGTGCCTTGGTCCATTAATAACTTCTGCCACTTGTCGGGGTATTACTCACATGTGTGCTCAGAGTTTGCCAAACAATGGCATGTACCTTAGAGGCGTGAACTCATTTTATCCTTACAATACAACAGGAGATAAGGACTCATTATTTTACTGAAGAGAAAGTGGGTGTTCAGTGAGGTTCAAATAATTCTCAAAGGTCACCCAGCAAGTAGTCCAGCTGCAACTTGAGTCCTGTTCTATCTGCCCTAGCACCCTGAGTCGTAACCACTCTGCTATCACTCACTCAACATTCCAGAAACTCCAGACAGCTCAGTTTCTTCTAGATAACATGTTTCTTTATTTTAACTGAGGGCCTAACCCAACAGATTCCCTGTAAGGGGTATAAATTTCTGGCTGAGGGAGTCAAAGTGAGATGGGGTGGACCCTTTCCTCACTGACAGCTGGTACCTTGGAAATCAGAGACCCTTCCCTGGGAAGCTAGAAGATATTTCTAAGATGAGGAGGTGTGGCGGCAAATGGGGGAGAGAAGGGACGCAAGAGAAGCCCTAAAGACCTAGGGTGAATTCAGAAGGAAATCTACAATTTATTCACTTAACCTTGCCTTTGGCCAAGTCCCTGCCAAGAAAGCAATGCCATCTGGGCTTAGAGCAATTTATGGAAAGGACAAGGATGCTAAGGGCTTCCCAGGTGGCTCAGATGGTGAAGAATCCACCTGCAATGCAGGAGATGCAAGTTTGATCCCTGGGTCAGAAAGATCCCCTGGAGGAGGGCATAGCAACCCACTCCAGTTCTTGCCTGGAGAATCCCACTGATGGAGGAACCTGGCCAGCTACAGTCCAAGGGGTCACAGGAGAGTCGGACATGACTTAGCAACTAGACAATGATACTAAATAGATTCAGCTTCTATGCTGACCTCAATTACTGATATTGTATTAAGAAGGTTCATGAAATTCTGCCCAGGCTCAGCTGGGGGAAAACAAAAATTTCCTGGTCCACTAGTAATTTCTGCCACAAGTTTGAGAGTGGGAAGAGCCTCATGTGTGCCCAGACTTTGCCATTCCTGCCAACCTGGACTTACTCTGTGTGTGTTTTGTGTGTTAAGTCACTTCAGTCATGTCCAACTCTTTGCAGCCCTATGGACTGTAGCCTGCCAGGCTGTTTTGTCCTTAGACTTACTCTGTAGGAGGACTCAGCTGGGCTCCGGGCCAGGTAGGGAGCCAAAATGGCCCAATGGCACCCTGTTCCTGCCTACCTCGCAAACTAGGGCAAGACAGCATTGACGGCAAGAAAAGGCTTAATTTGAATTCCTTTGGTTTTAATTATTTTGAAATGAGAGGCAGGCTACCAAAGCCAAGACCTTTTAGGAAGAACTGAAAAACCAAAGAGATTCAGTCCAGCTGGAAGGGGTGGAGGGGGAGTTCCAACCAATTAGCCTTCCTTTGTGACATGGTCACCCTTCACCCCACCCTCCGGAAGCCTTAACAACACTCATGTGTCAATGGGACCTCAGGAGAGGGGGGAAAAAGCAGTGAGCCAAACCTCAAGAGTGGAAAAACAAAAGAAGCAAAGTCTGGAATTTCAACTCAAAGCTGGACCTCTGAATGGCTTAACTGCTGTCATTATCTTTTATAGAACCCTCTGTGGGCTTTCCTGACCACCAGGAACTTATCCTCAGAGCTTTAGGGTCTGCATCTTCCCTGGGACTTTGCTACTGCTTTGCCAACCTGGCTAAAGCCACTATCTTTAAGTCTACACACTTCCATAGCCAAACTCCCTAGGTGGATCGAACTTCTCTGGCTGGACTCTTAAAGGGGAAGCTTGTCCTACTGTTCCCTTCAATAAGCAATTTTACAGGGTGCTCAATGGCCTGCCCTTTAAAGAGCCCAGAATCCCAAAGCAGTTCCTTGGGTTCCAGAAAACCCAGCCTAGCCCAGAGGTAGCAGGAGGCAGAAATCTAGACTCAGTCAGATTAGTCTCCAGAGGATCTGCTCAATTCAGGCTGTTGGAAGAGGAGTCATATGCCAAGGTTACTGCTATCCTTGATCCAACGCTCTGCTAGATTTTGGCAGGAATGAGCCCATCTCCCCAGGGTGGTGGCTGTAAAGAGGGTGCTGCTGCTACTGCTGCTGCTGCTGCTAAGTCGCTTCAGTCGTGTCCGAATCTGTGCGACCCCATAGACGGCAGCCCGCCAGGCTCCTCCATCCCTGGGATTCTCCAGCCAAGAATACTGGAGTGGGTTGCCATTTCCTTCTCCAATGCATGAACGTGAAAAGTGAAAGTGAAGTTGCTCAGTCGTGTTCGACTCCATGTGGCCCCATGGACTGCAGCCCACCAGGTTTCTCTGTCCATTGGATTCTCCAGGCAAGAGTACTGGTGTGGGGTGCCATTGCCTTCCCCGCTAAAAGAGGGTAGGACAGGAAATTTTATCATCTGTCTTATAAGCAAGGTGGAATTTGTTCTAATGAACACATTTTTGTGCTATTGAGTACCCTAATGGTTTGGGTTCACAAAGGTGGATGTGAAGGTGAATTTGAAGCTGGAGAAAATAGAATGGCTCTATGTAAGAAAATAAGAAAAATGTAGACTCTGGGGAGCAATCCAGGACAGAAGGTGAGGGCGGGCAAGAGAGGAGGTGGCCTAAAGCAAGGGCCAAGCACCCAGTGCAAAGTCCCAGGGTTGGGGGAGGGGTGTTCAAAGCAGGAATACGTGCTGTTCTATCTGAACATCATTCTTTGCTTTTTGATAGTATAAACTGTCCTGTGCCTCAGTCACATCTCAGAATTTCAGTAAAGTCCAGTAAATACATGCGTGGCTTTGTGTGAGTGAGGCTTTCATGCAAATCCAGGAAAGACTTGAGTTTCACTTGAGTTGATGAGGAAAAGAGATAGCTTATGTGTTAGCAAACTCAGCTGCAGGGGTTAGGGACCAGGGTGACACTGAATTCAATTTCCTAGAATTGTCTAAACCCTCCAGTGCTTTCTCCACTTCTGAGGGCGAAAGGTAATTGGATTGACAGCCTTCATTTACCTTTTAAATTTTCTTCTCTATATTGAAGGCATAGCAGGACACCACAGAGAGGTGGTAAAGAATACAAACTTAGGATTTAAGTAGATCTGTGTCTGAATCCCAGGTCCACTTTACTAGGTGATCCTAAGCCTTGGTTTCCTAATCTATCAAGTGGAAGTAAATAGTACATTCCTTATAATGACTGCTCCTTATACAATAAGCCCCCTACATATGAACAAGTTCTATTCTGAGAGCACATTCCTAAGTCTCATTTGTTTGTCTAAGTCCAAGAAATTTAGCCTAGGTACCCAACAAACACAATCAGCTATGTAGTACTGTACTATAATAGATTTATAATACTTTTCACACAAATGAAAAACAAGCTAACACACAAAATAAGCAAAACATTTTTAATCTTACTGTGTAGCACCTTGAAAAGTAAAGTAGTACAGTACAACAGCAGGCATACAGGGGCTGGTAGCAAATGAACGGGCAAGAGTTACTGTCTGGAGGAGGGAGAAGAGGTGGGAGATGGCGGAGCTGAAGATGGTCAGCAATAGGAGATGGAGGGCAAGCTGCAGTTTCACTCACACTTGGTGTTAGATGGCTAACTTGGGGGAGGAGTGACAGGTAAAGTCAGTCTGGCCCTCTTGCCTTCTCCAAAGCATCCAGACTCATTCATTTGTTTATTAGCTTGCTTGTTTGTATGTTTATTTTTGCCCCAGTGGTGTGCTAAAACTTTTCTGCTGGACTTCTGAGCAACCACTAAGACCCTTTCATCTGTGACGGATTACATAAAATAGCCCTGAATTGCCAGGGCTCCCAGACCATGGCCAAGAGGGGCTGGATCCGGTTCACAGGCCACTGTAGTGTCTGTAATTGGGACTATTGGAAGTGTGTATGACTATTACCCAATGCACCAGTGGGTGATACTTTTCCTGAGTCCTTTGGTATATGGATCCCACAATTCCCATAGAGGCACTTTTGTATATGCTGCTGCTGCTAAGTCGCTTCAGTCGTGTCTGACTCTGTGTGACCCCATAGACGGCAGCCCATCAGGCTCCCCCGTCCCTGGGACTCTCCAGGCAAGAACACTGGAGTGGGTTGCCATTTCCTTCTCCAATGCACAAAAGTGAAAGTGAAGTCGCTCAGTCGTGTCTGACTCTTAGCGACCTCATGGACTGAGGCCCACCAGGCTCCTCCATCCTTGGGATTTTCCAGGCAAGAGTACCAGAGTGTATTGCCATTGCCTTCTCCCCTTTTGTATATGAATGGATGCCAAATTATTGTCGGTGAGAGGAGAATATAAATGAAGGACATCTTGCTTGGCTTCCTTGCTGGTGTCTAGAGCCATCATTCTTGATACTTCTGGCAGTCTCCTTTTTTGACACAGCCGCCGATACTTCTTTCTGATCCAATGTCTGCAGAGGATACTGTTGACTGAAACTTGGCCCACACATTTTACTAGGTTATCTTTGTCTGGGGCCCATCATTTTGTTTTCAGTCTGAAAGATAATACCTCCTCCAACTGTAGAAGCCAAAAGGAATGTATTTCCTTCAAAAGAAGTTTCAGGAGATGCTGTATCACTGGCTTAAACAAATCCAGTTTGATTATGTTTATTGTCTCCTTGTCTCCCCCTCACACAACTGTCAGATTTTTCAATGAAGGTTTAAAGTGAAACTGAGCCCTTCCAGTTTCACTTTGCCATCGGTACAAAAGCCCTACCTTGGAAAATGAGAGTGAGAATTGTCTTGATTAGTCACAGGATTTCAGATCTTTTCAGTGAGCAATAAGATAAAAATAGCCATTTACCAGAATCAAGGCTCAAAGAAACAAAACCATACTAAAAAGAGAAAGGTTCTTGAGGCCAAAGGAAAAAATAATGAATTGGCTTAAAAAAATAAAAATATAACTTGCAAGCTCTGTTGGGGAGGGAGGTTGGAAAGCCATATTTCAAGGCATGAATGGCATGACATTGATAAATGTTCCTTCTATTATCCAAAGTCATTTCTAGCCGATTGGTTTCTTTAAAAACAAATCTGCTGAATAGTCCATCACCACTAGAGTATTTCAGTATGCTTGTCTTACCATTTACTCACTTCTTTAACTAGGTGGAAAATCTCATTTTATGCAACAAGGTGAAAAATAGCTTTAGAATCTGACCTGGTTTTGAGACACAGCTCTGTTATCTAAATTTTACTTGGTGTTAGTTTCTCCATATATAACATAAGGAAAACAATACCTACATCATAGAGTTATTTTAAGGATTCAGTGAGAAATTTCATTTACGTATTATTACTATAATAAAGGATATATTACTATATTAGCTATTACGTGCAAAGTACTTTGTTAGGAATTAGATTAATGTATACAATCAACTCCATATGATACACACTAATATAAACCCTGTTTTCCAAATGTGAAAACAGAGACACAAAATAGTTAAGTAACTTGCACAAGGTCACTCGCTGTAGGAGGTAAGGATATTCAAAGGGGAAATAGAATGTTTACTAAAGATGTGGGCAGAATTAAAGGGACAAGTATAGTGATGGGTCCAGGGACTACCCAACAGAAAGTCTTTATCACCTCTAGCCATGAAAGGACAAAAGAAGGGAGACTAAGGTAGCTGAAACCAGGTGAGAGTTGTATATTTGCAAGAGTAGGCCATAGAGACAGAAATCCAGCCATTGCCAAAACCACAGCATGGCAGGAAAGGAGAGAGGGGATGGATATTCTGATCTTTTCTCTCATCTTCTAATCTCCTGGCAACATCTACCATCTCACTGATCAAACCCGACAAGTTAGTGGTCAGGGGAGCCCCGGTGATGCGGAACATAGAGATTACCCTCTTGGGGCATGGAGTCAGCTGAAATGGACCAGGAAGGGCAAGTGGAAAAAAAAATAAAAACATAGTTTTAGAGCTAGGATTCAAATTCCTGTTCACAACTGCTCACTCTGTTGCTTCTTGAGCATAAACCAGTTGTTAGCTTTTCTCCTCAGTGTGTCAGCTCCATCTTGAAACCAAACATTCACCAAAAATCATGACTTATAATTTTAATTAAGATTTATCATTAGCAGGGCTCACTGCACAAGGAGCACAAATGGCTCACTTGACAGGGTTTCCATTAGACAGCGTTTATTCCCAAGTCACTCTTGCTGGTTCTAGACATGGTGCGCCTCTTCTTCCCTCACCCTGTATGTTCAGCAATTCCTGGATCCTTTCAAAGTGTTAGTTGCTCAGTCCTGTGGGACTCTTTGTGACCCCATGGACTGTCACCTGCCAAGCTCCTCTGTCCACGGCATTCTCCAGGCAAGAATACTGGAAGTGGGTTGCCATTCCCTTCTCCAGGGTATCTTCCTGACCCAGGGAATCAAACCTCGGTTTCCTGCCTTGCAGGTAGATTCTTTACTATCTGAGCCCACCAGGGAAGCCAGATCCTTTATCACCTCCTTTTTATTCCACTTGCTAACACAAGTACCCTCCTTGTTCTTAAACCTGGATATATCCTGACACTATCCTTCCCCGGTTCCTAGAGGTTTCCTTCCACAGCTCAGTGGGTTGAAGAAATTTGTCTGCAAAAGATGTCTCTCTCCACAAAGAATTCTCAAGTCAGATACTAGGAAAGCATGTATTTTTTTTCACTTATATATATGTATGTATAGGGCTTGACATAGTGCTTGCAGAAAAGAGGGCTCATTAAATGGGAATGAGTAGTAGTGGCGGCAGCAGCAGTACTGATAGTAACACAGAAATGATGTGACTGTAGAAATGATGAAAATGCAGAAGATCAAGTTCTAAGGAGCGGAGACAATGCTTTCCTGAGAGCATCCTTCCCAGAGGAAAGCACAGCAACCTCTGATGCCATAATGCATTTCTACCCCACCCCTTCAGGGGCTTCCCTGGTAGCTCCGATGATAGAGTCTGCCCAGAACGCAGGAGACCTGGTTTCAATCCCTGGGTCAGGAAGATCCCCTAGAGAGGGGAATGACAACCCACACTAGTATTCTTGCCTAGAGAATCTCATGGACAGAGGAGCTTGGTGGGCTACAGTCCCTGGCATCACAAAATATTCAGACACAACTGAGCAACTAAGCACACGCTTGATCCCTTCACTATAACTTTTGACAACTTTCTTTGGACTGCTCTTCTCCAGAATCACTCTCCTAGGCACTTTCATCCACAAGAGACTTTAAAAAAAAAAAAAAACCAAATTACAGATGTTTTTCTTTTCCTGAGAAACACCCTAATGCATATTATTTTTCAAATGTTGAGTCTCATGCAATGAGAATTGTATTCCTGGCCTTGGATTAGTATGATATAAGAAATCTGACCAACCATGACCAATGGAGGGATAATCTTTTGTTTTTTAACTTTTAAGCAGACATTTTTGAAATTGTCCATAAGTCTTCTATCCTTTCAGACATTTGTCTAAACCAAAGTTCATTTTCCTGTCCAAATATATGGTGAGTCTGAGTATGTTCTCATGACATCACCTTCATTGGCCTCTGAATTGTTGTTACTCAGTTGCTAAGTCCAGACCAACTTGCAACCCAGTGGACTGCAGCATGCCAGGCCTCCCTATCCCTCACCATCTCCCAGAGTTTGCCCAAGTTCATGTCCATTGAATCAGTGACGCTATCCAAACATCTCATCCTCTGCGGCCCTCCTCTCCTCATTGGCCTCTATAATCTATCAAATATTTTAAATACAGATGACATGTAAGGTGAAAGAGACTTGTTTGCAGGTTACAAAATCTTCATCCATTTCCTTGCTTTAAATGGTAAACTTCGACACCTACAGAACAAGTAGCCGTATGTGAGAGCACACCTAGAAAGTGGAGATAACGTCACAGACACAAAGTGATCTGTTTCCCTGAGAAAATGCAAATGCTCCTGTTCCAGCTTCACAGGTGGCACTAGTGGTAAAGAACACCTGCCAATGCAGGAGGTGCCAGAGATGTGGGTTTGATCCCTGAGTCAGGAAGATCCCCTGGAGGAGGGCATGGCAACCCACTCTGGTATTACCTGGAGAATCTCGTGGCTAGAGGAGTCTGTCAGGCTCCATAGGGCCACAAAGAGTCGGACACGACTGAAATGACTTGGCAGCATGCACACACATGGCTCTGCCCACGTCTCACCACTGCCATCCAGCTCTGTGTCCCCATCACCTCCCACTGTACTAGGTTCTGTATCAAATGCTTCTTGAATACAGCCTGCCCTCATTCTGCCTCAGCTGTTCCAGATTTCTGCTCTGTTCCTGGTGCCTAGAAAGTGGGCTGCTCATGGGAATCACTCAGTCATCCTGCCTCATCCTGCTACAAATCTGCCAGTGTAAGGGTGTAACATCCCAAAGGGTGACCCTGGACCAATGGAGGCAGGAGTGAGACAATTCAAAAGTGGGTCCCCACCTGGCCTTCGAAATATCATATATTAGCGCATATGTGGGAGATTCTCTGGTGGCTCAGATGGGAAAGAATCCACCTGCAATGCCGGAGACCCAGGTTTGATCCATGGGTTGGGAAGATCCCCTGGAGAAGGGAGTGGCTACCCACTCCAGTATTATCTGGAGAATCCCATGGACAGGGGAGCCAGGTAGGCTATAGTCTATGGGCTCATAAAGAGTCAGACCTGAATGACTAAGCACACACATACAGCACGCAGGTATGGAATCCAGAAAGACAGTACAGATGAGCCTGTTTGCAGGACAGGAATAGAGCTGCAGAAGTGGCGATGGACGTGTGGACGTGGTGAGGGCAGGGATGGGAGGGCTGGAAGATTGAGAGCAGCATCGACATGTATACTCTATGGTCTGTAAGCTAGCTGGCTAGTGGGAAGCTGCTGAGAGCACAGGGAGTTCAGCTTGGTGCTCTGGGATGACCCAGGGGATGGGACAGGGGAGCGGTGTGGAGGGAGAAAGGCTCAAGAGGGAGGGATGGGATGGGGGAGTGGGAGGGAGGCTCAATGGGGAGGGGATTATATTTATAGCTGATTCACTTCATTGTACAGCAGAAACTAATATAACATTGTGAAGCAATTATACTACAATACAAATACAGTTTTTAAAAATGCCACTGAAGAAAGAACTGTATCCCCATGTGGCCTCAGAGGTCCTCAGTGGAATACAGACCCAGTTCTACAGGATTATGAGCATCTCCACACCACTGGATTGACTGCTTTCTTTCTTGTCTAACACTTCCTAGTCCCCACTTCTGTTCCCTGGATCGCTGTTCAAAACAAACTACCTACACACACAAGCCTTTGCTTCAGACTCAGTTCTGTGGAGGAACCCAAGCTATAACAGCCTCCTAACTCTCCCCAGCTATCTCTTTGTTATCTGTTATCTGATATCTCTGATGTCATCTGATCTCTGTCATCTGTTCTCCAGCAGCCAGGGCTGTCTTCTAAAATATCAATCATGCCATATCATTCCCTTGCTCAAACATTTCTAATGGCTTCCATCACACTCAGAATAAAATCCAAAGTCCCTTGCATGATTTCCAAGATCCGGCATGATCCGCTCTCTCGTCCCTCTCTGATTTATTTTTCTCCATACCACTTACACCATATGACATTATATTGTGTGTTTTCTGTTTATGGATCATCTCCTCTAGTGGAATGCAAGCTCCGTGACATCAGGGATTTGTCTAGCTTGCTTACCACCATATCCTCCATGCCTCTGCCAGTGCCTGACTATGTAGGCATCAAAAATTATTTGTCAAATAAATAATGGGACACATGATTTTCATTATGCACATGGCTGTAATGCTAGAACTTAAATTATATCAGACAAAGAGGAAAAAAAAACTTGCTGTCAGCTGCTTTGTATTTCTTTATTTGAGTGACTCTGGGATATGTTTATCCAACAATGGGTGAAACGTGATAAAAATGGCTAAGAAGTTTTGTGCCAGTGATGGTCTTGATGAGGATTGAAAAACAAAGGCCATTCCTCTTGATCAAAAGCTAGATGTAATCAACAGTGGATTTGCCCAGGGATATTTAGCTTTATAACTATAGACTTAAAACTATAAAAACACCAGTATTATTGAAATGCCTGCAGGCAGAATTACCCTATTGTTGTGAGTCTGAATGCTCCAGCCTCAAATCCCATATTTTCTCTTTGAAATAGTTATTTTTAAGATGATTTTTTTAATAAAGAAGCTTTTCAGGAAAGTAACTATAACAGTATTGCACAGATCATATCCCTGCCCTAATAAATGAGAAAGAGAAGAGCTGAGTCTAATCTATAAGAAAGCTTTTCTTGACACATAAAAGGAAGTCTTAAACTGTGGCATAGCCCTCAGAAATCACTACTATAACCCTAAAAGGAGAGAGAAGGCTGTGGGGAATGTCCCCTGTTAAGGCCATAATTACAAAACTTAAACATAGCCGACAGCTCCAGCAGGCCATCCTTTGGTTGGCAGGCACTGTGATACCTGGCCCTCAGGTACAGCCCCAGGCCTGATACTAACTAGCTTGGTGAACCTGAAAAAGTTACTTTTGTCTCAAATGCTCTTGTGCATGGCACAAAGGAAGTGCTTGATACAGTGGGTTTGCAGAACTTGTAGAGGCATCATTTGTACAGTGAGTTTTGCAGAACTTTCAGTTTAGTTCAGTCGCTCAGTCATGTCCAGCTCTTTGCGACCCCATGAGCCGCAGTACGCCAGGCCTCCCTGTCCATCACCAACTCCAGGAGTCCACCCAAACCCATGTCCATTGAGTTGATGATGCCATCCAACCATCTCAGCCTCTGTCGTCCCCTTCTCCTCCTGCCCTCAATCTTTCCCAGCATCAGGGTCTTTTCCAGTGAGTCAGCTCTTCACATGAGGTGGCCAAAGTATTGGAGTTTCAGCTTCAGCATCAGCCCTTCCAATGAACACCCATGACTGATCTCCTTTAGAATGGACTGGTTGGATCTCCTTGCAGTCCAAGGGACTCTCAAGAGTCTTCTCCAACACCACACTTCAAAAGCATCAATTTTTCAGCGCTCAGCTTTCTTTATAGTCCAACTCTCACATCCATATATGAGCAATGGAAAAACCACAGCCTTGACTAGACGACCTTTGTTGGCAAAGTAATGCCTTTGCTTTTTAACATGCTGTCTAGGTTGGTCATAACTTTCCTTCCAAGGAGTAAGCATCTTTTAATTTCATTGCTGCAGTCACCACCTGCAGTGATTTTGGAGCCCAGAAAAATAAAGTCATTGCAGAGGCATAATTGATACTCTTAAAGGCCTAGTAGAGCTTTTAATATGAATTGGTATGAATTATTTCTCTATTCCTTCTGAAGATTCCCATTTGTATTTTTGCCCACACTTTATTCCCTGTGTTAAATGAGCTATGTGTTTCCTTGGACATGATTCTCATGAAGTATTTAGATTATGATTTTTTAATTGAAAGTCATGTCCAGCCAACAGAGATTGTTCTGTGAATAGATAAAAAGTATATACAAACTGGACATCATGACACGATTTTGGTTTGAAATTCCCTTTGAAACCAAAGATATTCTGATGGCTCTTCATGGAATGAACATTGAGTGCTGGATCAGGAGACCTAGACATGTGATTTTGGTTATTTCTCCTCTATGAACCTCAAGATTTGCATGTGTAGGATGAAGGCACCTGGAAATGAATAATGTCTTTCTAGACCAATGATGCTGACTACTGTGAACACCAATGTATTTTTTTGAGATATATTAGGGCATGCTTCCATTTGGTCTGCCCATAGGTTCTAGAGGAAAGGAGGGAAGAAACGGTGTGCCTAGTGTATATTGTTACATAAAAAGCCACCCTAAGTTTAATTGCTTGAAATAACAATGTATGATTTTATTCCATAAGTCTGTGAGTTGACTGGGCTTAGCTGGGAGGTTTGTCTGCTCCTAGAGAGTAGAGTGTGGTGGTCATACAGGTGCTGGCTTCAGCTGTGAGTTGAGAGACAGGAATGTCCAAGTTGGCCCTCATCATTCAGCATCTTTCCATTGGCCTCTCCTCACTCAGTGTGGTAATCCTGAGTCTGTTTGTAGCTTGTAGCCTGGATTCTATAAGGAAGTGTTTCTAGAGGACGTGCTCTATGCGCAAGCATTTACCAAGCCTCCTCTTGCATCATCTTTATTAATGTTCCATTGGCTAAACAAGTCACTTGGCCAAGCCCAGAATCCAGGTGGGGGGATGGGGACTGTACAAGAGCACAAATACCAGGAGAAATGGCCCCCTTGTACCAACAAGAAATACAAAATGGATACAGAACTCTGTAGATTAAGATGTTTCTACAGAGCTTGATCATTTTCTCTCAGAGAACCTGTTTCCTTTGTTCTCCAGATTTCATCAGGCCATTGGAGGTCATTGCTTCCAGCTAAGGCAGATCAACTTCTTGAAACCATTAAGCATTTCCTCCCCAGATACATATCCACGACATAAATGACAATTTCAGCATTCTAGAGTTATCTAATATTCACCATACATGAAACAGTTTGCCACCATTAATCAGATTCCCCAGGACAATCCAGTGAATAATGAGAGAGGCTGTACGGTCTGAAGGGCTGGACAAAGAAAGAAAAGGATAGATTTTAATTTTGTCTTTGGAAGGGTCCAGCAACAAACATTGATCGAGACCCTGTGGTGTACACAGAGGGACTAGATTGTGACAACAGAGAAACAAAATAAAAACTTCAATATACCCAAATATTAATACAACCGGAAGGTGTCTTATCTTAGAGGCATAACATACTAAAGATAATAATAGCAATTACTATCAGGATTACTGCTACTATTTCTCTTTAATTTAAAAAATCACTTTATTATATACTTTACACATATTTGTTCATTTAATCCTCACAGTAATCCTATAAGAAAGGTACTAACATCCCCATTTAACAGATCAGAAAAATGGGGCTTAGTGAGGTTAAGTAGCTTTCCAAGGTCACTCAAGAAATTAGAGGCAAGGAAACGATTCAAATATGTGTACTAATTTATTCAGCCACTCTCCATTGACTATTTTCTAAACCATTATATTTCTACCCATTACCTGTTCAACAGCAGGTTCTCAATCATATGCCCACTTCAAAAGAGTGAATAGACATTGAAGAAAAACTACAGTGAAATGAGTTCTTACGCTTAGTGAAGAGTTGAGTCTCTGGGACCCAGTACTACACTGCAGTGTCCCACCTGTGTTGCATGAAAGATGGCCCATGACTTACACTCTTCCTTGGAAGCTCATTGAATCTGCCACTCTGATCTGGGGCTGCTGCCCTGCTATTCCTCCTGCACGGAAGTAGGTCCTGAGATGCTCTTGTTTCACTGACATCATCTTTCATCATCACTTTCATCATTTACTTGAACAGGTGAAGTGCTGTTGATGACTAAAGGTCTTGAAAATAAAGAATAAGAGAGATGATGCAAACCTGGATCCCATATTCTTACTTCAACAGCCAAATGTACGCAATAAGAACCCTTTTCAGAATGCTGAAACTGCAAGTACTTTAAAAATGTGGAAAATTTCATGGCATTCTCTAGTCCTTATTGTGAAAGCATCAAAGAAGAATTAGTTATCTTGGATACATTCTGGGAAGAAAATTTTCAATCAGTTTTGAGTGCACATTTACAGTAAAATCCACCAACCCTCTGGCCTCAAGCATTTGGATTAAATGAGATTTTCCTGTGTCAGGCACAGATTTGGCCCTTGGAGTCATGTCTGGATGAAAGGCAGGCCTTCTTTATTAGAAACAACTCAAGGAAAATGTAAGGCTGGAAAAAAAAGGCTAGTGAAAGAGACAATAAAGTATAAAAGGAATCCAGAGAAGACTTAGACTAGCTGGGTGGCCTGTCCCTAGTAAACATCACTGGGAGTTGGAGAGCTGCCTTGGAATGAGAAGTGAGGATCTAGATGGATAATTGAATGAGCAAATAGGGGAAGACCATTAAGTTGCATCTTCTCCACATGGGATCTTGAAGAGAAGGGAGGGACTTCCAAGAAGAAAGTGGCTGCCTTTTTGGTTTCATTTAAAGAAGGCAAACAGCCCTTCTTCCTAAGAAAATGCACCAGCAGCCCCATGACAGTGAATTAAATGGCCACCAACAACAGGAATTTAAAGATTAATTTTTAATACAGGGAGTCTTTCTGGGTGATTGAGCAATGAGCGATGCCTTCCTTCTTTATATTTTTCTGAACTTTATAGACTTTTATAATGATCAATACTCTTTTGGAGTCAAGGAAATATGTATAACGTGATAGAGACAGATGCTGTGAGGAAATGGCACTGGGGGGACAGATTAAGCCTTGCTGCAGATCAGGAGAAGGAGGAGGAGGTCTGGAAATGAAATCAGTGGCTGTGATGGGGATGGTGTGACATCTTCACCTGAGGCCAGAAAAAAAGGTCAAAGGAAAGAGGCAATTAAAAAAAAAAACACCTTATCTGTTTCACATCTTTTTCTCAAAAATATACCTCATAGAAAAAATGTCAGTACCATTCCAAACAAAGGAACCACAAACTTAGAGAACGAGACACAAACATATTTTTAAGCCCTCTGAGCGATAAGATAGGAGGGGAGGGATTGATTCTCCCAGTTGTATGTAAAGAACAACTCCTAAACCCTACGTCTGTGAGAAAGCTAGGTTCTTTAGCATAAAACACTGAATTTTATAAGAGGAATGTAAGTAAAGCCTTGGTATCCATGTATGTTTTTCATTATAAATGTGAAAGCTACATATTTCAAGATAGAGAAGAAAATTAGCTCATGACATAATTTTGCATTGTGCTTTTCCCATTTACCATATTTCACATAGCAGAATCATTATTCTATGTTGTGACTTAGTCTGCAAAACCACCATTTAGATAGTCTCCAACAGACTACCCTGGTAGCCCAGTGGCTAAGGCTCCACACTCCCAGTGTAGGGGTTCCTGGTTTGATCCCTGGTCAGGGAACTAGATCCCACATGCCACATCTAAGACCCAGTTCATCCAAATAAAATAAATGAATATTTTTTAAAGTTTTTAATAAATGACCACCTACTGCTATGCATCATAAATTATAACTTTCCTTTCAAATACATTCAGTGTGTGAAGCAGGCAATGCATCCAGTTGGAAATGTTATCTAGACAGCAATAGAATTTCTGTTTCTTAGTTGAAGCATTCAACTCTTGGCTTTCTATTTAAAGGCAAGTTCTCTAATTTTTTTTTTCCATGGGATCATTAAGTTATTAATGTCCTGAAGAAAGGACTCTCCCGATGTATTTTCTTCACATACTTATCAAATGTGTGATTTGCCCAGAAGTTGGGAGGTATAGCCACTATGGTAGATGACAGATTCGGAATCCAGAAAGAATGTGATAGGCTGAAAGAACAGTAAGATTCATCGAAGAAGACAACACATCATAATATGAAATGAAAAACACTAGGGATTTTTTTAATAGTAGAGCGCACCTGTTAATTCCATGCTCTCAATTTATCCCTCCCCCACTTCCCTTTTGGTAACCATAAGTCTGTTTTCTATGCCTCTGAGTCTATTTCTGTTTTGTAAATAAGTTCATTTGTACCATTTTTTAGATTCCACATACAAGTAATACCATATAATTGTCTCTGTCTGACTTCATTTAGTATGATAATCTCTAGGTCTATCCTTGTTGCTACAAACGGCATTATTTCACTTTTTCTTATGGCTGAGTAATACCGCATGGTATATATGCACCACATCTTTATCCCTTCTTCCGTTGATGGACATTTAAGCTGTTTCCATGTCTTGGCTATTGTGAATAGTGCTTCTGTGAACATTGGAATGCGTGTAGTTCTTTCGTCTTTTCTGGATATATGCCCACGAGTGGGATTGCTGGATCTTATGGTAACTACAGAGCTAGAGATTTTTTAAAGAGAGAAAAGAAACCTTAGAATGGACAAGAGAATGGTCTTCTAGCACGGGGGTGGGGAGGGGCTTTGTTAGAAAAAAAGAATTCCAAAGAGGACTGTAATAAAAGATGACCACGGATATAAGGTTTCAATGAGAAATTACTTCATTTTTTTAAAAAAGAAATTACTTCATAGCAAACGGAGATGTTAAACAAAAATTAATCGACTGTTGCTCGCTCATTTACTCCACAAATATTTATTGAGGACACCTACTACACACTAGCTCTGTGCCTGGTACAGAGGACACAGCCACGAATGAGGCAGACATGGCCCAGCCCTCGGAGACAGGTTGAAACAAAGCAATGAAACTAATAAAAATTACGAGTTGTTTGTCATAAACAATAAAAGGACCTGAGGTCAAGATGAATAAGAGGGACCCATGATATGCAAACAGCCAGGAAAAGCCTTTCTATGTAGGTGTCACTTCACAGAGGCCTAACAAATAAGGAGCCCGTTTCACAAATAGTCATGGAAAGAGTGTTCCAGGCAGCAGCTCTAGGGCAAAAATGAATTTGTGTGTCTGAGAAAAACAAGAAGGCCCTGGGGTTGGAACACAGTGTGTGATGGCAACAATGGTAAGAGAGAAGGTTGGAGAAACAGGTGGGAAGCAGGGCTTTGTGAGTATAGTAAGGAGAGTAGATTTTAATCAAAAGGCAATGAGAAGCTGTTCCAAGGCTTAAGCCGGACTAACTCGACCGATTCTTGCTTTTATTTTTCATTTTTATTTTTAAATGTTTATTTGACTGCATCAGGTCTTAGCTGTGGCATGCAGGATCTACACTGTATCATGCAGGATCTTTCGCTACAGCGTGTTGGATAGTTCCACCGAGGCACGTGGGATCTTAGTTCCCCAACCAGGGATCGAACACATGTCCCCTGAATTCCAAGGTGGATTCTTAACTACTGGACCACCTGGTCCCTGATTGTTATTTTTAAAAGAGCACTCTGGCTGTGATATGTACACGGATAGGAGAGAGGCTGCAGCAAAAGCAGGGAGACCAGTGAAGGCCACTGCAGTGGTCCAGGTGAGAAAAGATGGTGGCTCTGGCTGGAAGGATGGAAATGGAAACAGAGGGGAGTGAGGAAAGACAGAATCCTAGGAGGGAGGGCATTCCAGGTCCCCAGAAGAGCTCAGCTGTAGCTGGGACAACCACTCCGCAGTGGGCCCAAGAAGGAATTCAGATCTCTTAGAGCCCCCTTTAACTCTGTGACTCTACCAAAGACAGAGAAGAAACTCAAGAAGAGACATCGGCACATGAATAAAGCCCTTTGCAGCTTCAAGACACTGTTCCCATTGATTTACATGCAAAGGCCCATTTTTCTAAAAATTTTAGCCATGAAAGACAGTTGCTGCTGCTGCTGCTAAGTCGCTTCAGTCGTGTCCGACTCTGTGCGACCCCAGAGATGGCAGCCCCCCAGGCTCCCTCGTCCCTGGGATTCTCCAGGCAAGAACACTGGAGTGGGTTGCCATTTCCTTCTCCAATGCAGGAAAGTGAAAAGTGAAAGTGAAGTCGCTCAGTCGTGTCCGACCCTCAGCGACCCCATGGACTGCAGCCTTCCAGACTCCTATGTCCATGGGATTTTCCAGGCAAGAGTACTGGAGTGGGGTGCCATTGCCTTCTCCAATGAAAGACAGTAGGTTGAACCAAATTCCTTCAAAGAGTTCATTGCTGGCCTGACCCCAGGAGGGTCAGAACGAAACAGGAGCATGTGGAAGGCATCAAGCGTACAACTCAAACATGAGCAGCACTAATGGGAGCGCTCCATTGCCAGGCATCTTCCCCATCATCCTACAAATTAGCCAGAGCCTCTGGAATCCCAGCTCTGCAGCTGCTGCCCAGATGTGTGCTGAGCACTGGGATGGGAGCAGAGAAGGGAGGCTGGCGCATAAAGACAATTTATCCAAACTAAGCTACGATTCTGAGTATTTAAGGAAACGATCACCATTACTGCCCTGACTGGGTAACCTGGAAAATCTTTTCAAAATGCAGCCCTCATTCTCATTTCCAAGCTTAAACCCTGTTTAACATTGTTTTTAGGATGTAGACCAAAATCACTAGCATGATCTATAAGTAAGAGGAGCACAGGTCCTGGTTTGCTCGAATAGTTGTGATTTATTTTCCAGTACAGATGTGAGAGTTGGACCATAAAGAAGGCTGAGCACCAAAGAACTGATACTTTCAAACCATGGTGCTGGAGAAAACTTGAGCCCCTTGGACAGCAAGGAGATCAAACCATTCAATCCTAAAGGAAATCAACCTTGAATATACATTGGAAGGACTGGTGTTGAAGCTGAAGCTCCAATACTTTAGCTACCTAATGTGAAGAACTGACTCATTGGAAAAAACCCTCGTGCTGGGAAAGATTGACAGCAGGAGGAGAAAGGGGTGACTGACAGAGGATGAGATGGTTGGATGGCATCACTGACTCGATGGACATGAGTTTGAGCAAGCTCCAGGAGTTGGTAATGGACAGGGAAGCTTGGCAAGCTGCAGTCCCTGGGGTCGCAAAGAGTCAGACACGACTGAGTGACTGAACGACAGCGCCTATTAGGGTCATTATCAATAGCCCTTCATTTTACATTCACAAGTGTTTCAGTCTGGACAAGAAAGCATGGGGCCCCTGTGTCTATAGGGTCCCCTGTGGTCTTCCATTGCCGCTGTCCCCATCCTCACTCCCTGCCATGCTCCGAGCAGCAGCCACACTGGCCTTCTTTATCCTTCCACCTCTCTGTCATCTCTCTGGTTATAGGGGCTTTGCCTATGCTGTCCTCTCCCAGAAAAGCTCCTGCACTACCCTCGCCTTCACCTAATCAGTGCCCCTCCTCCTCCAGATCCTTGCTGACCCGGAGTGTTCTCTTTTAGATTGCCTCTTAGCTCCATATCAGAGAAGGCAATGGCAACCCACTCCAGTACTCTTGCCTGGAAAATCCCGTGGACAGAGGAGCCTGGTAGGCTACAGTCCATGGGGTCGCTAAGAGTTGGGCACGACTGAGCGACTTCACTTTCACTTTTCACTTTCATGCATTGGAGAAGGAAATGGCAACCCACTCCAGTGTCTTGCTGGAAATCCAGGGACAGAGAAGCTAGTGGGCTGCCGTCTATGGGGTCACACAGAGTCGGACACGACTGAAGTGACTTAGCAGCAGTTAGCTCCATATACGTTTCTCTCCTCCGTGGCACTTATCACAGTGGGTCTTGTTTTATTTACATTTATTTGAGTGTTTCTTTGATTAACAGTCAACTATCTCTCCTTTTGGAATCAGGTCATTGAACATGTTGTGTTTTGTTTTTTTTTTTTGTCATTGAAAGTCAAATGCCAAACATATTTTGACTGACTGAATCAATGACTAAATAATACATGAGCTGATGAACAAATTTACTGATTATTTACTACTCTTGCCAAAACAAAATAAATAACAAACAATTGTTAATGCACTAGGGAAGTGGTAAGGGATAACATGATTCAGATTATTGTAGTGTATTAATTGGTCTATGAGTGTGTGTGTGTGATCCAAATAAGCACTGGCTTCCACACTGGTCACCTCTTAAAGCTGGAGCCTTGTCCCAAAGACACAGGTTATAATTCAGTGAATTTCTAAAACTCCCCTTTGGAACTTGCCTGAAAAGTCTTGGTATATTCCATTAAATCCTGTCAATAATGGCAAGACTCCAATCTGGGGAGAGAAGTTTTGATTTCTGGAAAAGCCAACTGACATTTTGTACCAAATCTGATGAATGAGCACAGAGACCAAGCCAGACAGGGGCGTTCAGGTCAAAAATGAGGTAAAACTTAACGGGAGCCAAATCTCTCCTCTGTCGCCAACACTGTCTCTAAAGGTAATTCCAGCACACTCTGAATCCTGGCAGCAAATGTGGGGATGGAGACAAGACTCCAGTGGGACTATTTCAAAAGATAAGCTTGGTTTGGTTATTTGAAAACGGTTGTGGAAAATCAATCTCTGAAAACAAACTCCTCAGAAATGACAACCCCATCTTCCAATGAGAAGGTGCTTTGAGTTGCTAAAGGACTTCCCTCAAATGAATCAAGAAATGGTCCTTTTCTACAAGTGCCTGCTCTAAGAGATTTTGCTGTTTTCATTTTGAAGAGCAAGGCACATGGGGTTGAGGAGGAGGGGGAAGGGAATCTGAGCTCTCCTGGAGTCATGAGTCATGAAGGCTTTAGTGAAATCTAACACCTCCTAGGACTAAGCATGACTGGAAAAATAAACACCAACTCCCCAAGACAGCATCACAGTGTGTTTCAGCCAAGTGCAGACGATCCTCACAGCCCACCTGTTTGTGCTTCCTCATCCCTGATCTGCCGAGGCCTGCCCCAGCATGAACAAATGAAACTCACTTCTGAAATTCTACTAGCTCCACCAGAATGTTCACCTAGTGGCTTCTTAATGGGACCAGAGGAGACAAAGTATTTTCTGAGCCCCACCTTAAATATGCAAGAGCCAAGTGCAAGGACAGCAAAGTGCCTGGAGCATCAGATCATGTGATCTGCTTTATGGCCCTTCAGATGCATCAGGAAAAATTGAAAAGGAATATGCTGGGAGTCCTGGGAAGCTTGTGTCTTGAGGGCTCTCTGTCTTCCACTCATAGCCATTTGGAAAATGTGGATATTACCTTTTTCTGTTTAATCTTAGTCTTCAAGGACACTTGTTGTAGAGCCTTGATTATGCCTGGGGCAAGAGTTGGAGGATGGGAGTTATTTCACTCTCCTCACTCCTAAGAATTGTAAGGAGGTGGAGGCAGGGGTTGGAGACTCAACTCAATGGCTAGAGGCAGCAACCAGAGGAGACGGGGTTGAGGGGACTGGGTCCAGCCCAGTGGCCCTGCAGGGAGCCCAAGTGAGCATCCGGACCAATCTGATTTGTCAGTAGGCCTGGACCACAGCCTGGAGACTATGAAGCCTGCACATAGGAAGAGACCCCACCTTTGGGTTCAGGGCTCAGAACGGATCCTTTTCTTAGCTGGAGGATGCTTTTTCCCCAGAGGAAGCTACAGTTTTGCAGAAGCTAGTGGGTGACAATAATCATACAAAGAGACTACATTTTCAACCACTGTCTCATTTATTATAAGTATGAATCAGGAGACTCAAAGACCAAAGACATTTGAGATTCACATAAATTCATTCTTTATTGTAATAGCAGCAAAAGTTCAAGGCAGTCAAACACATGGTCTGGTCCTAGGTGGAGGCAGTCTAATCAGAAAGACAGCCAACCCTGGAGAAGTCAGAAGTTAGACCAAGATGATAAAGTAAAATCTCAGAACTAGCATTAATCTGGGAATCACTCAAAACACTCTAGCTAACCAAAACATCCTCAGATATCTAGTAGCAGGGCCATTGACAGAGAGGAAATCTTTTTTCTGGCCTTGGGCCTTGGCAGCCAAAAGAATCAGGGGTATCTCTCTCTCCCATTTGTTAGATTCACTTTTACCCAGTTCCTTAGAGAGGTCTGCTTCCTTCTGGAATCTATTACAACTGGTGTGACCACAGTTTATTGGAGACACATTTGAATATAAAAGTGGCCACTGTTAATAATTTTTTCTGGGAAGCGGGTGTCAACTTGGGGCTGTCCCAGGAAATCCAGGCGTTGCCACCCTTCTTATAACAGATGAACCCTCAGTGGACAACCTCCAAATCATTCCATGTTTCCCAGGGAAGGAAGGAAGTAGAATGATGCCCCTTTCTGAGCCAACTGAAACTGACTACCATGTCCTAAGGCTGGTGTCTGACAACATACAACAGGTCCTGAAACCACAAACCACATCACCCACCACGCCTTGACAAACAAGTAAAGACTTGATATTTATCAGGACAGCCAGATATGTGCCTCCCTGACTAAATGACCTTTGTCCAGAGCCCCAGGGGAAGCCCACCCCCCCAACACGTAGACATCCAAACCTTCACTTCCCCACATCTTCCCCACCCCTAAACCCATCTAATTTCCAAGGGAGTGGAGCATCTTCTGTGACCGTGCTGATGGGAAGCATCTGTGGATAATTGTGTTTAAGGGTTCAATGACAGATTTTCAAAGGTTTGTTTGATTTAGGAAGAATGTCAGTGCTATGGCAGTGCTTCTCATGCTTGAATGTTCATAAGACTCATATAATATTTTGTGAAAATGCAGATTCTATTTCAAGAAGTCTGGGACAGGGCCTGAGATACTGCCTTCCAATCAGCTCCCAGGTGATGCTGTGGCTGCTGGCCAGTGGACCGCACTGAGTAGAAAGGGTCTGCAGTGTTTAATGTAGACTTTACAATATCTTAGGTGTCCTTAGTGTTGATGTGAGAGGAAGTATGTCAATGAAATCTGTACCCACAAGGCAACATGGTGGAAGGAAAGGGGGAAACAGAGAAGAATAGAGGAGAAATAGAAAGGGAGACAAAGAAGGAAGAGGAGGAAGAGGGAAACAAGGGAGAAAGAAGAGAATGAAAGAAAAGAAGAGAATAAAAATACATAAAATTGAATGTGGCTAGAAGAAGAACAGAGAAGGCAATGGCACCCCACTCCAGTACTCTTGCCTGGAAAATCCCACGGACAGAGGAGCCTGATAGGCTGCAGACCATGGGGTCGCTAAGAGTTGGACACGACTGAGCGACTTCAATTTCATGCATTGGAGAAGGAAATGGCAACCCACTCCAGTGTTCTTGCCTGGAGAATCCCAGGGATGGGGGAGCTTGGTGGGCTGCTGTCTATGGGGTCTCACAGAGTCGAACACGACTGAAGCAACTTAGCAGCAGCAGAGAAGAAGAAATAACTGAGCGTTAGGTGGGTTCCTTTGGCATATGTGGAAAGAAGTGTCTCCATCCTCATAGCCTATAGTGCCAGCAGACCACTGCTATAAAAATCTCGGATTCTTTTATTTTCACGATTGTTGGCCAGTTACTTTCAGATCTGTAGCACTGTGTCCTCTAGTCTAGGGACTTCCAGACTTTCTGATCATGGCTCCCCTGAGAAATACATTATATGAAGTGACTTACCAAACACACACACACACACACACACACACACACACACACTCACTCACTCACTCTACAAATGTCTTACAGAATAATACTTACCATTAATATTAGCAAAAGGATATTTCCTATTCAATTCAATCCCATATGCTAACCTATTCATCTTTCATTTGATCAAATTACAGTCTGATAGAGGAAGACACTTACCTAAGGTCATAGGGGCTGATTGTGAGCAAGGCAGAGACTGGAACCCAACATGCCAGCCTCACTTTCCACCCATTTCACAGTCACTGGGCTTTGACTGGGTATACCTGACAACACGAACTCCAGATATGGACTTGAACACAACATTTCGGCTATGTGTTACGATAAGATTTTTTTTACCTGATAATTTCTTTCTCCTTTTATGTTCATTATTCCTAGCCCTTACCACTTAAATGATATCAATCTCCATGATCCTTGTCTTTGAAAAGGGATAAGATAGTGCAGAAGAGTAGAAATCATCTTTAGGTGTCTTCTTGGTTTTAGTCTCTAAAAACCTAAGCCAATAAGGGAAGATTTAGAGTTTAGCCAGAAAGAGTAACTGTATTTGAAGAGAGATCACCCAACCCTCAGTCACAAGTCATGAAAATATTTGATATTCCCAGGGTATCCTTTTTAATCTTTAGTGATGAGCAGCAACTAAGAAAGTCGTCTTTCTTGAATATAGAGTGGTTGAACCAAGAATCTTTCCTTCCTACTTCTGTGATGGCATATGGATAGTTTTTTCAAGAAAGAAACACAATGAACAACAGTTAGTTAGTCCTGAAGAGGCTTTGACTTTCATTAAAAATATTTTTACATTGTTTTCATTTTTAAATATGTGCAAAAGTTAGCTTTGTGATTTTTAATATCTTCTGTGGTTAATGTAAGCAGTAGAAATTATGTATTAAAATTAGAATTTAAAATAGAAGGGTAATATGTATGGAATATATATAGTCTCAAGAATGCATGAAAATTTTTTTGAAGAATGCACAAGAAACAGCTAACATCTGTTGGGCCATTAATAGTACTATTAATGTACTATTTGAATGTGTTTTACCACGTTATACATGTTGTATATATATGTTATTTTTCCAAATTAAAAAAAAAAATCTTGTTTGCTCCAACATTGCCTTCTTCCCACCATACTAAGTCTGCACTACACGGAGGAGCTCTTCCAGTCCTTCATCGCTTCTCCAATTGGACAGTAATGTTGTTGAAAACAAATGTCATCTAAACCCCCTTGATAGTTCCCACAGCACTAAACACAAGGATAAGCATATAGTAGGCATTCAATAGCTACTTGTTGAGGGACTTTCTGTTGTAACATTTATGTATGTATTTGCAAAACTATTTGCTTAATGATTTGTCTCTCTCACTGGACAAATTAGAGAATAATGGCTGCTTTGCCAGCAGGGTTCGATCCCTGGGTCAGAAGGGAATGGCAACTCACTCCAGTGTTCTTGCCTGGAGATCCCATGGACAGAGGAGTCTGGCAGGCTATCATCCATGGAGTCGTAAAGAGTGACTAACTTTCTGTGTCACTCAGAGTGACTGAGTGACTAACTTTATTTTTCCTTTTGCTTACCGTTGGATTCTTGGCACTTATCTTTGGACCTGATACATGGTGGGTTCTCAATAAATATAGTTTTAAATATGTATTTATTTGGCTGTTCTGGGTCTTAGTTGCAACACATAATATCTTCAATCATCATTGTGGCATGCAAGATCTTTAGTTGTGGCATGTGGGCTCTTCATTCCCTGATTAGGGATCAAGCCTGGTCCCCCTATAGGGAACATGGAGTCTTAGCTACTAGACCACCAGGGAAGTAAGTCCCTCTACAAATATTTTCTGAATAATAATAAATGAATGAATAAGTAGACCATTGCACAACCAGAAATTCATGCCATTTCTCTGAGCATCTCCAGGTTCATTTTACTTTTTCCATTTGGACTGCGTAGACAAATAATTACCCAGTGAATTTTGTTTCTTGGAAGCACTGAAAGCATAACCTCATCTGCCCCTTGAGTCACAGACAAGGAACTCTGTCACAGGGATGAATGTCTAGGATTTCCCTGAAGACTTAGCCCTGGTGAAAACAGTAAGCTGTTTTACCAAAACAAATAATTCCCAACAGCAACATTTATTTTATTTATTTTTATTTGAAATTTTACAGAAGGTAGCCAGAGTTGCTATTAGAAGTTTATGTTGGATTTTTTGTCCAAGATCTTGAGTTAAATAAATCTCCAAAAAGGTTGTCAGACTGGTATGTTTTAGGATAGTGGGGGGGGCGGGGCGGGGGGGCGGGGGTGGGGGGGAATTGCCTCCTGCAATTTTGTAGAAACAAAGAGCAAACAAGGCTGAAGGAAACTACAATAAACAGAGAATCTGGGCCAGGGGGACAGTCAGTCCCTAACACTACTTACAAATCATTCCAAAACTTAGTGCCTCAAGACAGTTATAATGCCTTTTTTAATTATTCATTAATTCTAAAACTAATATCTATTATTAAAATAATGATGGAAATCATGTATTTCTTCCTCCCCTCCCATCCTGGTAAAGTATCTGTCTGCAATGCAAGAGACCTGGGTTCGACCCCTGGGTTGGGAAGATCCCCCTGGAGAAGGAAATGGCAACCCACTCCAGTATTCATGCCTGGAGAATTCCATGGACAGAGAGCCTGGAGGGGTATAGTCCATGGGGTCACAAAGAGTCAGACACAACTGAGTGACTAACACTTTCCATCCCCAATTTGTTCCTCCTCACAGGTTTGCTAGCTCAGTGAATAGGACCATGGGTCACACACTCTCCCAAGACCAAAATCTGGGGTGATCTTAATTTCCTCACTTTGCCCCGTCTTCCACAGCCAATGGAGCACTGGGTACTGATATGATTGCTGCCATTTGCTTTAGTCAGATGGGGCTGCTATCTAACAAAATATTGTAGATGGGGTGTTTAAACAGACATTTATTTCTCAGAATTCTGGAGGCTAGGAAGTCCAAGGTCAAAGTGTCAGCAAATTTGGTTCCTGGTGAGAACCTCAGTTGCCTTCTTGTTGTGTCTTCACATGGCAGAGAGAAAGAAGGAGTCTGGTCTCTCTTCTCTTCTTTTTTCTATTGAAGCATAATTGATTTTCAATGTTGTGTTAATTTCTGCTGTACAGCAAAGTGATTCAGTCACACACACACACACACACACACACACACACATATACATTCTCTTTTAATATATTCTTTTCCATATAGTTTATCACGGGATATTGAATATAGTTCGCTGTGCTATATACTAGGACTTTGTTGTTTCTCTTCTTCCTCTTATGAGAACACCAGTCCCCTCATGGGGACCCCACCTTTCATGAATTCATCAGAAGCTATTTATAGCCCAAAGGCCCCATCTCCTAATACCATCACACTGGGGCATAGGGCTTCAACATAGGAATCTGGGCAGGGGGGGACATTCCATCCCTAACACTACTTAACAAATCATTCCGAAGCTTAGTGCCTCAAGACAGTTATAATTAACTCTCTTGGTTCTGTGTGTTAACAGGGATCAGTTGAGCAGTGCACGTCAGGGGTCTCTCATGCAACTGTGGTCCTGTGTCAGCTGGTTGTCCAAGATGTCTGGACATTCATGTGCTGACAGCGAGTGACAGCTACCAGCTGGGAGCTCAGCTGGGGCTGTCAACCAAAGTGACTATGAGTAGCTTTTCCATGTGTCTGGAGCTTCTTGCTGCAGGGCAGCTGGATTCCAAGACAGATCAACCCAAGAGCAAGCATTCCAAAAGACCCAGGTGACAGTTGTGACCTCTGTGTCTCCTGCACACTGGTAGTTAGATACAAAATTTTGATGAGATTCATCTCCTATCTTTTAGTAAGAAAATTTCTTAGGTGGTTCTATACCACCAGTGGAAGGAATATAATTCCTGATTTCTTGTCTTTTTATAATAACAGCCATTGATAAATTGTGGTGCTGGAGAAGACTCTTGAGAGTCCCTTGGACAGCAAGGAGGTCAAACCAGTAAAGCCTAAAGGGAATCAACACTGAATATGTGTTGGAAGAACTGATGCTAAAGCTGAAACTCCAATACTTTGGCTACCTGATGCAAAGAGTCAATTCATTAGAAAAGACTCTGATGGGGGAAAAATTGAGGGCAGGAGGAGAAGAGCGTGACAGAGGATGAGATGGTTGGATGGCATCACCAACTCAATAAACATGAGTTTGAGCAAATTCTGGGAGGCAGTGAAGGACAGGGAAGCCTGGGGTGCGGCAGTTCATGGGGTCACAAAGAGTCAGACCCAACTTCTCAGCTGAACAACAATTGATGATCAAAAGTCTAGATAAAGTAATTCATTAGGAGTTCAAATTTGCACTTTTCAGAGATCATTCTGGCTATAGTATGTTATCTTAAAAAAGGAATAAATGTCACAGTTATGGGAAACTGCTTGAAAATGGCAATCAAAATCAAGTCACAATGATATAAAGTTTTATTGGTACTTAATCCTGGTTTCGGGAGAAGGCAATGGCAACCCACTCCAGTACTCTTGTCTGGAAAATCCCATGGACAGAGGAGCCTGGTAGGCTGCAGTCCATGAGGTCGCTAAGAGTCAGACACGACTGAGCTACTTCACTTTCACTTTTCACTTTCATGCTTTGGAGAAGGCAATGGCAACCCACTCCAGTGTTCTTGCCTGGAGAATCCCAGGGACAGGGGAGCCTGGTGGGCTGCTGTCTATGGGGTCGCACAGAGTCAGACATGACTGAAGCAACTTACCAGCAGCAGCATCTTGGTTTGGTCATTTTAATAGTCTAAAAATGAGCTCAAAGGGAAGTGAAAAAAAGGAAAACACTGTTTGGCATACTCTTTCACTGATACTGTTCAATTATTTCAAAAAATCCTCATTTAAAAAAATTTTTAATTAAAACCTCAGCCCTTAAAGATTAACAAAAATTTCATTCACCTCCACAATCAGGATGGATAACTGTAGTCTGAAAACTTGGGTTCCCTCAAAGGATTACTTTTTCTTTCCTTTCTGCTCTTTTTTCTCCTTTCTTTTTTTCTCTACTTCCTCCCTCCATCCCCTTTCCCAAATTGCTTTCTCAATTTTACTTTTCAGGCAAGGAAATATCTTGAGCTTAAAAAAAAAAAAGTGATTTGTTACAATCACACATGTAACAAAATTATAGACACTGTGGTAAAAGCTGCTTTTGTCTAGAAGTTTCCTGAACTGAGGAGTATGTACCCCACTGGAGTAGCCATGGCCGAAGGTCAGATTGCATTTCAGCAATAAATCAAACCCTATCTGCATTACTTGAGAGGAGGCAGAGCAGTGGAGAGAGTAGAACATGAGCTTTGGAGCCTAATCAACCTTGACCAGATGGATTCCCAGCTCCACCACAAAGCGTGTCATCACTGTCTCAGTTCCAAGAGGAGAGAGGTACTTCTCAGGCTTTAATGAGCCTTCCAACCACCTGTGGATTCTGTTAGAAGGCAGAATCTGAGGTGGTAGTCTTGGTGTGGGGGCCTGAGATTCTGCTTTTCTGGCGTGCTCCTGAGTAATACCTATGTGGCTAAACCGTGCATCACAGGAGCCACTGTTACTGCCACGAAATAAAGTTGATCCTATGTAAGCATTTCCTCAGTGGAACAGAATTCTCCTCACTGGATCATGAGCGAGCACATCAACTGACATCGTCACTGCCTCCATGATCCCTGCTAGTTGAAACCGTTTCTCACATAACTTTGTAATAAGTGGTATCGCTTACTCCTTGACCACAGGGTATTTATGGTAACTTACTCCAAGTAATGCTGTGTGTGAAAGAAGAGACCCGGCGCTGCCCTATGTAAAGAGAAGACAGTGAGAGGGTCTGGAAGCCCACCAAGAAGCAATACTCTTGTCTCCATCCAAGAGAAACCAAGCTTTTACCACAGGGCTGAAGTCTGGGTGGCCCTTTGGGTTTCGTCTGCATCAGAGGCGCACACAAAAAAACTGACATTATGATAATTAGTCTCCACAACATGCTTTCAAGGGAGACATTATTAGACCCATGTTATAGGTGGAGAAACTACAGACACGAAGAAGCTATTTTTCCCACCCAAGGCCACCCAGTGTCAGGGATGAAATTGAGGTCAAAACCCAAAAACTAGGAGCAAGCCATACTCAGCATAAGCCAGGAGACATTTTCTACAAGGAATGTTAAAGTAAGCTTTTTAATCAGCGCCTAGATATATTTCTTGTAGAAAATATTGCATGGCTTACGCTGAGGAGTTTAAGATCCCACACTCGCAATGCAGGGGCCATGGGTTTGATATCTGGTTAGGGAACTCAGACTGCACATGCCACACAGCAAGGCCAAAAGAAAAAGCGAAAGGTAGAAAAGCGCAGAAGAGCTCTAGATTAAAGAGTTTGCTATTTGTTATAATCTGATGTGATTTTGAATCTACTCATCACCACAAATGTTTTCCACAATCCCCGTTTCTCGAATGTCTTTTACTATTACACCTGTGTGACTGTGGACAGGTTATTTAATCTCTCTGTGCTCCCATCTCCTCACCTGTGAAAAATTGGGATAATAATTTCCTCCCTTGCAAAAACTAGGGATCTCACCAAGAATAGATGAGGCCATGTGTGTAAGGAACTTCAGCAGAGTCTGGCGTGGGGTAGGCATCATGTGGCAGTTATTCCAGCACAGATAGAGCCGCACCTCTCCTCAACAATAAGGCAAGTTGGTCCATGGTAGGAGCCGTGGGGTTCACTGCTCTCTGCTCCCCACAAGGCTGGAGTGGCAGTAAACTTGGAGTAGGCTTTAAAAAGTAATTTTGTCTGAATTCCAAAGGACAAGGCATTCTTCATATGACTCAGTTCCCTTCCTAAGTTTCACACTGTTCAGTCATACACCTTTAACTAAATATTTACTATTACATACAGGAGATGCCCAGTTTCCAAGAATGTTTTTGTTGTCATGATTTATTCATATTTTATAATCTTCAAAGTGATTTCGCAAACATCATTTCACTGAAATCTGGTATCAATTCTGTGAAGAAGCAAACTCTAAATGTGTTCATTTTATGGATGGGGAAACTGAGCTACTCTGAAATAATTGTCTCCAGGTCATATTGATTAATAGTAATAAAATTATTAACATTTTTGAAAACCCAGTATTAGGTTAAACACAAGAAAATGCTGATATTCTACCGCTTTAAAGCTGCAAAATAGTAATTTCATATTGTCTAACATAAATGCTAAGTGTATCTGTCATTTAAACCTCATATCAACCCTATAAAGTAAGAACAACCCCCCTTTTATCAACAAGAGGAATGAAGATTTAGAGACAAAGACATTTGCCCAAGGTTAAACAGTGAAGCCAGGGTTCAGAGCCCAAACTATTAACAACTCCACTGCATGGCCTAAGAAATGACAGGACTTGCACTGCTACCCGAATCTCTGACTAATGTAACATTTTTAGTATTAAAAACATAACATATTCATACTCACTCTCTGTAACAGCTACATAAGGGAGAAAAGATCATCCCCATATTGAAAATGAGAAAGCTGAGACTTGGAACTATTTCATGGCTTGGCCCAAGTCAAACAGCCCTTAAATTTTGGAGTTGAGACTCAAACCAAGGCTGTGCAACTTCAACATTTGGGCTCTTGCTACCACATCAGTGGTTCCCAAGTCTCCTGGGGACCTTTAAAAACTGCCAAAACTCCCAGTGAGGCTGCAAACAAATTAAATGACCACCTCTTCCCAAGGTGGCTCAAGCGGTAAAGTAATCCTCCAGCCAGTGCAGAAGTCACAGGAAAGACGGGTTAGATCCCTGGGTCGAGAAGATCCCCTGGAGGAGGAAATGGCACCCCACTCCAGCATTCTCACCTGGGGAATCCCATGGACAGAGGAGCCTGGTGGGCTATGATCCATGGGGTCAGTCCTCACAACTGAGCATACACACACACTTGAGGTAGAACACATGATGCATAGTTTTTGAAACTTTCCAAGTGACCTCAGTGGGCAAACAAGCTTGGGAGCCACTGTACCACCCAGGCTACAACCACCCACCTATGGTATCTTCTACTCTATGGTAGCTACAGGCCCTGAAGACTCTGCTATCAGTTTAACCCCACAGTTGTGATCTTAATTGTGTTGTATACAGCAGGAGTGTCTGTTTTGCAGACACATTCTGCAGAGAGCTCCCGGCAGCAACAAAAACAAGCCAAAGCAATGGGCCAATCTCATTATCTTCCCACTAACAACAATCAGCTGTCACTGAGGCTAAAATGGACAATGGTTCATCGAGGGGGACCCTCCACTCTCCTGAGTATTTAGCTCCAGCCTCAACAGGTACCCTGAAGGGAGACAGCTGAGCACCACTGGAGTCTGGCTGGGGAGTGAGGAGGCGGCTCTGGCCAGCACTGCGGAGTGCAGCAGCCTCCGCCTTCCCTATCACTCGTGTTTGCCGTGCTCAGGGTCAGGACCACGCTACTGGATGTGAACAGGGAGGCATGCATTGCCTCCCACTGGGTCCAGTCACCACCAGTTCAGAATCCTTCATCTGTCCAAACTTCACTTATTTTCAAAAATATGCTTCTTTGATTTCTGCAAGCCAAACCCATGGAAAAATAACGGAAACCGAATGCCAGGGAAATGGCGCCAAGGCAAACACATGTGAGCCCTGAAATAACAGGAGATACTGTGGTCACGTCTGACCTTCTGAACTGTGCTATGGGTTGAAGCAAAAACAGATCTTGCTGCTGCTTATGGGGTGCATGGTAATGCTAGTTTATTTGTAATGCAGAAGAACTTGGGTTTAGCGAGATTGCCTTTTGAAACTTGGACTTGGCCAAGGGGCCAGAAATAATATCCTTTTGAGGAATGACTGTTTGTTTTTTTTTTTTTTTAAAAAAAAGATCCACCCTTCACCTCTGGAATCAACACAAGCCCAGAATCTCCTGATTTTTATCTGTCAGATGATTAATATCTAAGACTCCGAGCGCTTCTACAAATGTTTCTCTTCTGATTATGGCAATATTTTGGTGCAGTCTAACATAGAAGCAGGAATGCAAGTTCACTTGTTGATTTCAGCAGCCTGCAAGAGATAAATGTGGAAGGGCCCAGATGGGAACATAAAATGATGACTCGGGGTCAAAAGTGAATACACAGAAGGCTCCTGGATCCCACATTAACCAGTTCAGGCCCCAGTAGTAAAGCAGTCTCAGACCCACTAAAGGGCTGCCAACAGTTACATTCTCAGTAGTTGTATTCTGGGCACACAAAGCAAGTTACCCAGAGGAATTTGCTCCATGTTAACGTTACCAAGAAAAGACCACAAGCTACAGAGTTCATGCAAATGAAGACTGGTTCCCATGGAAGAGATTAAAACAATTGCCAAGCTTGCCTAAGAATGAAATGCACATTTTCAGGTAGTTTGGGGTAATATTCTCTTCCTTTAGTTACCTCATTTGCTACATATCCAGATGTGTCTTAAAGAGAAAACACTACATGGTAAAGCTAGCTTTATTGTAATTATCATGGGGAAAACACCCTATAAAAGAAATATTTTATGCAAATATTTTGTAGCGCTGTATGTTCAAGTGTAATTACTTCTCATGTTAATTAATATATTTAATCCTCACAAATAGGGATTGCTATTAACAGCCAGAAATTCTATTGACATTTTTATTTTAGTGGAATCATATTTATCAGTCTTTTCATCTGTTCTTTCTCTTGCTAGGAAATCAAAAAATCAAAGCATTGTTCAAGAATTTTAAAAATCCCCAAAATAAAAACATCTCTCCTGTATTTTCTTCTACGAAGTTCCAGTGTTCAATTTTCATATTTAGGCTTATAACTTATCATGAATTTACTTTGGAACATGTGAGACAGGAAACAAATATATTATTCCCAAAAGAATAACCATTTTTCCTAGTAACACTTATTCCTAGTACCACCATCATTTCCACACCAATAATGTCACATTCTTTATATGTCAGGTTTACCTATCTGTGTGGGTTGGCTTCTGGCTCTGTTCCATTTATTCCTATCATGACACTATACAATCTTAATTGCTACAGCTGTATAGCAAGCTTATATCTGATAGAAGAATTCCAACACCCTTCTCACCAATCTTGTCTATTTTTTATATCAAAATTTATATCAATTTTAGGATGACTTGATTAAGTTCCAGGAAAAACTCTATTGAGATTTTTGCTATAGTTTGCAAGTTAATTTGGGGGAATTGATATCTTCTTGATACTGTTATCACATCAATGAACAAGGTATGTTTCTCCACTTCTGTTGCCTTTTTACCCTGATTAACAGAGTCTTTGTCGTATCTCTGATTTTAAAGCAAAAAATTTTAACATGTCATCCTTAAAAAATGTTTGCTGTAATTTTTAGTACATGCCCTTATTAATTGAGCAAGTTTCCTTCTACTTCTATGTTCCTAAGTTTTTAATCATGGATAGGTATTGAATTTTATCAAACCCTGTTGATATTTTCCTTTCATCTTTTTAATATCAACTCATCTTTGCATTCCTATGATAAATCCACTTTTATTTTAATAGGTTTATTAATATTCTAGTATTCTGCTTATAAGCACATTTTTTGGACTGGCCAAAAACTTCATTTGGGTTTTCCATAAGTTATGGGAAAACCCAAATGAACTTTTTGACCAACAAAATATTTGTGAATGTAGCTGGTTTATAATCTTCTTTTCTTATACTCTGTTTGAGTTGGAAAATGTTCCCTTTCCTTCTATTCTTTGATAAAATTGTTATCAGTCTGCAATTATCTGTTCCTTGAATGATTAGTCCAACTCATCTGGTCTTATGGAGGGTTAGCAGGTTAACTTTCAATGACTAGTTCCATTTCTTTACTCGTGAAGTTTGTACTCCTGTTTCCATTTTTTCTTGAGATAGTTTTTATGTCATTTTCTATTTGAAATTTGATGTCATATTTTTCTATTTGAAATTTCTGTCTTTTCAAATTTATAGGCATAATATCCTATTTTTATCTTTATGATATCTGTAGTTATAACTCCTTTTTCATTTCTAATATTGCTGGTGATTTTTTTTTAAGTTTTGCTAAATTAGTTTTTATTTCAAAGCATCAGTTGGACTGAACACTGTGCTCCACCCAGATTCAGTAGTGTCCTTTAACCCCTCTTCTAGATTCAGGGTGGTTTTGCTTCCAATGTGCTGTTTTTAGTTGCTCAGTCATGTTTGACTCTTTGCGACCCATAGACTGCAGCCCACCAGGTGCTTCTGTCCATGGAATCCTCCAGGCAAGAATACTGGAGTGGATTGCCATTGCCATTTCCTTCTCCAGGAGATCTTCCTGACCCAGGGATAGAACCTGAGTCTCCTACATTGCAGGCATATTCTTAACCATCTGAGCTACCGGACCAGCAGCTCAAACTCTTCCTCAGAGGACTGTCCTCAGGCTGCTGGAGCCACTTTGCCCACCTATGCAGAGCAACCAAAGTGTCTGGGAACACAAATCCACTCCAGTTAACCCTTAGCCAATAACTGACAGTTGTGGGAATATGGAATCACAACCCCACCCTCACCCCCAACCAAGAAAAGTGGGTCTGGAGCATAACTCACCCTTCTGAATCCCACCGTGGGATAAGGCTGAAGCAGTTTTCTGTGGAAGCTGGACTGAGATTGCACCCTTGTTTAGCTTCTTTTCCCCTGACTGATTTTCACTGCCCCCTCACATTCTTCTCGGGTGCATTTCCACAGTAAATCAAGGACACACTCATCTTCAACTCAGAGTTTGCTTTGGAGGAACACAATAAGGTCGCGTTTAAGTTCTCTGTATTGTGTTTGTTTTCTGTGACTTTCGTTAATGCACTTCCTCTTTATTACTTTTTTCCCATTATTCTTGGCAGAAGGTATTTTCTTGAATGGATGCTTAGCTCCTTCATTGTTAGTCTCATTTTCTAATCTGATCCTTTCAGGTTATACATTTTACTCTAAGTACTGCTTTAGCTACATCCCACAAGCTTTCATATGGGTACATTTTCAGCTTTTTAGGCCTAAATGTTCCTCATTGTCATGATTATTTCCCCTTTGTGGAATCATTAGTGCTGGTTACTGACACATCCAGCTCTCCTCTTTGGTCAAGTCCCTATCCCAAAGGCAGCCATGGCGATGGAGGTCCTTTGGGCAACATAAGATGAGTGGAAGTAATGGGTGTCATTTTGGGGCAGAAAATTTTAACAGCCACATACTCTCCCCTCCACTACAGCAACTGATTCTATGCCAGGTGGCAGAAGCTCAATCAGCTTGGGTCTCAGAGTGAGGAAAATGGGAAACAGAGCTCCCAGCTGACTTACACTGGAAATGTACCATAAATGGGAAGTAAACCTCCATTGTTTTAAGATCTTGAGATACTTTAGGTCTGAGCATTATTGTAGCATAATTTACACTAATCTGACTCTTGCATCTACCACAGTCAACAGAAGTGTTTTTCCTTCTGTCTTTATGATTTTCAAATGTAGAGAGTAGTTTCAAGTATCCTTTTTTTTCAAGTTTATACCTTATTGGAGAATGGTCAGAGAATATATCCTATATGATACTAAGTCTTTGGTACTTGATGAGATTTCCTTTGTGGGCTAGAAAACCATCAGTTCTGGGGTCGTATATGTGTGGTGCTAGTGGTAAAGATCCTGCCTGCCAGCGCAGGAGATATAAGAGACACAGGTTCAATCACTGGGTCAGAATCAGAATCTGCCTTGTAACACGGTCCAGGTGATTTGTATGGACCTTGAAATTTGGGAAGCCCTCAACTAGGGAACAGCAGCTTCCCAGGTGGCACTAGTGGTAAAGAACCCACCTGCCAGCGCAGGTAGACGTTAAGAGTTGAGGGTTCGATCCCTGGGTTGGAAGATCCCCTGGAGGAGGTCACAGCAACCCACCCCAGTATTCTTGCCTGGAGAATTCCATGGACAGAGTAGCCTGACAGGCTACAGTCCATAGATTTGCACATAGTTGGACACGACTGAAGCAACATAGCAGTTGTTCAAACCTTCAATATCTTTACTAATTTCTGACTTTAAATCTATCAATTACTGAGAGATGTTTTTATAAACCTAAAACCTACAGATTTTTAAGTTTTTCTTTATAAATCAATTGATTTCTGCATTAAATTATGTGCAAACAAGGGGTAAATTATTTATGTTTGAATATAAAGTTAACTTCTTTAATAACGCATTTTGTCTTAAAATCTATTTGTCAAAGTGGTTGCTTCTGAAGTTACCACTGACTGGGGTATCACTGGCTTGAGGTCACTTCATATAGTGATGTCTCAGCTGGACAGGTGTGGCAGGCACATCCAGGACCACTCCATATTGATCAATTCAAGTTCTAAACCCTTGTGCGATAGGCCTCTCTTCCTTCTCATTTTTCTGTACTGAGGGTTGATTTTTCTCTAGTTCCCTTGAGTGACAGTATAACTCTTTGGCAGTTTCAGCTTTAGGAAAGGGAATTAGTTCCAGTTCTTCAGCTCATGCAGGCTCACCATGGGCTCCTCTCCCATCCCTACATCCCTACATGTAGCCACAACATCAGCCCATAATCTTTCTCCTTTGGTTTTCACAGCTCCGCCCTCTTCTCCCCCTTAGGACTTTATTTACTGTAACTAGTACTTTTAAGAGTTTTCCATTGGGAGGATGTTAGGTTATCTACTAGTGCCAGCAGAACTAGAAGTTGTCTTAATTATATTTTATAACTGCATGTCAATAACACTTTTGCCTTTCTATGATCAGTAGGCTGAAAGCAGGATTTCTGATAGAATAAAGAGAACTGTATTCCTCTCATTTGGAGGATCTTTTTAGTCTATCACCTCCAAAAAAAGAGGATAATAATTACTATCACATCCTAATTTTTTTTTCTCTTTATGTTTTCTCTGTCCCTCTGTTTTTCCCTGGAGGCAAAAACTAGAAATAGGAGCTTCAGAAAGCTCAGAAGGTTAGTCAGTGAAAGAATACTTCTGATGTAACAACAGAATTAATAACGAATTGACATTTATTAGCATTTAAACGGGGCTTTCATGGTGGGTCAGTGATAATGAACACGCCTGCCAATGCAGGAGATACACGACTGATCCCTGGGTCAGGAAGATCCCCTGGAGAAAGGAATGGCTACCCTCTCCAGTATTCTTGCCTGGAGAACTCCATGGACAGAGGAGTCTGGCAGACTACAGATTTAAATAAGCCAGGGCCTGAACAAATGCTTTACACATGTCCTTTAATTGAACCTAGAAACCTTATGAGTGACTGGACCTGAAGATGCTAAGCAATCTGCTGAGGTCCACACACTTAGGATGTGGTAGAGATCCCAGTTTTAGTCATCTGAAGCCAGAGCCTGCCATGGCCTGCACTCTTCCTCCAACGTTCCAATTTGAATGTTGAAATTGCTATTCTTTACTTAATACCCCTTTATCTTCTTACCCCAACACAACATCTGCTTAACCTTTTCATTCCTTCCCTTGTTAGAAAGGCAAAGGAATATGATGCAAATACAGGTTTCTGGAGGATAACTCTTGACTGCACTGCAAAACCCAATTCAGGTGACACTTCCTCCAGGAGGTTTCCGTGGTTGCCTGCAGGGTAGTTCAGTAACCTTTCTGGGGTTCCTGTAAGCATGCAAACTACAGTTATTTTATTTCTATGAGCCTTTCCTATTGGTCTATGACCCTCCTGACTGTTGAGACAGTCACCTGCTCTTTTTTGTATCTCAAGCACATAGCACAGGTCTCTCCACATGACCTTGTCATGGGTGGGATCGGCCCGTGCTGGCTCCCGGCAGATCCTCGGGTGGGCAACATCCCCTGGAGGAGGGCATGGCAACTCACTCCAGTATTCTTGCCTGGGAAACCCCACAGGCAGAGGAGCCTGGCGGTCTACAGTCCATGGGGTGGCAAAGAGTTGGCCACCAGTGGAGCAGCTGACTCACACACACACACCAGGGCAGGTGCAGCATCTAGTATCAGGAGACACTTGGTAAACATTTGATGAGTGAATGAATGAATGAAAATTATCTTTCAGGGAAATGTATATATATTTATATTTCAGCTAAATATATTTCCAAAGATGTAGATGTTTATTATTCTTTAAAAAAAATTTATTCTCCTCATGTCCTGAAAACATTCAACAATCTCTCTAGAGATGCATATTTTTCTGATTTATATGTTAAGTCTGTTTCAAAATTGCTAAGGTGTCACAAGACAAGTGTGAATGTACCTAGAGTCTATGATTTTACTCAGCGCAGTTTTCCCGGGCCTGGGGTGGTCTGCTGCCTCCTGGCTTCAGTTCTTACTACGTGTCTTCCATCCAGTTCTGAGGAACGTTCTGTTTTGCCCTGTGCCCAAGGAGTGCTCTTCCCCATTGTGACAGCATGACAGCCAGATGCTGCTTGCTCTGTGGGTGGCCACTCCAGGAAACCCTGGGAGTTTTTGCAAACTGATGCATTTATCCTGAAAGCAGCGTTTGGCATCTTTGTATTCTCTCTGTTCCAAAAGGCAACTTTCACGCGAATGCCCTTCTTTAAAAAAACAGAACAAAACCCAGGCACAGGTATAAATCCACCTGCCCATGGCTGACCCTGCAGGCAACTTTGCTTCCCACTCATTAAAGGTTTCCCGCTCATTAAAGGTGATGAACCATCTGGCTGTCTCAGAAATTGCATCAAGATGTCTCAGTCACCCGACTTCTATTAAACCATGCCATGCTTCGTGCACCAAAGCCTGGCTGGAACCGTTCCTCTTCTGAAAAAAAAAAAAAGAAAGAAAAGAAAAACCACATATACTCAGGAACTCAGTTCTTCTTAATTGGCCCCAGATGGGATGTGTTAGTATCCCTCCTCTCATTCCATCATAAATCCTTGTAATTAAATAACAAATACTTATTACTCTCATGCACGCAGAAGCCAGAAGCAGCTTTTCTCAGCATAGGAAAGCAAGGCGTGAGAACTGAGAAGATAGGGATGAGCAAAGTGGTAGTTTTCACACTCAGGTGAAGTAGAAAGGTTACAGTTAAGGTGAGCACAGCAGGCTTGTCTGAGGAAGCTCCCTGATCTTAAGTTTCTGCTCTGTTGGTTGAGCAGAGAAACGAAAGCTGCACAGTTAAGAGCATGAAACTTGGTCAGACAGACCTTGCTTTGAACCCTATCTCTGCCACCATGTAGTTGCTGTGTGAGGTGAGGCAAACCACCTAACCTCTCTGAACTCCAGTCTGCTCATCAACAGAGTGATGAAAAGAATTCTTCCTATATCACAGGGTTGTTATAAACATTAAATGAGAAATCTGTTAGGCCATAGGCACAGTCTTCTCCAGCACCACAACTCAAAAGCATCAATTCTTTGAACTGTAGAGCTGGAGAAGATTCTTGAGAGTCCCTTGGACAGCAAGGAGATCAAACCAGTCCATCCTAAAAGAAATCAACCCTGAACATTCACTGGACGGAACTGATGCTGAAGCAGAAGCTCCAGTACTTTGGCCACCTGATGCAAAGAGCAGACTCATTGGAAAAGACCCTGATACTGGGAGAGATTGAGGGCAGGAGGAGAAGAGGAGAGACAGAGGATGAGATGGTTGGATGGTATCACTGACTCAACAAACATGAGTTTGAGCAAACTAAGGGAGATAGTGAAGGAGAGGGAAGCCTGGCATGCTGCAGTTCATGGGGTTGCAAAGAGGCAGGCATGACTTGGTGACTGAACAACAGCAGTTGGCATAGTACTTGTGCCAACAATAGGCACAGTAGTTGAAACATAGTGAGTAACTATAATTAATCATCTCATGCATAAGAGCTATTGTTGTCATTATTTAAGGAAAACAGAACCAGCTCCATATGAAGACATGGACGATCTGCACAAATTCACACAAAGTGAAGTTGCACTTCGGAGCCCACAGACCAAAATAGTGTCTCATCCACGGTCTTATCCTGATGCCTGTCCCCCCCCAACTAAAAAGCCACCACCTAAGGGCCTTTTCAAGACATATGTTTGACTAGATTAAGAAATTATGAGGACTTTCCTGTGGTCCAGTGGTTAAGAATCTGCGTTCCAATGCGATCTCTGGTCGGAGAACTAAGACCCTATAAGCCATAGGGCAACTAAGCCTGTGTACCGCAACTACTGTGGCCATGTGCCACAACTAAGACCCCAAACAGCCAAATAAACAAATATTTTTAAAAACCCACAAATTGTGAAGCTGAGGCAGGCAGATAAAGCAAGAGCTATTTTACACATTATAAAGGATTTCTTAAGGGGACCAAAACTCATTAATGGCCAGGGTCGCATTGGATAGACCTGGCTGCTGAGAGAACCAGACAGAGGACAGGTAAGTTTCGATGAGGGAAAAGGGCCAGAAAGAGGTAATGAATGGCTCAAGGCATAGAAAATACTGCAAAGGGGACACTTTGGAGATTAAGTCACCTGTAGACCATAATGGTGCTGAAAGGGGGCTTGGAAGAGAAGACTGGAGTCTAACTTTGCCAATATAAAAACTTTGCTTTAGGTGAGAACTCAAGAAAAGATAAATATTTTGGAAACTGGAGCCATTTCTAAGATTCCTATTGAATGATCTGATTGTGTAAAAATTCATGAGTAATCATGAATCCTCATCCTGTATTTCACTTCAGGCTTAAGTCGGGCTGCATTTAAGAAAGAAATGCAGGAAATCTTAAGCCCCTGTAGTGAAATGAACTAAAGTCCTGATAAGCAGTGACTGCCCTGGTATACCGCAGCCCATCCAACCTCTGGACCTCGCCCCAAGTTTATTCCTCAAGTCAGGAGCCGGAGGCTACTCTTCTGCAGGAAGAACTACCACAGGAAAAGAGAACCACCAAACCCCCGGCCTGAACAATTCAGCTGCCCAACAATATGTATTGTGTTCATATTCTATTCAAGACAAAGGAATTATTCCCAGTGAGTAAAACTGGGTTAGTAGGTAAAAGCCATTGGGAGGTGACTTGATCCAATATCAGCAGAGGCATCTTAATAGTAAGAAATGTTCAACGTATAGGCTACAAAGTATTATGATTCCCATCATCAAATGTGTCTCAAGCAGATGCTGGCTTGTAGAAATTCAGATTTTAAAGTAGAAATTGGAATCAATGAATTTAAAGTTTCCTTCCAATTTCCCAGCCCTATAAAATAGAAGGTATGGCCTCCAGCTACAATAAACCTACAGTTTAACCAAGAAAGGAGAAATTGTGGAAATGTTAGCAGATCCAGAATGAAGGTCTAAAAACTCAGGACAGTAATTCCTAAAAGGAGCTCTCCAGGGAATATTCAAGACCAACCTGAAATTCCTTCCCACCTGAAGAAAATTCATTCCTCTGCAGAAGCAATAATTAGACTGGACTCCTGGTAGTGAGGATAAAGATGAAGTACACATTTGATTTAGAGTCAGAGAAATTAGTCTACAAACCCTCAGGCAGTGCCCACCAGATTCTTACTTAAATGAAGTACAGAGCCTAATGCTTGCCAATAAAAAAATAATAATAACCTCAAATAAACAGTAGCTTTGCCATCTCAGAAAAATCAGATCCGCTTGGATTCTGTTTTCTGTGTTTGTGCACACTATGAATCTAATGTCAATATTTTGCTTTGCAAGAAATTAGAATTCCAAGTCGTGGCTTTCCAAACTTAACTTTTAAATCAGAAGATGGAATCTGTGACCTCATGATTACTCAGGGGGTTTGAAATCATTACTTATTCATTCTTTATTTCTGACAGTGTCTGAGGAGAATAAGGATTCTTATTCCTCCTAAGATGCATCAGCTTGAAACAGGAGCTAGAGATAAAAGTTAACTAGGGCCTTGTTACTCAGCATGGTCCACAGACCAGCAGCCTTGGTATCCCCGTCTCCAGGTCTGGTGAATCAGAATCTGCCTTGTACCACAGTCCAGGTGATTTGTATGGACCTTGAAATTTGAGAAGCCCTCAACTAAGGAAAGGCCATGGCGCCCCAGTCCAGTACTCTTGCCTGGAAAATCCCATGGATGGAGGAACCTGGTAGGCTGCAGTCCATGGGGTCGCTAAGAGTCGGACACGACTGAGCGTCTTCACTTTCACTTTTCACTTTCATGCATTGGAGAAGGAAATGGCAACCCACTCCAGTGTTCTTGCCTGGAGAATCCCAGGGACGGGGGAGCCTGGTGGGCTGCCGTCTCTGGGGTCGCACAGAGTCAGACACGACTGAAGTGACTTAGCAGCAGTAGCATCAACTAAGGAACAGCAGCTTCCCAGGTGGCACTAGTGGTAAAGAACCTGCCTGTCAGTGCAGGTACACATAAAAGATGCGGGTTCAATCCCTGGGTGGGGAAGATCCCCTGGAGGAGGGACCCACCTGGGAGCAACCCACCCCAGTATTCTTGGCTAGAGAATCCCATGGTCAGAGGACCCTGGCAGACTACAATCCATGGGGTTGCACAGAGTCAGACATGACTGAAGTGACTTAGCACGTACTCATGCAACTAGGAAGCAGTGATTCTGTTGCCAACTTTCTGACCTCCACTATCTGAAAGCTTTAAAAAGAAACAGTGGCCTCTGGAAAACAAAAGGGAGAAAATTACTCCTATTGTAATCATTAATGGAATCATTGATCAAGCCACTTATATTGTTATAGCAAATTTCCTACACTGCTAACATGGTACAGTTGTGCTTGAAGCGGGCTGGCAGAAACTCTGGTTTGTTCTGACCCAAATCAGCTGATTAGTCTCAGCTTGTTATTAGACTTCAGTGGAAAGCATAGAAAAACCTCCAACAAGGGCTTCAACAAGGAAAGGCAGCTGTTTCTCATTCATTCTGCAATGAATGAGCTGATAACAGGGCTTCATCCTATATAACCTGCAGTCTCCTGCCTCCCTGTCAGCAGAGAGGGCTGTCTTCTGGCGAGGGTCACCCCTGAGATGTCAAGAGTCACAGTGAGAGCTTGGATGTGCCAGGGGAGGGGAGCTTTTTAAGCCTCCAGGTAATAGAAGTATACAAAACAAAGTAAAGTGTTCCCTAGAACCCTTCCTCAATTCCAAAAGGCCACGGGTTGCAGCCTTTAGATCTAACAGAAGTTTTTCAGGAGGAATGATGTAAGTTTTTCAGGAGGAATGATGACTTACTCCTTATGTAAGTCACAGACACGCCCCTGTTTTTAAAGAGTAAAGTTGGGGAAGTCAGAATGTGTGAGTACATCTCAGAATCCAGAGGATTATAGTAGACCAGTGCTTTTCAATTTGATTGGCCAGATTTGCTCATGGAAATTAGTAATTCAGTCTTTAGATGGCTCCCTGCAAGTGTATATGGGGTTCACCATTTTCTGCAGGCATCTGTTTTGCTGTGAGACTGAAATACAACCCAAAGAACTGCCAAGAAAGAGAAATATCAAGACTCTACTCTCTCCAAAGAAATCTCGATTAAAAATTAGGTAAGTCTCAGAGTTTCACACTCCTGCCAAAAGTTTGCTTTTTGTGAACTAGGGTCTGAGTCTGGTCATATTGATGAAGAAAGACCGGCTGATCATGGGTGTGTATGTGTGGGAATGGTCAGAAGCAGAGAGAGAAACTGAGGTCCTAAAGGGGACAAAAATTGTCCCACAAACACAATGAGTCAATGAAATTCTGATTCCCTTAAGATGTAAGGTCAGTGTCTTTCCCTCTATCGTACCACCTCCTTCAAGCCATCCTACATTTTCTGGTGTCCAACACTCAGATTCCTTAAATGAGTAAGAGTCCTCTCTCTCTCTCTAGCCCCAGCCTGGAGAAAAGCACACCAATTAAGAACTGCAGGGAGCACCATCAGGAAATCCAGAGTTAGAGTTCTCAGTGCTGCCAAAGTTAGACAATGCACTTCCCCATCCTGCCTGGGTAAAAAATCCTCCACCAGCCACCGCCACATGGCACAGAATGTACAATGAGTCACTTTGCTGCTGAGGGAAAAGCACTTTCTTCCTATGGCCCTCTTGAAAGTTTTCTACCATTAAAAAAAAAAAATTTCCAGTTGATTGTGGAGAAGTCAGAATCTTTAATGTTGAGTAGGGACTTCCTGGCAGTCTGCTGGTTAAGACTTCGCCGCCCAATGCAGGGGGTGTGGGTTCAGTCCCTGGTCGGGGAGCTAAGACCCCACATGCCTCTCGGCCAAAAAAGCTAAACATAAAATAGAAGCAATATTGTAACAAATCCAATAAAACTTAAAAGGTCCACATCAAAAAAAAAAAAAATTCTTAAAAGTAGAAAGAAAAATATGTCGCCATAAGCCCTGGTCACATTTGCTTTTATAGGCATTTATCTGCATTTTTCAAAAGAAAAAGAAAAATCGAAGTGGCTATTTATAAAGGGCAAAAGCTTTTGGAAGAATTCCTCATAGAGGTCTCAGGCTTTCCTGGAGACACATCCCTAGTTTTTCTTTCCCCTGAATCCTAAAGCTCCCTCTAGTGACCAAGAACTCAACACCATCTACAGGTGGGGAGAATAAACGTTTCCCTAAAGCCTCTTGCTTGCTCTTGATTTCACCTGCAACTTTCTATGGAAGTTTATACATGCATCTCATCATTTGCCAAGAAAACTATAGGAAGGAGGAACTATACATGTTCTCCCCCCCCCCCATTTAATAGATAAGTAAACTGAGGCTCAAGACTTGTACAAGGCCACTTGGCTGATAATACGAGGACCTGGGCCCCAATTCCAGTTTCCTGGGTTCTGCTGTTCTCACATTCTGGGACAATTGTGTAAACTTATACGTGAATATTCCCCTAGAAAGCACTCACGGAAACACTTTCAAGGATTTATAGCAGTGATTCTAGACTGTCTGGGTCCTTTGAGAACCTGGTGTGAGCTATGGGCCCGTACCTACACATTTTTCCATAACATCAGGAAATCTTTGGACCACCCTGAAGGGTATCCACTGACCTTCTAGGACCCCAAGGACCTCACATTAAGAAGCCATTGACATCACCTGGGTATAATTGGACTATCAAGAACTCAAGGAGTAGGAACTTTGAAGTTCTTGACTCTTTCCCTTCATTGTTTTCCATGCTCATCCAGTTATCACTTCAGCACTGTTCATAGTATTTAAGAGGATTGAAAAAAATTTGCTAACATTTAAAGAAAAGCCTGTGGATGCTGCCATCAATGCATTCTAACATTCCCACAGGCATGCCTGGGATTAGTGGCAAACTGAGATGTTTCTAGGAAAGTAGCAATTTGAAAGCATTTTTTTTTTAATATAAGAGCATACCACAGTCTTACCAGCTGGCTCTGTGGAGAGTCTAAACAAACAACATGGTAAATACATGAAGAGCTTTTGTCAGTGAGCAAAAACCAGTACTGCCTCCAAATTATTAACTCTTTTCATCCTGGCACTTCTAATGCCTTTGGAGAAGGCTGAATGAACAGTGATGGTTTTCATGTTCACTTAAGTCTCTTCCACTTAAGCCCCAGGAGGGTGGGGACCATGTCTCTATTGATCATATTCCCAGCATCCAACATGGCCCCCAACCCTAATCACACTCAGTAGATAGTTATTGAATGAGTACATGAATGGTCCTCATTGAGTCAGTCCCTCTGGGAAACTGCTCATTTCCCTCCCTAATGAATCAGTGGCCTCTGGTTTCCTGAGACATTCCCTAGAACACTCCACACAAGCAACCCCAGGGTCCAGATACTTGGCTGCTCTTAGGAAAATTCTGTTCTCTATTCTGGGACCTATATCCACAGGCTAGACTGGGCTACAGACAAACCTAAGCAATAACAGCTTCCCACCTTAACCCTTCTAGAAAGGGTGTCACAGTTTTTAATCAGCACTTCTATATGTAATATCCATAAAAATATAAGGTTTGATGTGCTAATTGCATTTTATTAATATGCATTAAAACAAAAGCAAAACAAGATGAAAAAACCTTTGCATTAAAACAAACTCATAACTATTACAGTCTTAAAAATGACTTTACTTTTGTACTCAAGAAAATTGCCTTCAAGTGTCATCAGTTGCACAGCTGCTCCACTTTGTGCAAGACCATCCTAAGTCTTCACTGCCCTCCCCAGCCCTTCTACACAAACCTCCCCTTTCATTCCCAGAAGACTCCCCCACCTCCTACTTTCTTAAAAAGGGTCCATCAGACTTTAATTCCATCAAGCACCTCCTCGGACCTCCCCCCTCCACACATGCCCCCGAGATCACGCTGCATCTGCTCTCATCCTTGCTTCTTCCTGCTTTGCTCCCAGAAGAGGAGTCGCCCTTCTTTCTGCCCACTTGTGTGCCAAAGCCCATCCCAATGCATTGCCTCAAGGATCTTACCCACAAATTAACTTCACTTTTGCTAATATCTAAATTATTCTAATTTGTGAAATGCAGCATGCATTCAGAAGCACATAAGCATATCTCTTCAGGTTAAACAGTAAAATACAAGCATGTGTGTGCTTTATCACTCGGGTTAACAGTACCTAGTACCTTCAAACATGCGCTGTATCTCCATTGTCTCTCTCTCCCATTCAAGAGTTCACTCCAGCTTTTCTTTTTATGGTTTTAATGCGTACCTGTGTATGTATGTACGTAGACTTAAGCAACGTATTACTTATGTTTTGCTTAGGTTTAAATTTTATGTAAATAGAATCATACTAATTTATATTCTGTGACTCACTTCTTGCATCCAATATTCTGTTGAGATTTACCCATTTTGGTGTGCATAGTGATAGCTGTTTATTTTTGCTTCTTGTTTATTTCATGACTAATCTTCAGGTTTCCTTCATTTTTATTTCTGTAGAATATTCCATTACATGACTAATCTACAGTTTATTGCAGTACTGTTGTTGGATATCTGAGCTGTTTTCAGATATTGCTTTTATGGTGTTATTATAAGCAATACTATTTAGATGTTCTTGTGATTGCATCCTATCACACATTAAGTATCTTTTTAGTGGCTTTCAAAAAATTTTAACACAACTCCTAAAAAAGACATTTTATAACATACCCTGAAATAATTAATAGAATAAAAATCCCTACTATGAGCAATCCAAGAAATCCACAAAACGATCCATAACCTATCAGCAATGCATTCTGATTATTTCTATTCTGTTCTGTTTAATTCTGTCATATTCTCTAGATTTCTTTTTGTTTGTTTTAAAAGAACTGGTTCACCCACCAATGTGATCTGAGCTTGATCAAGAAAAATTAAAACTGCCTTATGACATATACCTAGGAGTAACTGCTGGGTTGCAAAGCATGTACATGTTTCAACTTTCCTATGTAATGATAAATCATGTTCCAATGGCACTTTCTCAGTTTATAGACCAGTAGGACATGTAAATGACATTGTTCCCTGCCCTTCCTAATTTGGTGACAAGTGTATTTTTAAAAAATGTTTTCTAACTTCATGGTAGCTCACTGTGGTTTTAATTTGCATTTCCAAGATAACTAATGGACACAGAATATTTTCCTATACCAGTTGACAATTTGTATTTCTTCTTCCATGAAATGCCAGTTTATATATTTTGGTGACTTTTCTATTAGGATTTTTTGTCACCATTCAGTTGCTCAGTCGTGTCTGACTCTTTGCAACCCAATGACCTGCAGCACATCAGGCTTCCCTGTCCTTCACAGTCTCCCGGAGCATGCTCAAGCTCATGTCCATTGAGTCAGTGATGCCATCCAACCATCTTGTCCTCTGTTGTCCCCTTTTCCTCCTGCCTTCAATCTTTCCCAGCATCAGGGTCTTTTCTAATGAGTCAACTCTTCTCATCAGGTGGCCAAAATATTATAGCTTCAGCATCAGTCCTTCCAATGAATATCCAGGGTTAATTTCCTTGCAGTCCAAGGGACTCTCAAGAGTCTTCTACAACACCACAGTTTAAAAGCATCAATTCTTCTCCATTCAGCCTTCCTTATGGTTCAACTCTCACATCCATACATGACCACTGGAAAAACAATAGCTTTGACTAGATGGACCTTTACTGGCAAAGTAATGTCTCTGCTTTTTAATATGCTGTCTAGGTTGTTCATAGCTTTTCTTCCAAAGATCAAGCGTCTTTTAATTTCATGGGCGCAGTCACCATCTGCAGTCATTTTGGAGCTCAAGAAAATAGTCTGTCACTGTTTCCATTGTTTCCTCATCTATTTGTCATGAAGAGATGGGACTGGATGCCATGACCTTAGTTTTTTGAATGTTGAGCTTAAGCCAGCTTTTTCACTCTCCTCTTTCACCTTCATCAAGAGGCTCTTTAGTTCCTCTTTGCTGTCTGCCATAAGGATGGTATCATCTGCATATCTGAGATTATTGATAGTTCTCCCACAATCTTGATTCCAGAATGTGCTTCATCCAGCCCAGTATTTCCCATTGATGTACTCTGCATATGTCAAATAAGCAGGGTGACAATATACAGCCTTGACGTACTCCTTTCCCAATTTGGAACCAGTCTGTTGTTCCATGTCCAGTTCTAACTCTTGCTTCTTGACCTGCATACAGAAGTCTCAGGAGATAAGCAGAGTGGTCTGGTATTTCCATCTCTTTAAGAATTCTCCAGTTTGTTGTGATCCACACTGTCAAAGGCTTTAGTGTAGTCAATGAAGCAGAAGTAGATGTTTTAGAGGGTGTCTATTAGGATACCTATATCTTATATAGTCCCTATATTTTTGAGGTGCTGATCATTTGTTGGAGATGAGTTCCCAATATCATCTCCCACTCCATGGCTTGTCTTTTGACTTTCTTTACTGTGTGTTTTTTATTGAACCAAAGTTATGTGATATACTTGAATCTATCAATCTTTTCCTCAATGATCTGCCTTTTTGTTTAATGTCTTAAGATTTCCTTCTATATCAAGAAATTGTATTAAATTACATAGTCTTCTAAACATTCTATGTGTGTGCTTTCACGATTAAGTCTTCTATCACTAAAAGCTGATTTTCAGCATGGTACAAGGTAGTGAACCCATTTTAATTTCTTAATCTTCATGAATTGTCCCATCGACATGCATTGAATTGTTGATCTTTATTCAGCAGTCGGCAATGATTTCATCAAGAATCAAAGTTGCATGCATGATTGGTTTGTTTCTAGAGTCTATTCTGATCCACAGATCTGTTTATACAGTATCTTGATCATTAGAGCTTTAGTCCAAATCTGGTAAGGCAAGCCCCACCACTTCTTTTTCTTAATAAGTTTCTAATCTACTTTGGAAATTGTTTCTCTTCCACATCATCTTAGACTTGCTTTTTCAACTTTCTCATAAAACCCATTTGGATTTGGATTGGGATTATATTGAATCTATCAATAAATCTGGAGTAACTGGCAACTTTACAGCTCTGAGTTTTTCTATTAAAGATTATGGTATATCTCTCCCTTCACATAGGTTGTCTTTAATGATATTCAATAGTGTTTTATCATTTCCTCCATGAAAGGGTTTATATTCCTTAGAAGTTTACACTTTATGTTGACATTATAAAAAGGCAACTAACTGATCACTGCTGAGTAATTAGAAATGCATCTGGCTTTCCTATATTGACACCATATTCAGCTGCTTTGCCTTACTCTCATTAAGTAATGTGATTTCTGTAGAAACTTTTAGAATTATTTAAAATCAATAATGATCCTTTTTCTTTCTAGTCTTTATAATTTTTATTTCTTTTTCCTGTTTTACCCTACTGGCCTGGATATGCAGTGGATTCAGGTGCTAGTCAACCTCGGTTTTCTTCCTAATCTTAAAGGAAATATTTTTAACATTCCATCATAAAGTGCTTTTGCTTTATGTTTTTGTAGTTGCCCTTATCAAATTAGGTTTCTTTCTGTAGTAAGAGTTATTATTTCAGCTGTCATGTCTGATGATCCTTATCTGTGGCTCATCCTTTCTGTGCGTGTGTGTGTGTTTTATCTTAAGATACTACTGAAGCATAGTTGAGATCAAATAAACTGTGCATATTTAAGATGTACAATTTGATCAGTTTTGACATATGTATAAGTTGACCCTAAACAGCACAGGGGTTCAGCTGCTGACCTTCCCCTCAGTTGAAAAACACCAATAACTTAAAGTTGACTCTCCATGTCCATGGTTCCCCATCTGTGGGTTTAACCAATCATGCATCAGTGTAGTACTAAAGAATTTACTGTTGAAAAAGCAAATAGACCCATGCAGGTTCAAACCTGGTATTGTTCAAGGGTCCACTGTATACATCTGTGAAGCATCACCACAATCAAAATGGGGAACACATCTATTACCTCCACCCCCAGATTTTCTTTTGGATCTTTGTGAATCCTCCCTCAAAACTTCCCTGCCAGGCTTCCCTGGTGGCACAGTGGATAAGAACCCACCTGCCAGTGCAGGGGACATGGGTTGGACCCCTGGTCCAGGAAGATCTCACATGCCGTGGAGCAACAAAGCCTGTAAGCCACAGCTACTGAACCTGTGCTCCAGAGCCCACATGCTGCAACTACTGAAGCCCGCAGGCCTTGACCGTGTGCTCTGCAACAAGAGAAGCCGCTGCAATGAGAAGGCCGTGCACTGCAACTACAGAGTAGCCCTTGGGCAGCAATGGAGACCCAATGCAACCAAAAATTTAAAAAATAAATTATGAAAAAACATCTTCCCTGCCAATTCACACCCCTATCTCCAAACAAACACTTACTTTTGTCAGTAATGATTAGCTTGCATTTCCTAGAAGTTTGCATAAATGAAATTATACAGTGTGTATTCTTTTGGGTCTGGCTCCTTTTGCTCAGTATATTGTGACGCATCCACAGTGTACATCTATAATGCATTCTCTTATTACTGAGTAGTGTTCCATTGTATGATATACCACATTTATTTATTATACAATGATGGACATTGATTTATTTCAAGGTTTTGACTATTAAATCTTCCTTAGTCGTCTTCTGGGGTGCAATTATAATAAGTTACTTGGAAACTGTTTGATTCTGTTGGTCTTGCTTTTGAGTTTTGTTATGTGAGACTACAAAAGCATTCATTCTTGGACTAATTGTGTCCAAATTTTTGGACTAATTGTGTCCATTTTTGTGTCCAGTTTTACAGAGGCAAAACTCTTCTGACTACCTTCCCAGATGGCTAGGATTACAAGGCTTGGACTCTGTCTGGTGGAATCAGGAACTATTATGAGCGCTATGTGAGCCTTGGGGACTGTATCCTCTATCATTGTGGGTGGCTCTTTCCCCAGCATCAGGTAGTTTGCTCACAGGTAAGCATTGATCAGTACTTATCTGAAAACTTTAGGAAGACTCTCTGCAGACCTCCAGAGTCCTCCTTCTGCACAGCTCTTCCCTCTCCTGGGCTTCCCTGATGGCTCAGTGGGTAAAGAATCCACCTGCAACACAGGAGATGCAGGTTTGATCCCTGGGCCGTGAAGATCCCCTGAAGGAAATGGTAACCCACTCCTGGAAAATCCCAGAGGAGCCTGGTGGGCTACAGTCCAAAGAGTTGCAAAGAGTTGGACATGACTGAGCAACTAAGCACTCCCCTCTCTAGTACGTTGCCATGTGACGTCCATCACCTTGACCTCCCCAGACCTCCAGTTCTACCTTCTCACCTCAAGCCAACCACTGCCCTCAACCTGGGTTCATGTCCATGCACCTGGGCTGGGCATTCTTTTCCAGCAGTAATTGAAGCAAACATAGGGCTCAACTAGCTTGTTTCCCATCTGTTGGAGATCATTGTCTTTCACTAATTCCAAAGTCTGGAAAACTGTTGTTTCTTTTTTTTTTTTTCTTCTTTTTTTTTTTTTTTTTCAGTTATTCAGATGGGAGACTATCTCAGGCCCCCGTTACTCCATCTTGACCAGAAGCAAAAGTCTTGAATTGGTGTCCTTATGTATTTTATGACGTGTAACTGTGAGCGGCAAATTTTCCCTAAAACTTTGGGAGTTGATTTAGGGCTGATTTCCTTCAGAAAGGAGTTACATTGCTTTTGTCAGCGACTTAGAAAACACTATAAGTTAAAGACTATTTTAAAGTTAACTTCTTCAAGTTGTGCAAACAGGTTCAGTTCAGTCACTCAGTCATGTCCGACTCTTTGTGACCCCATGAATTGCAGCATGCCAGGCCTCCCTGTCCATCACCAACTCCTTGAGTTCACTCAGACTCACGTCCATCGAGTTGGTGATGCCATCCAGCCATCTCATCCTCTGTCATCCCCTTCTCCTCCTGCCCCCAATCACTCCCAGCATCAAAGTCTTTTCCAATGAGTCAACTCTTCACATGAGGTGGCCAAAGTACTGGAGTTTCAGCTTTAGCATCATTCCTTCCAAAGAACACCCAGGAGTGATCTTTAGAATGGACAGGTTGGATCTCCTTGCAGTCCAAGGGACTTTCAAGAGTCTTCTCCAACACCACAAGTATGTACGCATAAATTCTCAGAGTGGTATTATCCACTTTCACTCAATGCAACTGTTGAGAGAAGAAGGAAAATACCTCTTTGTGCATGGCAAGATTCATCTTTTGTTCACTCATACAGAGTTTTAGCCTTTGCTGTCGCACATTTACGCAAGTTTCTTCTACTGGGAATGCTGCGTGGGCAGGACCCAGGTGTCCTGTCCTGTGCTCCACACCCTACACAGCCATCAAAAGAGAAACCCCGGTATCACCAAGGTTCAGAAAACCTCAAGACAAAAGCCAGAACTGGGGCGGATTTATCAGCCAGTGTTCCTCCTTTCATGTTGTTTCAGGTCCCTGTAGGTTCCCCAATTTCATATCAGTTCAGCAGTTTCTTTTGAAAATTTTCACTCTTGAATTTTAGCTATTTCAGTTTCAGAATGTCTATTCTGACATGCCGATGGACTCAGGACTCTCACTTGTGTTTTCAACCTCTTTTTTTCTTTTCCTACAAGCTCCTTCTCGTCAGCCAATAACACATCCAAGTATTGATCACTCTTCTAAAGCAGTGGGTCAACAAAGGAGCCTTTCTTATAACGACAGCCTTCTCTCACACCCACCAAATTCTTGAAAAGTGTGTCTACAGTCAGTTTTTTTCTAATCCTCAATTCATTCTCTAACCCACTGTATCTGCCCCCACATTTCCAGTAAAACTGATCTTTAGCAAATCGACTAAATGATGACCTCCACCTACCAAATCCAGTAGACATTTTGATTTATGATCTTACTTAACCCAACTGTAATAGCTGGCACTTCAGATCATTCTCTGATCATTCTCTCTTTGAGTTCTTTTATGTCATTTCTCCTAACTCTGCTTCTGCCTCCCAGTCCTTCCTTCTCATTGGATCCTCTTCCTCTGTTTATTTAATACCCTGCAAAGGTTTTATTTTTCCTGGTTTTTCTCCTTGTGGCATCATCTTTTGCCAAGCCTCATGAACCATATGCCATATACCAGGTATCAACCTCAGAACCACACTTCCTCTCTTCCTCCCTTGTAAGTAAAAGTCCCATTTTAATTTGGTACCATACTGCTCAGAATGACTTGTTTCTCAGTCTTCCTAGCATTTAAACAGAGCCATGTGACTGAGGACCCATGATGTACAAGTGTTGTCTGGCATTTCCAGGAAAACTTTTTGAAGGAAACCAATGTAGGGGCTCATCTCTGTGCTTTGGTCTTTTCTCCATCTTCAGTCTTGAAACATGGGCATAATGATGACTGGAGGCCTGCATCCATCTTGGAACAAGAGGTGACTTTGAGGTTGGAAGCTATGTAGCAAGAGAATAGAGTGGAAAGATAGGGGCGTAGATCCCTCCTGACCCTGTGGAGCCATACCAGCATAAACCATCCACCTCTGGACTCCTTCTAGAGGAGAGAAGTAAACCTCCGTGTTTAATCCTCTGTTATCCTGGAGCACAAGGGGATTGTTACTTGTACTACAGAAGTACTAAGTGATACTTCTGCCAGCTCTGAAATCTCAGTCACCCTAAATTCTTTTCTTGACTTTCACATCAGACACACTCTGCTGATATATCCCCTGAATATCTCCCAAATCTTCCCTTACTTTTCCTTTTATACTACCCAAGTCTAACTTCTAAAGACTCAGTGTTTACATGGTGGCTATATTTTTAAATTAATTCTTATTGCAATATAGTTGCTTTACAATTGCGTTAGTTTCTACTGTACAGCAAGATGAATCAGCCATACATATACACATATCCCCTCCCTTTTGGACTTCCTTTCCATTCAGGTCACCACAGAGCATGAAGTAGAGTTCCCTGTACTGGATAGTATGTTCTCATTAGTTATCTGTTTTATACATAGCGTTAATAGTGTCTACACAGTGACAATTGAAATAAATTTTCTAAAACATAAGCCTGTTGTCTCAGAACCATTTAAAACCTACACAAATTGATTGTCTATGAAATAAAGTCTAACCCCCTTAGCATTGCTTCCTTAGCCCTTCACAGTCAGATACCTAACTTCTTTTACTCCCCTTCCCCTTCAGACTTGACTGCCAATAATATATTCTATGATGGATTCTTGTTTGTTAAATAATATCAAGTGGCTCCATGCCTTTATGCCTTTGTCCACATTGTACATGCGGGATGTCTTTCCTCTTTGCCTCACCTGCCTACCATTTTTTCTTTTAATTTCCAATTTGTGTAGAAGCTCATTCAGCTGCTATTCTTTGATGCTTGCATCCTTCTTCCCCGTTTCTTCCTCCCTGCCATCTCTACATCTTGCACATATTTTGGTCACTGCATTATTATGCAATAATTTTTTGCTTATGTTTTTACCTTCTCTCCTATACAAGGAGTCCTGAGGATAGGAAAAATACCCTACTGATCTCTGTAAGCCCAGCAAACAGAATAGTGCAATTCCAAGCTTATAATATTGGTCTAAAACTACATGCTGAAGAAATGAAGGTGTTTTATGAACATTCATAGGAATTGATAATGGAAGCATGATAATTATGAATTCTCAAGAAAAGATGTTTTCTCTAAAAACTGAAGAGCTGGACCATGGTGTTTTTAATGTCTTTGATACAGACAAAAATCACCAGTAAGTTGAGTATGGGGCTTCCCTGGTGGCTCACTGGTAAAGAATCCACCACCATTGCAGGAGACATGGGTTCAATCCCTGGATCAGGAAGATCCCCTAGAAAAAGAAATGGAAACCCACTTCAGTACTCTTGCCTGGAAAATCCCATGGACAGAGGAATCTGGTGGGCTATGGTCTATGGGGTTGCAAAAGAGCTGGACACAACTTAGCAAATAACAGCAGTAAGATTAGTACGGTAAAAGCAACGACATAGAGGAGGTGTTGAATGGATTCGGTGAGCTATGATCATAAAATATTAGCAAGGTGCTTGGAACACAGTAAATGTCCATTGGCTTTAGCTATCATGATTGTGATTATTTTTGATGCGCAGTTCTGTCATAGGGCACCAAAAAAATGGTCAATGTTAAAGAAATCTTCATTGGTTAGGACGACATTTAAGACACTTGATGTGACTGCTGGGAAATTTCAAAAATGTAAAAAATAGGGACTTTCCTTCCTAAAGAGAGTGTGTGACATAGCTTCTTGAAGTGGTAGTTATTGCTTGGAAATAAGAAGTAACCATCTATTTGCATGAGACCATTTTGCTGTTGAAATCGAAGCCCTAAAACTAGCTCTGTGACCCACCTTTATTTTTCAACATGCATGAGAAGCCAAAATGCTGAATCAGCTTTAAGAACTCAAACCATATTTCCAAGAAGTCGAGCTTGGGTGTTTGCTTGAGTTTTATATAAATGTATGTATAAACAAAGCAGTGTTTTAGCAGGATATGGGAGTAGTGTGCGTGGGAATTTAAACAACAGACACATTGTCTAGGTCTTTTCTGGTATGAGAGATTAAAGGAATGATCATAGCTTCACACATACTGCCTGTTTGTGCAGTAATTATGCTTTACAATTGGTTCTGGCTTCTCCATTAATGCCAAAGATTCTTTTTTAGAATGTGATAAACCTTCCTGGCTCCAGTGTACCAGTTCCAAACATTCCTTGGACTTTTTATGCTTAATGATGAAGTTTTAAAAGCTATACTTTGTATAGCTCTGTGTATGTGTGTGTGTGTGTGTGTGTTGGCTGAGGAGACAGAAAAGGAAAGAAGAAAATGGGTTTCAGAGGACTGACTATATTTTAAAAAGCAGCTCACATGGCAGTTGTTCATGATCTGAATAAAGTAGATTTAAAAAAAACATACAAAAGAAAAACAGTCCGCAAACATAATTTTAAGATACATATTAAATTCATTTAGATGACAATAAAATCTAGTTACACACAAACATGCAGATGCCTGTGTAGGTCTGATTGTTATTCCCCCTACTTTGCCTGGGTTTATCTGTTTGACTGTCTCCTATGAGGAAAAAGTAGCAACAATTGTTTCAACGTATCATTTGCAACAGGATTGAAATCAAATTTGCTCAAAATTAACTACTCTTTTTTTATTTCATTCTGATAAACAGGTTTAGATTACCCTAAATAGGCCCCATAAATCTTGTAGTTGTTTTATTCTTGTCCTTCTCCAATATAAAGGCATCATGATAAATGGGAAACATTACTGATATTCTGATTCACAGCCAACATTTCCCTTTCTCTAGGTACCAATAACATAGTATTTCAATGCCTCTCATATGTTAAGTGTTATGATAGGTATTTTGAAACCCAGTTCGACTATTTAACTAGCAAGGTAGTTTCTCTACACTAATGCTTTCTTAAGCATAAAATTGGAGATAATAAAAGTGCTTACATAAGGAGTTGTATAAATTAACATAAAGTGCTTAGAATAAAGCCTGGTACATGGTAAACACTCAGTAAATGTTCATCATTATTATTTACTACTATTTAAATTCATCCTTAAAACCACCTTTAGAAGTAGAAATTATAATCCCATTTTATAGATAAATACACTGAGGCTCAGAAGCTAAGAAATGTGCTGTTACTCAGCTGATAAGCCTCAAAGCTGGAATTTGAAATCATCCTGCATTCCTTTGAAGCCCATGTTCCACATTATGCTACCTTGCTCCCTCAATCTAACATTTTATTCTTCCCTTTGGCATTCAGTCATAACCCTTTTGTGCCTTAGTTTCCTCATCTGAGGAATGGCAGATGTAATAGTGCCTGCTTCCCAAGGTTTTAGACTAAGCCCTCAGTGAATATTACTACTCTGACATTTGTCCCGGTGATGACATTCCTTTATAAAACTTAGGGCTAACTTGAGACTTTCCTATGCAAGTTAAGGAAAAACATAATTGGTTACACAGTAAAGTGATGGCCAATTTTAACCTCATCTTTTACTCAGTGACATGATCATTATACTTAAAGTCCTTTTAATCTACTTAACATTTTATTCTTAAATTTCTCTTTGAACCTCTCTTGGAAGAACCCTAACATCTTTATGTAAGAATAACAGACTCGAACCACCTGAAACAACAAGAGTGGAGACTTTTTTAAAGGGGATCTGTTTGTTCTGGAATACCATGAAAGAAGGCAGCTAATTCAGCAGATTACTAGCTTCAAAGCAGTTCATTTTGACCAGCTTGGAGGCCCAAACACCTCATGGTCAGCATACAAATGTGAATTTAACGACTAGTTTGACAAGTGCATTATAAAATCTGTATGAAAGAGAAAAGAAGTGAGGGGCCAGGGGATGAAAGCTTCGTTTTGACGGGAGTCTAGTTTTCGATTGCTAACTTGTTATTTCAACAACCAGAGTTCAAGCCTTCTGCTGTCTAGTCTGGATTAAGCTGTTACTGCTGGTTGGATTCTTTTTTTCTCCCCCTGAAACATGACTTCGTCTTTTTTTCTTAAATGGCTAAAAGTATTTCAAATGACATTCTAAAACTCAGAGGACCAAACAGGGCATTCTTCAGAAATAGGCTTGTCAGAACTAAAACTTGTAAAAACAAAAATGAAACTGCTATAAGAAATTAAGCATCAAATTTTTCATCAAAGAATTACTTATCATATGTGGCATATGTTAGTGGAGGGGACTAGTGGCCCAGATAATCAAGAAATCATTTATTTAGATTTTGGAATGTGGTGCCTTTCTTCTTCTTTTTTTTTTTTTTTTTCAATCTTGGGTATATCTGGAGTTCTCAGGATTAGAAATGGAAACAAGTGAGGAGGTCACCCTGTTTAACTCAAGGAACCAGGAAAAGCCACCCAGATTCTCGACCTTGAACTTGTCTCCAGCTTTGCTTTCAGTTCTACCAGAAGTTAAGATTTCTTTGCCAGACTGCCAACTTTCCCTTTTTCAGCCTGCAACGTTTCTGGCTTATATTTTTCGTTAAGTGAAGGAGAAAATACTGTTTAGGAGTGGAAAACCTTCCTTTTCTAGTGCTAATAGGAAGACCATATGATGTATGAAATTAAAAAAAAAAAAGGTACCGAACGATCTTAAATGGGTTGCTGCATTCTGTACCCTCACTTTTCTTTCTGCACAAGCTGATTCTAATGAAGGTGAAATGCGATCCAGGGACAAAGCCCTTAGCCTAGTCTTTGGTACATATTTAGTTCTGTATAAATGACAGCTCCATTTTATTGACTTGAGGTTGAAGGAAGCTTTGCTTCTGCTAAATCATATGGTGAATTATCAATCCATAAGAGAAGAATTAAATATAATCCTACAGGAAAAGTGTAAACATTTTTGCAGAGTAAATGAAAGGCACCATTGCTCCATTACCCAAGTGAAACATTTACAAGTGATGTATTTTAAAACTGCAAGATGTCAAAAGGTCACGAGGGAGGAAAACATTGTAATGCAGATGAAAAACACCAGAAAACTCCTGGTTTTTCAAACAAAAAGCCCTCTCTGCTGCCTGTAGTTATTTCCTTTTATTATCCTAAATGTAACAAACTTGTTTCATTTTAATTACTTGCTATAGCAAGCAATGTACTGTGTCACTTTTGTTTGGTGATCATTTCATTATACTGCTGGATTACTTATTTATGGTTTAATTCCCTGACATAAACGTCTGCATTATCTGAATGCAATACCTCTCCTTAAGTCATCCCAGAACTTGTTCACAATAGCAATAAATCATGCAGAGTTTTAAAAATAAATAAATTGGAAGGTGTCATGCAGTAATTCTTCAATTGCATTTTCTGCTTTTGGAAGAGAAAGTAGTTTTTAATAATTTAAATATGTCCTAAGCAGTAAATTGTGTTGATCATAGACAGTGGTATTTTTTGATGATTTTATTGTTTCACCTCAGTAATTCTCAGGTTAGTCAGGATTTGTTATGCTTCTAGGATATTAATTCCATGCCATTAAAACTATACAACATCTGCAATATTCATTTGTAGATTCATGCCAAAAGATTAACTTCCCAAGTATCAAATTGAAATGATCATTAACAACGTAGTTTCATTGTGTACTATCCCTGTATCCAACTTAAGTTCAACTTCAAAATCAACCTGAATTATTCCAAACGAAGGTATTAGCTTCTTACCAAGCATTCCCAGAGGTTCTCAAAATTTACAGTACATAACATTGGAGTGGGTTGCCATTTCCTTCTCCAGGGGATCTTCCCAACCCAGGGACCGAACCCAGGTCTTTTGCATTGTAGGCAGACGCTTTCACCATCTGAGCCACCAGGGAAGTCACCACATAACACTCCAGGAGAGATTTTTTAAAATGCAGATCCCTGGGTTCAACCATCAGACTATATTGGTATATACATTCAGGGGTGGGGATTAAGGGTCTCTGTTTTTAACCAGCACCAGAGGCAATTCTCATTAAGATGGTTTGCAACACATTTTTAGAATCACCAACTTATACTGATATATCTATTACTTGTGAAAAGGAACTTAGTTGCCATACCTATAATACAAAACTGTTTTTCAACTTGCTGTTTATTAATCCTAAAGGGTAAGTACTACACTGAAATGAATTTAAACACTTTTAAACTTGTTCAACTTAATACTGACAAGTTAGCCATGCTTAGAGACTTTTTTACTTCGTGAGTCACTACTTCAAATATTTATTACATATGCTTTGCACTGAAGCATATAAAAAATAAAACTAGATTCTGTTCAGCAGGGCTTTATAATCTAGTTAGGGAGGTGAGATACAACCATAAATTACTTAGAGTGCATGATTAAACGGCAAATAAGGGGAATTCAGAGGGGCACTGGGAGGGATTGAAGTGGGGGAAAAAAGGCCTTCCCATGAGTAGCAGGGAGGAGAGAGGGTGGTAACACAGACCTTGAGGTTAAAGAAAGTCAGAGGAGTAACTATACATTGGAGTGATTATACTCTTGCACTGCTAGAAACACATGACATCTCTGCAATGCATATTTTGCTTCAGAGTTTAGAGATGCCAACCATAATTAAACCCAGATGCATACATCCAGTCACTGCTTACTGTAAAAGGGGAAAAGCTCTAGGCCCAATTTTAAATATTCTCAAACTGCCCAATTTTTTAATGTCAAAGAAGAAAATAACCCTCATCCTTAATCAATATTGATCAGAGAATGAACAAAATTGAGGAAGAAAAAGCCAAGAAGTTCAGTGTAGATGCAAGTTTTTAAGAAAAATTAAAAGTTTTCATTAATTCAAGTTTTGTGCAAAGAATGTGTAAGAATGGAGGGGAGAGGAATATACCAGCCCCAGGATATAGACCAGGAAAGGTAAATGCAGAAGTCAGTGGGGGCAACGTGAGAAAGCAAATCAGTGAAGCAGGCCAGGGTGGGAAGCAACAGGCAGTGTTAAAAGACCTTTGGCTGAAATAACCCTAGTGTCCATAGAAAATATCAAAAAAATATATTCATTCGAACAAAACCCTAGACACAGATGTTCTTGGCAGCATTACTCATAATATTGTAGTCAAAAGGTTAGAAACAAGCCAATGTCCATAACAACATATGAATGGATAAACAAAACCTGGTAGGTCCACACAATATAGCATTATTCAGCCGGAAAAAGGAAAGAAGTGCTGCTGTATGCTATAACATTGAGGAACCTTGAAAAAGTATACTGTGTGAAAAAAGCCAGACATAAAAGGCCATATATGATATGATTCCATTTATACGAAATGTCCAGAACAGGTAAATCCAAGGGGACAGAAAGCAGATTTGCAGATGCTGCAGGAAGCAAGTGCTGCAGAGTGGCTGCTTACCTGGAAAAATTATATTATGGGGGGGATACAAAGTTATTTTGGAAATAGAGGTAGTGGTCGCACCATTATGAATTTGGCACACTGTAAATATACTAAAAGCAACTGAACTGTTCACTTTGAAATGGTTACTTTTGTCATGTGAGTTTCATCTCAATTTTGAAAGACTTGTATACAACCACAGGCTTCCTTGGTGGCTCAGATGGTAAAAAATCCACCTGCAATGCAGGAGACCTGGGTTCGATCCCTGGGTTGGAAAGATCTCCTGGAGGCGGGCATGGCAACCCGCTCCAGTATTCTTGCCTGGAGAATCCCCATGAACAGAGGAGCCTGGTGGGCTACAGTCCATGGGGTCGCAAGGAGACGGACATGACTCAATGACTAAGCACAGCACAGTATACAAACACAACAACAACCCAGGAACAGTGGCATGTCTCATAATTGGCATCTAACTCAGTTCAGTTCAGTCGCTCAGTCGTCTCCGACTCTTTGAGACCCCATCAGTCGCAGCACGCCAGGCCTCCCTGTCCATCACCAACTCCCGGAGTTCACTCAGACTCACGTCCATTGAGTCAGTGATGCCATCCAGCCATCTCATCCTCTGTCGTCCCCTTCTCCTCCTGCCCCCAATCCCTACCAGCATCAAAGTCTTTTCCAATGAGTCAACTCTTCACATGAGATACCCAAAGTACTGGAGCTTCAGCTTTAGCATCATTTCTTCCAAAGAAATCCCAGGGCTGATCTCCTTCAGAATGGACTGGTTGGATCTCCTTGCAGTCCAAGGGACTCTCAAGAGTCTTCTCCAACACCACAGTTCAAAAACATGAATTCTTCAGCGCTCAGCCTTCTTCACAGTCCAACTCTCACATCCATACATGACCACAGGAAAAACCATAGCCTTGACTAGACAGACCTTAGTCGGCAAAGTAATGTCTCTGCTTTTGAATATGCTATCTAGGTTGGTCATAACTTTTCTTCCAAGGAGTAAACATTTTTAATTTCATGGCTGCAATCACCATCTGCAGTGATTTTGGAGACCCAAAAAATAAAGTCTGACACTGTTTCCACTGTTTCCCCATCAATTTCCCACGAAGTGATGGGACCGGATGCCATGATCTTCGTTTTCTGAATGTTGAGCTTTAAGCCAACCTTTTCACTCTCCTCTTTCACTTTCATTAAGAGGCTTTTTAGTTGCTCTTCACTTTCTGCCATAAGGGTGGTGTCATCTGCATATCTGAGGTCATTGATATTTCTCCTGGCAATCTTGATTCCAGCTTGTGTTTCTTCCAGTCCAGCGTTTCTCATGATGTACTCTGCATAGAAGTTAAATAAGCAGGGTGACAATACTCAGTCCTTGCCAAATGCTGCCATGTCGCAAAGTCTTTGTGGTGCTGTCAAATCTTACTTTTGAAAAATAATAGAAACTCAGACTTTCATATAAAAACTCACTATTTTAAATACTGGCAACCAATTCAAAAAATTTGGACTGTGCCAGCCAATGAAAACATAACCCAGGGCTAAATGCAGTCCATGAGCCACCAATTTGTAAATTCTGGCATTGCCCACTCCAATTTAAATCTGGATATTTTTAATAGTCTATAAACTCACTATATTGTTTCAATATACAATTAAATATTGTATATTTAATTACTAGAGATGGGTTAATTTAAAAAAACAGTTGGGTTTCCTGAATATATATAAGAATATATGTGGACTTTTTAATAGAAGATGCTATAATATAAAAAATGGACTTTTTTTCTCCCAATGACACCATGAAATTACAGTGCCCTTTCATGTCTTTAATCTGAAATTATTTTTTTTTTTCTCTGTGGATGATATTCTGTTGGAAATAAGTTCTTCTCGGCTCAGCAAAAGCATTATGTTGAATGAAATGCAACCATCCATGTGCACTTAAAACCTGACTTCTTAACCCTGGACATTATTCAATTTGATCTTAGTTCTGTTGACATACGAATAGAGTAAAGCCCTAATTTTAAATGAATTACAGGTATATATGTGTGTGTGCTCCATTGTGTCTGACTCTTTGCAACCCCATGGACTGTAGCCCACCAAGCTCCTCTGGCCCAGGTATTTATAACTATGTTTAAATGTTCTCCTACCAAATGACAAGCTATTATGTTAAAATGTAAGAATAACAATACAATATTTATAAGAAAAAAAAACAAAAATTTCAAAAGCTCTGAATTTATAAGTATGAATTTCAGAGGCCACATATATTTTAACTTTTTATGTTAAAGCAATTTCAGGTGAGCTTTTCTATATACATTTCACCCATCTTTTCCTTAGATATAACCACAGTATATTTATCCAACTATTTTAAACATTTATATAACCATGGTACATTTACCAAAACTAAAATATTAACCTTGGTACAATACCATGAACTCAGGAAATCAGCTATAGATTTTATTTAGATTTTGTTCCAAGATCTAATCCAGTTCAGTTCAGTTCAGTCGGTCACTCATGTCCAACTCTTTGCACCTCCATGGACTGCAACACGCCAGGCCTCCCAGTCCATCATCAACTCCTGGACTTTACTCAAACTCATGTCCATTGAGTAGGTGATGCCATCCAACAATCTCATCCTCTGTTGTCCCCTTCTCCTCCCTGCCTCAATTGTTCCCAGCATCAGGGTCTTTTCCAATGAGTCAGCTCTTCGCATCAGGTGACCAAAGTATTGGAGTTTCAGCTTCAGCATCAATCCTTCCAATGAACACTCAGGACTGATCTCCTTTAGGATGGACTGGTTGGATCTCCTCGCAGTCCAAGGAACTCTCAAGAGTCGTCTCCAACACCACGGTTCAAAAGCATTAATCCTTCGGTGCTCAGCTTTCTTTATAGTCCAATTCTCATATCCATACATGACTACTGGAAAAACCATAGCCTTGACTAGATGGACCTTTGCTGGCAGAGTAATGTCTGCTTTTTAATATGCTGTCTAGGTTGGTCATAACTTTCCTTCCAAGGAGCAAGCATCTTTTAATTTCATGACTGCAGTCACAGTCTGCAGTAATTTTGGAGCCCAAAAAATAAAGTCTGACACTGTTTTCACTGTTTCTCCATCTATTTGCCATGAAGTGATGGGACTGGATGCCATGATCTTAGTTTTCTGAATGTTGAGCTTTAAGCCAACTTTTTCACTCTCCTCTTTCACTTTCATTAAGAGGCTGTTTAGTTCTTCTTTACTTTCTGCCATAAGGGTGGTGTCATCTGCATATCTGAAGTTATTGATATTTCTCCCAGCAATCTTAATTCCAGCTTGTGCTTCTTCCAGCCCAGCGTTTCTCATGATGTACTCTGCATATAAGTTAAATAAGCATGGTGAAAATATACAGCCTTGACATACTCCTTTTCCTATTTGAAACCAGTCTGTTGTTCCATGTCCAATTCTAACTGTTGCTTCCTGACCTGCATACAGATTTCTCAAGAGGCAGGTCAGGTGGTCTGGTATTCCCATCTCTTTCAGAATTTTCCACAGTTTATTGTGATCCACAGAGTCAAAGGCTTTGGCATAGTCAATAAAGCAGAAATAGATGTTTTTCTGGAACTCTCTTGCTTTTTCCATTACCCAGCGGATGTTGGCAATTTGATCTGTGGTTCCTCTGCCTTTTCTAAAACCAGCTTGAACATCTGGAAGTTCACGGTTCACGTACTGCTGAGGCCTGGCTTGGGGAATTTTGAGCATTACTTTACTAGCGTGTGAGATGAGTGCAATTGTGTGATAGTTTGAGCATACTTTGGCATTGCTTTTCTTTGGGATTGGAATGAAAACTGATCTTTTCGAGTCCCATGGACACTGCTGAGTTTTTCCAGATTTGCTGGCATATTGAGTGCAGCACTTTCACAGCATCATCTTTTAGGATTTGAAATAGCTCAACTGGAATTCCATCACCTCCACTAGCTTTGTTTGTAGTGATGCTTCCTTAAGGCCCACTTGACTTCACATTGCAGGATGTCTGGCTCTAGGTGAGCAATCATACCATTGTGATTATTTGGGTCATGAAGATCATTTTTGTACAGTTCTTCTGTGTATTCTTGCCACCTCTTCTTAATATCTTCTGCTTCTATTAGGTTCATACCATTTCTGTCCTTTATTGAGCCCATCTTTGCATGAAATGTTCCCTTGGTATCTCTAATTTTCTTGAAGAGATGTCTAGTCTTTCCCATTCTATTGTTTTCCTCTATTTCTTTGCATTGATCACTGAGGAAGGCTTTCTTATTCAAATTCAAATGGGTATATTCTTATTCAAATTCAAATGGGTATATCTTTCCTTTTCTCCTTTGCTTTTTGCTTCTCTTCTTTTCACAGCCATTTGTAAGGCTTCTTCAGACAGCCATTTTGCTTTTTGCATTTCTTTTTCTTGGGGATGGTCTTGATCCCTGTCTCCTGTACAATGTCATGAACCTCATTCCATAGTTCATCAGGCACTCTATCTATCAGATCTAGGCCCTTAAATCTATTTCTCACTTCCACTGTATAATCATAAGGGATTTGATTTAGGTCATACCTGAATGGTCTAGTGATTTCCCTACTTTTTCCAATTTCAGTCTGAATTTGGCAATAAGGAGTTCATGATCTGAGCCACAGTCAGCTCCTGGTCTTGTTTTTGCTGACTGTATAGGGCTTCTTAATCTTTGGCAGCAAAGAATATAAGCAGTCTGATTTCGTGTTGACCATCTGGTGATGTCCATGTGTAGAGCCTTCTCTTGTGCTGTTGGATGAGGATGTTTGCTAAGACCAGTGTGTTCTCTTAGCAAAACTCTATTAGCCTGTGCCCTGCTTCGTTCTGTATTCCAAGGCCAAATCTGCCTGTTACTCCAGGTGTTTCTTCACTTCCTACTTTTGCATTCAAGTCCCCTATAATGAAAGGATATCTTTTTGGGGTGTCAGTTCTAGAAGGTCTTGTAGGTCTTCATAGAACCATTCCACGCCAGCTTCTTCAGCATTACTTGTCAGGGCATACACAGCCTTGGATTACCATGATATTGAATGGTTTGCATTGGACATGAACAGAGATCATTGTCGTTTTTGAGATTGCATCCAAGTACTGCATTTCAGACTCTTGTTCACTGTGAAAGTGAAAGTCGCTCAGTTGTGTCCGACTCTTTGCGACCCCATGGACTATATAGTCCATGGAATTCTCCAGGCCAGAATACTGTAGAGTGTAGCCTTCCTTTCTCCAGGTGATTTTCCCAACCCAGGGATTGAACCCAGATATCCCACATTGCAGGTGGATTCTTTACCAACTGAACCACAAGGGAAGCCCCTTGTTGACTATGAGGGCTACTCCATTTCTTCTAAGGGGTTCTTGCCCACAGTAGTAGATATAATGGTCATCTGAGTTAAATTCACCCATTCCAGTCCATTTTAGTTCACTGATTCCTAAAATGTTGATGTATGCGCTTGCCATCTCCTGTTTGACCACTTCCAATTTGCCTTGATTCATGGACCTAACATTCCAGGTTCCTATGCAATATTCCCCTTTACAGCATCAGACCTTGCTTCCATCACCAGTCTCATCCACAACTGGGTGTTGTTTTTGCTTTAGCTCCGTTTCTTCATTCTTTTGGGGGTTATTTCTCCACTGACCTCCAGCAGCTTATTGGGCACCTACTGCCCTGGGGAGTTCATCTTTCAGTGTCCTTCCTTTTTGCCTTTTCATACTGTTCATGGGCTTCTCAAGGCAAAAATACCGAAATGGTTTGCCATTCCCTCCTCCAGTGGACCACATTTCGTCAGAACTCTCCAACATGACCCATCCATCTTGGGTGGCCCTACATGGCATGGCTCATAGTTTCATTGAGTTAGACAAGGCTGTGGTCCATGGGAGTAGTTTGGATAGTTTTCTGTGATTGTGGTTTTCAGTCTGTCTGCCCTCTGATGGAGAAGGATAACAGACTTATGGAAACTTCCTGATGGGAGAGGCTGGCTGAAGGGGAAACTGGGTCTTGTTCTGATGTTCTGATGGGGCCGTGCTCAGTACAATACCATGGTACAATACCATGAACTCAGGAACTCAGCTACAGATTTTATTCAGACTTTTGTTCTAAGATCTAATCCAGGATACTGCCATTGTGTTTAGGCTCCTCTGTCTTTCCTTGTGTTTTATAACTTTGACTGTTTTGAGAAGTGGTCAGGTTTTTGTACCATGTCCCACTATGGAGGTCTGTCCAACGTTTTCTCATGAGTAGACTGTAGTTATTGATGTGAGGGGGAAATGCCATAGAGATGAAGTGCCCTTCCAGTTGTCTAGTTATATCATTATCGAGGAGTCTGTGATGTCAATTTATGTCATTACTGGTGATACTAACCTTGATCACTTGATTAAGGTGTGGTCAGAAGTCTTTATATTCTCTTCCTCAAAAGTGAGATGCCAAGTCCTGCCCACATTCAGTGGGAGAGGAATTAAACTCTACCTTCTGGAGGGAAGAGTATTAAAATATTTTTAACTACTACAGTAATGAATGATGTTTTATGGGGAGATAGAAGGTGATGACACCCCACTCCACTACTCTTGCCTGAAAAATCCCATGGATGGAGGAGCCTAGTAGGCTCCAGTCCATGGGGCTGCTAAGAGTCAGATACAACTGAGCAACTTCACTTTCACTTTTCACTTTCATGCATTGGAGAAGGAAATGGCAACCCACTCCAGTGTTCTTGCCTGGAGAACCCCAGGGTCGGTGGAGCCCGGTGGGCTGCCGTCTATGGGTCATGTACCCTGGGGCACAGAGTTGGACACAACTGAAGCGACTTAGCAGCAGCAGCAGTGTAAAACTATGCAAGTATCCTGTTTCTCCTAAAAGTTCTTCTGCTGACATTAGCACTAAGTAGTGGATCTTGCCTGTAGCAATTGCTGCTGCGGTGTTCTAATGGGGATTTTCTGTTTCCCTCATTCCTTCCACATTTATTAACTGGCATTCTTTTTCTGTGCATGTGTGATCAGTTGTGTCCAACACTTTGCAACCCTTTGGACTATAGCCCACCAGGTTCCTCTGTCCATGGGATTTTTCAGTTGAGAACACTAGAGTGGGTTGCCATTTTTCCTTTGCTCAGGGAATCTTTCTGATCCAGGGGTTGAATCCCTGCCTCCTGCATCTCCTGCATGGCATGCAGATTCTTTACTTGCTGAGCCACTTTTAAAAACTGAAGTATATTTGATAAATGTTATCGGTGTGCAGTATAGTGATTCATAATCTTTAAAGGTTATATTCCATTTCTAGTTATCATGCTGCTTAGTCACTTCAGGCGTGTCCGACTCTGTGCGACCCCATAGACGGCAGCCCACCAGGCTCCCCCATCCCTGGGATTCTCCAGGCAAGAACACTGGAGTGGGTTGCCATTTCCTTCTCCAATGTATAAAAGTGAAAAGTGAGAGTGAAGTCGCTGAGTCGTATCCGACTCTTAGCGACCCCATGGACTACAGCCCACCAAGCTCCTCCATCCATGGGATTCACCAGGCAAGAGTACTGGAGTGGGGTGCCATTTTATAAACAAGCGATTATAGTAAAACCCAGATGCAGCTAATATGATATATTTCCCTTGTTGTCCCATGTTATATCTTTGTAAAACCCAGATGCAGCTAATAATATATTTCCCTTGTTGTCCCATGTTGTATCCTTGTAGCTTATTTTATGGGCTTCCCTGGTGGCTCATGGAAAAGCGAACAGCTACCTACTCCAGTATTCTGGTCTGGAGAATTCCATGGACTCTATAGTCCATGGGGTCACAAAGAGTTGGACATGACTGAGCAACTTTCACTTTCACTGGTGGCTCAGATGGTAAAAAATCCTCCTGCAATATAAAGGACCTGGGTTTGATTCCTGGGTTGGAAAGATACTCTGGAGGAGGGCATGGCAACCTACTCTAATATTCTTGCCTAGAGAATTCCTCATGGATATGGAGCCTGATAGGCCACAGTCCATGCGGTTGCAAAGAGTCAGACATGACTGAGTAACTAAGCACAGCACACAGCTTATTTTATACATAATAGTTTGTACCTCTTACTCCCCTCCCCCTTATAGTGCCCCTTCCGCTTCCCTCTCCTCAGTGGTAACCAGTAATTTGTTCTCTACGTGTTCTCTCTTTAGTTATATTCACTAGTTTGTTGTAATTTTTAGATTCCACATGTAAATGATACCATACAGTATTTGTCTTTCTCTGTCTGACTTATTTCACTAGGCATAATGCTCTCCAAATCCATCCATGGACACTTAGGTTGCTTCCATATCTTGGCAATTACAAATAATGCTGTTGTGAATACTGGGATGCATATATCTCTTTGATTAGTATTTTTGCTTGCTTCAGATATATACCCAAGAATGGAATTGTTGGGTATTATGGAAGTCCTATTTTAAGTTTTTTGAGAGACTTCTGTACTGCTTTCCACAGTTGCTACATCAATTTACATTCCCACCAACAGTGTATGAGGGTTCTCCTTTCTCAGCATCATCACTGACATTTGTTATTTGTGTTCTTTTGAGGATAGCTATTTGGACAGGTGTGAGGTGACATACCATTGTGATTTTAATTTGCGTTTCCCTGATGAGGACTAGTGTTGAGCATCTTTTCATGTTCCTGTTGGCTATCTGTATGTCCTCTTTGGAAAATGTTTATTCATTTCTTTCGCCCATGTTTTGATCAGTTTTTTTTTTTTTTTTAGTTGTATGGGATATTTACATATTTTGGATATTAACCCCTTATTTGTCATATCATTTGCAAATATTTTCATTGGTTGTGTTTTCATTTGGTGATTGTTACTGTGCAAAAGTTTATAAGTTTAATTAGGTTGCATTTGTTTATTTTTGCTTTTATTTCCTTTGTTTCAGGATATGGATCCAAAAAATATTGCTACAGCTTATGTGAAAGAGTGTCCTGCCTATGTCTTTCCCTAGGAATTTTATATTTCTAGTCTTACACTTAGGTCTTTAATCCATTTTGAGTTATTTTTGTATATAGTGTTAGAGAATGTTTTAATTTCATTCTTTTACATGTAACTGTCCAGTTTTTCCAGCACCTCTCTTTGAAGAGACTGTGTTTTCTCCATTGTATATTGTTAACTCCTTTGTCATAGATTAATTTAACTATAAGTATGTGGGTTTATTTCCAGGCTCTCTGTTCTGTTCTGTTGATCTATTAATATGTGTCTGTTTTTGTGCCAGTACCATACTGTTTTGATTACTATACCTTTGTAGTATAGTTTGAAATCAGGGAACTTGATTCCTACAGCTCTGCTCTTCTTTCTCAAGATTGACTCAGCTATTTAGGGCTTTATGTGTTACCATACAAATTTTAAAATTATTTGTTCTGGTTCTGTGAAAAATGCCATTAGTATTTTGATAAGGATTACATTGAATCTGTAGATTTCCTTGGGTAGTATGGTTACTTTAACAATATCAATTCTTATAATCTAAGAACATGGTATAACTTTCCATGTGTTTGTGTCATCTTCAATTTCCTTCATCAGTATCTTACTGTTTTCTGAGGATAGGACTTTTACTTTCTTAGGTAGGCTTGTTCCTAGGTATTTTATTTATTTTGATGTGATGGTAAATGGGACTGTCTCCTTAATTTCTCTGAGAGATTTTTGTTAATGTTTAGAAATGCAACACATTTCTGTATATTAATTTTATATCCTATGAATTTTACTGAATTAATTGAGTCCTAACAGTTTTCTGCTGACCTCTTAGGAATTTCTTAGTATCTGCCATCTACAAAAAAGGGCAGTTTTACTCTCTTTCCAATTTGGATTCCTTTTATTTCTTTCATTTATCTGTTTGCTGTAACTAGGACTTCCAATAAATATGTTGAAAAAGTGGTGAGTGGCATCTTTGTCTTGTTGCTGATCTTAGGGGGAACATTTTCAGCTTTTCAATATTGAGTATGCTGTTCCTCATATATGGCTTTTATTATGTTGAGATGTATTCCCTCTATGCCCACTTTCTGGAATTTTTATCACAAACAGATGTTGATTTTTTTTCAGATTTTTGCATCTATTGAAATGATCATATGGGTTGTATTCTTCAACTTGTTAATGTGGTGTATCATATTAATTTATTTGCAGACGCTGAAAAATCCTTGGATCCCTGGGATAAATCCTACTCAGTCAGTGTATGAGCTCTTAATGTATTGTTTGATTTGGTTTGCTAATATTTTGTTCAGGATCTCAGCATATACATTCATCAGTTATATTGGCCTATAATTTTCTCTTTTTTTTTTTGTATCAGTGGGATACAGATGTCATAGAATGAGTTCAGAAGTGTTTCTTCCTCTGAAGTTTTTTGGAATAGTGTGAGGAGGATAGGTTTTAACTCTTTTCTAAATGTTTGGTAGAATTCACCTGTGAATCTGGTTCTGGACTTTTATTTGTTGGGAATTTTTAAAGTACTGATTCGATTTCATTACTGGTAATTGGTTTATTCATATTTTCTATTTCTTTCTGGTACAGTCTTGGGATATTGGACCTTTTGAAGAACTTGCCCATCTCTTCTAGGTTGTCAATTCTATTGGCTTATAGTTGTCTTCTGATCCTTTGTATTTCTGTGGTATTTGTTGTAACTTCTTTTTCATGTCTGATTTCATTGATTTGGGCCCTCCCCCTTTTCTTGATTCTGGCTAAATATTTATCAATTTTCTTTATCTTTTCAAAGAATTGGCTTTTAGTTTAGTTGATCTTTTCTGTGTATTTTTAGCCTCTATTTCATTTGTTTCTGCTCTTATCGTCATGATTTCTTCCCATCTACTAACTTTGGATTTTGTTTGGTCATCTTTCTTCAGCTTCTTTAGGTGTAAGATCAGGTTGTTTGAGATTTTCTTGTTTCCCGAGCTAATCTTCCCTCTTAGGACTGCTTTTGTTGCATCCCATATGTTTTGGATCATTGTGTTTTTGTTTTCATTTGTCTCTAGGCATTTTTTAAATTTCCTCTTTGATTTCTTCAGTGATCCATTAGTTGTTTAGTAGCATATTGTTTAGCCTTCATGTGTTGGTGTTTTTTGCAGTTATTTTCTTGTAGTTTATTTCTTGTCTCATAGCATTGTGGGTTAGAAATGATGCTTGATATGACTTCAGTTTTTGTAAATTTATGGAGGTCTGTTTGGTGACCTAGCTTGTGTTCTCGCCTGGAGAATGTTTCATATGCACTTGATAAGAATATGTATTCTGCTGCTCTGGGATAGAATGTTCTATTATATATCAATTAAGCTTACCTGATCTAGTGCATCATTCAAGGCCAGAGTCTCATTGATTTTCTGTCTGGATGATCATCCGTCCATTGGCATAAGTGGAGTGTTAAAGTCCCCTACTATTATTGTGTTACTGCTGATTTCCCCTTTATGTCCATTAATATTTATTTGTAACTGGAATTCTTTCATAGGAAGATTTCTCCACCCTGCACATTTATTTATTGACTTAGTAATCTGTTATGTATATGGATCCATGGATATTTACTTTATTCTCTAGATTATAATTCGATGTTATTTTCATTTACTTTGTCATTCACATGGTTCCAGTTTTGGCCATCAGCAGCTCTTTAAGGTTGACCCCTGTGTCCTTTTGATATGCTCTCATCTCTTCCTCACCCTTTTACTTTCTGATACTATATGGTGTTCCAGGCTTCTCTAGTATGTTTCTCGCCCTAGCCCTAGAATCAAACAGGCATTTCTCCAAGGATTTCTGGCTTTTTAAAATGGTTGAATCGTATTTAGAAACCAAGATGGGTGTGTTCATTGCTACTGGGTGTTAGTGCTTCTTAGCCCTCTCAAGGAACAGGGTTGGGAATTATATCTATTGTACTAACCAGTGCAAACACACCTATCTACATTTATATCTACACCTATTTGTTTGTATAGTAAACTCTAATTCTCACCTTCTCCCACTTATTTATCATTTCCTTCTCTATTTCTTTCTCTTTAAAAAATAAAACAAAACCTGGCACCTGGCTCCCATTATCTACAATTACTGGTCTAACCCTGGCAAATATGTAAAGTGTCAGAATTGCCAAACTCTATCCCCAAGAGAAGAAAATTTTACTAGTGTTTTTGTACAGTTCTTTTTGTCTTCATCCTTACAGGATCTATGCAAAACACTGTTTTCCAGTTATTTAGGCCAACTCCTTTCTTTCCTTCCACTTCAGAGAGACTCTGTCCTGTATTTGTAACATAGTTAGATTCATTTGTCACAGTCTGCATTCCATCCTGGATTCCCCTGGTATTCTGAGTTTTTGTGTTTTGCATGCAGTAAAAATTTTTCTTGTGGTATATAATTCTATGAGTTTTGAAAAATGTATATAGTGATATTATCTAATACCATAGTACTATACAGACCAGGCCCATCATCCTAAAAATTCTGTTGTGCTGTGGGGCAGCATTTTAAATTATTTACCTGGACTCATACCTCTTTAAAAATCAAATATGCAAGTGATTAAAATCATTTTTAGACTAATATTTTTTCACACTATCTTTAGTTTTTTCTACCCAAAGTTGATGTTATACTTTAAGAAATCTCCATTATTTATCAAACTCTAAAATTCTCTCTTGAAGAGATATTAAACCTCAATTGCTAATGACATATATGGATTAACCAAAGTACATTCTATAACCCAAGTCCATTTCCCAACGTGCCTCATCCATTTTCCATAGATTCATTGCAAAAACCTTTCCATAGTGAGCCAAAGAAAATCAGAAAAATAGGTACAAAAATAACTTTATAAATTACAAATACAGTATTTTTTTTTTAATTCTCCAGTATTTTTTGAAGTTTTCATATTGCTGCTCTTCTTTTGGGCTGAGACTGACAAAAGTTGACTTTTAACACTGCTCCCTTTTCTCATAAAATTTTAACAACCATGTTTCTACTTCTGAAAGCTGAAATGTTTTCATTGCTTTCCTAAATTTTTTAATTTGAAAAAGGAATAACTGAGGGTAAATCATTTAAAAGAGGTAGAAGTCAGAAGCCAGACAGGTAGAAATGAGGTTAAGTCATGCTTGCTGGTTAAAACTCTACAAGAGGACTTCTCAGAAGCCAAGGCACAGAGAAGCACAGTGGCTAGCTGGCCTGAATTAGTGACTTGGTTAGTCAACAGACAGGAATCCAGAAAATATTCAATTGTTTAGAATGGGCAAATTAAAAGCACCAAGGAATACTACTCAACCTATTGCTCCCAAAATGGGTAAAGTAGAATATTTCTACTAGAAATCTTAGACCAGCTAAGATATGAGTAGGGGGAGGAGTAACTCTTAGTCCTCAAGTATATCACCTGTCCTCACTGCCTGAGCAAGCTGTGGTAACTGACAGTGGAACTATGCATGCTTATCTGGGAATTCATGTATACACTTGAGTGGGGATGCATGTAGGGGGTGGTAGAGTGGATTAGGAGAGGTTGTATATAAAATTGTGTGTGCCTGTGGGCATTTTTCTGAGGACTCATCAGATCTGATGGATTCATCAGATTATCAAAAGTTTCTGAGTCATGTAAAAAATGCTAAGAAATACATGGGTTTAAGTTCTGGCTGGAGGGGTTGGGATCTCCATAAATGTGCCCAATCTGATTCTTCCTGGGATGCTGCTTCCCAGGAGCAGGTGTGCCACCTGAACTCACAGGAATATCCCTGGACCACTACAGTCTGAGCCTTCCTGGAGAACTGGCCCCACAGTCACTCCCTGCTTAAAACACTCCTGACTCTGATTTTTATAACACTCCTTCTGCAAACCTTCTGTCTCCTGAACTGGCATCTCTTAACCACTTCATGTTTCCTGAAGGCTGAAGTTGTCTGTTAAGTCGCTTCGGTAGCGTCAGATTGTTTGCAACCCTGTGAACTGTATCCCTCTAGCTCCTCTGTCCGTGGGATTCTCCAGATAAGAATATTGAAGTGGGTTGCCATTTCCTTCTCCAGGGAACTTCCCAACTGAGGGATCAAACCCACATCTCTCATGTCTCCTGCATTTGCAGATGGGTTCTTTACCACTAGCACCAGCCACCTGGGAAGCCCAATGTTGTCTAGTAATGGGTTATCTAACCTTTTTCTTTCTACACTTTTTCCCTTGGAGCATTTATCCATCCTTCTCTCATCCACCTTTCTCCAGCATGTGCTGTAATTTTGTATTTCCATGCTGGGATATTTCCATCTGGATATACTGCACCTTCTTCAAGTTCACTTGTAAAACAACAATAAAATTCTGTGATTGAATAAAATTACCTTTCAATCAGTTCAGTTCACTCAGTTGTGTCCAACTCTTTGCGACCCCACGGACTGCACCACACCAGACCTCGCTGTCATCACCAGCTCCTGGAGTTTACCCAAACTCATGTCCATTGAGTCGCTGATGCCATCTAACCATCTCATCCTCTGTCATCCCCTTCTCCTCCTGCCTTCAATCTTTCCCAGCATCAGGGTCTTTTCAAATGAGTCAGCTCTTTGCATGAGGTGGCCAAAGTATTGGAGTTTCAGCTTCAACATCAGTCCTTCCAATGAACACTCAGGACTGATCCCCTTTAGGATGGACTGGTTGGATCTCCTTGCAGTCCAAGGTTCTCTCAAGAGTCTTCTCACACCACAGTTCAAAAGCTCAGCTTTCTTTATAGTCCAACTCTCACTTCCCTACATGACTACTGGAAAAACCATAGCCTTGACTAGACGGACCTTTGTTGGCAAAGTAATGTCTCTGCTTTTTAACATTCTGTAAAAGTCTCCCAATATTGATATTTTATGATTCTAGTTTCTATTAATTATAATGCCCTATTCTGAATGACTTGGGTTCAATCTGAGTAAATGACACCAAATTATTTTAAGAATTTTAAATCTAGAAAACGTGCAGAATGGTGAATTGAGATCCCTTCAAACATCTAATGACAGTGAAACATCGCAAGATTGAGATAAGTACACAGTGTCCTGGATGATGAAGGAAGAGTCCCAACTCAGCCAAATTGGGGGTCAAGGGAGGCTTTGCTACTATAACCCCACAGTTGAGATTTAACGGGGCTGCTTTCAAAACTTGAAGTCAGTTTAAGGGACAGCATTGCAGGGGAAAGTAAAAGGTGAGGCATTCTTTAAAAAAAAAAAAAAAGGTGGGGGTGATGAAATAAGCAAAGGCATAAAAGATGGGAATAACATGGTTTATACTGGGAACTTTCAGAAGTTGGGAGTATAAGGAGTAAAAGTACGAAGGTGAAAGATGAGATTAGGGAGACAGGGTGAGATGAAAAGGTAGTCCTGTAGTCTGTATTAAGGGTTAAACCTCTTGGATGGAAAACACACATCAGGATGGTGGGAGAGGTTGTTCTTGTTTAGTTGCTAAGTCACGTCCGACTCTTTGCAACCCCATGAACTGCAGCATCTCAGGCTTCCCTGCCCCTCACTGTCTCCTGGAGTTTGCCCGAGTTCATGTCCATTGAGTTGGTGATGCTATCCGACCATATCTTCCTCTGTTGTCCTCTTCTCCTCCTGTCCTCAATCTTTCCCAGCATGAGGGAAAGGTTTTCCAATGGGTTGGCTCTTTGCATCAGGTGGCCAAAGTATTGGAGCTTCAGCTTTTAGCATTAGTCTTTCCAAAGGGTATTCAGGGTTGATTTCCTTTAGGATTGACTGGTTTGATTTCCTTGCTGTCCAACGCACTCTCAAGAGACTTCTCCAGTACCACAATTTGAAACCATTTGGAGGTTTTTGATTCAAGTACTGCTGAAGATGTTTGAAGGGTTTTGACCATTACCTTACTAGCATGGGAAATGAGCACAATTGTCTGGTAGTCTGAACATTTTTGAGCACTGCCCTTCTTTAGGATGGGAATGAAAACTGACTTTTTTCAGTCTTGTGGCCACTGTTGTGTTTCCCAAATTTGCTGATGTATTGAGTGCAACACTTTAACAGCATCATCTTTTAGGATTTTAAATAGCTAAGCTGGCATTTCATCACCTCCACTAGTTTTATTGACAGCAATGCTTCCTAAGGCCCACTTGACTTCAGAAGCCAAGTGGGAAGTGGACAGGGAGAAAAAGCAGTGGTGGGGTGAAAGTATTCCCCAAATTGCCCACATGGAATGCTTTTCTAATACTCTGATACTCTTCTTCCAGGGGGAACATGTCCAAATAGGTTGCAAATCACCAGATACACTGCTTACTGAAGGACATGTCTCATGCAATAACACTATAGAGGCAGTGGTGATGGTGGGAGTCGGGGGGAGTTAAAGGCAATGCTGGAGGTATGGGGGCCATGGAAGAGCTAGAAGCAGACCTATGACAAGGTCAGATTTGCATTTCTGAGAGGTCAACAGTCACTGAGGATAAGATAAACAGGAGGGGATAAGATTACAAGCACTCTGACCAGATAGGAAACTGGTGGGTGCAATCATCCATTTGAGAAAAGACTGGGAAAAGGGATGAGAGAGTCAGATTGGAAAAATATTGAAGACAGTGGTTTCCAAACTTTTCTTTATATTGGAGTCTTTGGGGGAGCTTCAGAAAAAGCTTATGATTTCACTGGTCTGGGATGTGGCCTGGACTTTGGAATTTTTAAGAGCTCCCTGGATGATTCTAATGTACAGACACAAGATGGGAATCATTGACTCATGGAGTAAAATCAGCAGAAATCAGTGACTGATTAGACAGAGTTGAGAATGTGGGAGAGGCATGTGAAGGATGGCTAACGCCTGGGATTCTAGCACTGGCAGAGCTGGGAGAATAGGACCAAGGCCTGATCCCTACCTGAGCCTCAGTTTGCAATTGAAAGTGCTTTTAGAATATTGTCAAGCATGTCACAATACAGCAGTGTATGTTCCTTTTCGATTGTGTTGTGACTCTAACACTTGGGGAAAACATTAACTGCCAAGGCCACTCTTCCCACATGCTGGTCCCTCCTGACTGAGCATGGCAGGGGTTCTAAGGCAGATCAGTAACCACAGTTGTGGACTTCTCTGCAGGGCAGTTTGGAGTGGGGGATTCATTGTCCTCACTAAACTTTTCTTAGAACTGCAGTGCAACCTAAGATCCATCCTTCCCTCTCTCCGCCACAGTGGTCAGACCTACATCATGGTGTGATAGCTGTCCTGGCCAACTCTGAATCCTTCCCTGTTTTCTCTCATAGGCTATTACTCAAATAATCCTTTGCCTAACTATGTCTTGGTGTCTATTTCTCAGAATCCAAACTAACATAAGATTATAACTTTATTAAATTTTAATTTTTCTCTTTGAATCTTATGAAATACGGGAAACAAACTCTCCCTCATTTCAGTCAAAGACAACCTAAACAAGTTTCCAAGGAGCACATTGGCGGCACTTCAAATTTAATTAGGCAAACCAACCTAGCCAGAAAAAAGCCAAGACATACCAAGACTTTCCCTCATCAGAGTCACATGGAAGAGTTCTGCAAAGTCGTAACAAAGAAACCAATTACATTAAAGTCTCCACATCTTGATATGACTGACATCCCATAAAACATACACGTATCTGAAAGTACTTCTGCAACTTTCAAAGACCAAATGTTTCATAAAGCATTTGCAAAAAATGGCACCACAATGCAGAAAACATCACAGGGAGAATTCCATGAAGAAGTCTCAGTTATGCAACTTGTTGGAAAATGTGTAGCCTCATATACTGCCAGGAAGTATAATGTTACTTCTACCCATAAGTACATACAAGTAAATGATATATGAAGCATCTTCCACGTGTCATACATTGTACAAGGTACTTTACATAGTATACTAATCTTAGCAACCAACTTATGGAGAAAAGATTATTGTCTTTTTTTTTTTTTAAGAAGAAAAAACTGAAGCTTCGAGAGGTGGAGATACATCTAGTTCCCATGGCCTAGGTAGCAGAGCATATATTCAAACTCAGGTGAATCTCTATTGCTCCCTGCAGTCAGGCTGCCTTCTGGCAGAAGCTGGACACAGCCAACTTCAGGAAGCCATAGGAAGGCTTCCTGAAAGCAGTTGTTTCCAGGTCACATTCCAAGAGGGAAGGGACGTTGCCCTCATCATCGTTACCGGGGAATAAGCAGTGATCTATGTCCACACTCTAAAAACACAAAAATGAACCACACAGAACAGAAGCCTGAAGCAGAAAAGAGCCTTCAAGACCATCTAATGTTAGGCAGGCAAAGAATCTGAGAATCTCCTCTAGGTTATGAGACAGACATCTTTTAGATTTACCTATGAGCACTTTGCATCTCAGCCTGCACCCAGAGGGGAAAGCCCTTGGCTGATGGAGGGGGAGGTACAAGCCTGCAGGCGCTGGATGGCTGTTTTGGTAAATTTATTCAAACTAAGCAAACATTCTGCTCCCATGCTGCCCTGCATGGTGGCCACCAAAGAGAAACAAAGATGACTCCAATCTCCTTCTGGCCCTTGGGTGGTTCTCAGGACTCTGGAGTTGGTGGCAGGGGACAAGCTCCTCCTTTTTCCCAGGTTCCTGTGCTACTTCTATCAGCTTAGAGCATAGGAGTGAGAAGAGGAAGGGAGGTGGCTCTGTGGTTTCAGGGAAAGAAAAGGGCAGTGTTCCTTGCTGACTTTTCTCCTGCCCATGAGCTTTCTCCCTGCTGACAGATAATTGAGTATTTTCCCTTCTCCAGAGCTCCTACCTCCCCCTCCAATTTTAAGAGGAAATTCAAGATACCACCGCCCTTTCTGAAAAATTTTCTTTCTCAGGCAGGCTGCCATTATCAACAGTAGTAGGTAAATATTCACTATAAAGCTACTTTGTATGTTTTTTTTTTTTTTCTCAAGCCAACATATGAATTTAATTTAGAATATTAATGGGCATGGTAAACACTTGAATATATATTTTCTTTTTTGGATCAAAAAAAAATCAGTTTAAAACATAAAATATAATATGAGCATATACTACCCGAAGCTTTGTTATGCACCTGGGCCATGGGTAGCAGGAGAAGAAAGTCTGAAAGTCCAGTCTTTGAATTGCTAATGAGATCACCAGCGATTTATTTTTTAAATAAACAGCCCCATCTGTATTCAGATGCTGAGGCCACAGAGGGTGCATTTTTATCATCAAACTTTAAGGTTTACTTTCCCATGGAAGTATAAAGATTTTCTTTAGAAATGACTAAGATTTTAGAAATTTCCCTCATAACCTTGTAGCTGTGTGTTCATGTATATGAGCCATCTGAAAGTCCCTTTGATGTTTAAAAGCTCTCATATCACCTGTCCTTGGTCTTGGAAAGAAAGGTTACACATGGAATCACATTGTTCTAAGCCCATTTCTTACTCTCCAGTATCAACATGATTAAATGCTGAGCCTTGTTTATTCGGGTTATTTATTTGAGACTGCAGTCAAAACTGAGTCTCAGCTTAATCACTTCCTCCTGGTAGTTTTTCCTGACCCCAATAAAGGTTAGCTTCCTCCTGAGGTAGCCTCATAGCTTGTGCTGTAGGATAAGGACTGGTTTACTGGTCATCTTCACTAGACTGTAAGCTCTGACGGATTCAAGTTTAGGCCTTGAATTAGGTGTTGACTGCTGTATCCCAGAATCCAGCAGTGCTAGAAATGCAATAAACATTAGTGGAATAAGCAAACAGAAGGCTTCCCACATTCCGTCCAAACCCTTAGGCAGCATTTCAAAATAATTTTATATTTATTTTTTGCCGTGCTGGGTCTCTGTTGCCATGTGGGCCTTTCTTTAGTTGTGGCAAGTGGGGGCCACTCTTTGCAGTTTGCAGTCTCTCATTGCAGTGGTGTCTCTGGTCGTGGATCAGGGGCTCCATGGCATTTGGGCTGCAGTAGTTTTGCCCATGGGTTCAATAGTTGCGGCTCCTGGGCTCTAGAGCACAGGCCCAATAGTTATGGTGCTTAGCTGTTCCAGGGCATGTGGGATCCTCCTGGATCAGGGTTTGAACCTGTCTCCTGCATTGGCAGGTGGATTCTTTGCTGCTGAGCCACCAGGGAGCCCCACTGCATTTGGTATTATAGGACCATGAACTCTGCCTTAAAACTTCCCTGTCTCACAGTGAGAACCCCTCCTTGTACCCTTTTCCCACCTTCCCCATTGATTTCCCAGTGGCTTCTCTTCCTCTTTATATCCAAATCCCTATATTTTCAAAGTTGAAGTTTGGTTGCTGCATAATGTTATAGCTGTACAATATGGTGATTCGCAATTTTTAAAGTTTATATTCCATCTATAGTTGTTATGAAATGTATAGTATATCCTGCATACTGTACAATATATCCATGCAGCTTATTTTACACCTAATAGATTATTCCTTTCTCTTCTCCTCGCTTCCCTCTCGTGACTGGTAACTGGACACTAATTTGCTCTCTGAATCTCCTTTTTTTGTTATAGTTCCTAGTTTGCTGTATATTTTAGCTTCTACACATAAGTGATATCATAAAATGTTTGCCTTTCTCTGTCTAATTTTACAGCATACTGCCCCCCAATTTCATTCATGTTGCTACAGGTGATAAAATTTCATTCATTTTTTATGGTTAATAAAAAACACATTTTTATGTGTGTGTATATACTGTATTTTTATCCAATCATTGCTTGATGGACACTTAGGTTGTTTCCATACCTTGGCAACTGAAAATAATTCTGCCATGAACACTAAGGTACATGTTTATTTTTTAATTAGTGTTTTTTCAAAAATATATACAAAGGAATGGAATTGCTGGGTATATTTAGAAATTAATTGTATTTGGAGGGCCCTCCAGTTTTCTATAGTGGCTGCATCAATTTACATTCCCCAAAACAGTGTCCTAGGGTTCCCTTTTGTCCATATCCTCACCAGTATTTGTTATTTGTGTTCTTTTTGATAAAAGCCATTCTGATGCGACGTGATATTTTCCTGTGGTTTTGATCTACACTTTCCTGCAATGTTGACCCTATTCATGTGCATGAATATTTTTGAACCAGTCATGGAACAACGGATTGGCTCAAAATTGGGAAAGGAATACATCAAGGATGTATATTGTCTCCCTGCTTATTTAACTTACATGCAGAGTACATCATGTGAAATGTCAGGCTGGATGAAGCACAAGCTGAAACCAAAATTGCTGGGAGAAATATCAATAACCTCAGATATGCAGATGATACCACCCTTACAACAGAAAGCAAAGAAGAACTAAAGAGCTTCTTGATGAAGGTAAAAGAGGAGAGTGAAAAAGCTAGCTTAAAACTCAACATTCAGAAAACAAAGATCATGGCATCTGGTCCCATCACTTCATGGCAAATAGACAGGAAAAGATGGAAACAGTGACACATTTTATTTTCTTGAGCTCCAAAATCACTGCAGACAGTGACTGAAGCCATGAAATTAAAAGACACTTGCTCCTTGGAAGAAAAGCTTTTACCAACCTAGACAGCATATTAAAAAGCAGAGACACTACTTTGCCAACAAAGGTCCATATTGTCAAAGCTATGATATTTTCCTAATCGTGTATGGATGTGAGAGTTGGACCATAAAGAAGGTAGAGTGTCGAAGAATAGATTTTTTGAACTGTGGTGTTGGAGAAGAGGTTATTGATATTTCTCCCGGTATTCTTGATTCCAGCTTGTGAGTCATCCAACCCAACATTCCTCAAGATGCACTCTGTACAGAAGTTAAATAAACAGGGTGACAATATACAGCCTTGATGTACTCCTTTCCCAACTTGGAACCAGTCTGTTGTTCCACGTCCAGTTCTAACTGTTGCTTCTTGATCAGATATCTCAGGAGGCAAGTAAAGTGGTCTGATATTCCCATCTCTTTAAGAATCTTCCCATTTCTTGTGATTCACACAGTCAAAGGCTTAAGCATAGTCAATGAAGCAGATGTTTTTCTGGAATTCTCTTGCAAGCTTTTTCTTGATCTAACGATTTTGGCAATTTGATCTCTGGTTCCTCTAAATCCAGCTTGTACATCTAGAAGTTCTTTGGTTCAAGTACTGTTGAAGCCTAGCTTGAAGGATTTTGAGCATTACCTTAGCAAGAAAGTTCCAGAAAAACATCTATTTCTGCTTTATGGACTATGCCAAAGCCTTTGACTGTGTGGATCACAATAAACTGTGGAAAATTCTGAAAGAGATGGGAATACCAGACCACCTGACCTGCCTCTTGACAAATCTGTATGCAGGTCAGGAAGCAACAGTTAGAACTGGACATGGAACAACAGATTGGTTTCAAATAGGAAAAGGAGTACGTCAAGGCTGTATATTGTCACTCTGCTTGTTTAACTTATATGCAGAGTACATCATGAGAAACGCTGGACTGGAAGAAACACAAGGCGATCAAGATTGCCTGGAGAAATATCAATCACCTCAGATATGCAGATGACACCACCCTTATGGCAGAAAGTGAAGAGGAACTAAAAACCCTCTTGATGAAAGTGAAAGTGGAGAGTGAAAAAGTTGGCTTAAAGCTCAACATTCAGAAAATGAAGATCATGGCATCCGGTCCCATCACTTCATGGCAAATAGATGGGGAAACAGTGTCAGACTTTACTTTGTTGGGCTCCAAAATTACTGTAGATGGTGATTGCAGCAATGAAATTAAAAGACGCTTACTCCTTGGAGAAAAGTTATGACCAACCTAGATAGCATATTCAAAAGCACAGACATTACTTTGCCAACTAAGGTCCATCTAGTCAAGGCTATGCTTTTTCCAGAGGTCATGTATGGATGTGAGAGTTGGACTGCGAAGAAGGCTGAGCACCGAAGAATTGATGCTTTTGAACTGTGGTGTTGGAGAAGACTCTTGAGAGTCCCTTGGACTGCAAGGAGATCCAACCAGTCCATTCTGAAGGAGATCAGCCCTGGGATTTCTTTGGAAGGACTGATGCTAAAGCTGAAACTCCAGTCCTTTGGCCACCTCATGCGAAGAGTTGACTCACTGGAAAAGACTCTGATGCTGGGAGGGATTGGAGGCAGGAGGAGAAGGGGACGACAGAGGATGAGATGGCTGGATGGCATCACTGACTTGATGGACGCGAGTCTGAGTGAACTCTGGGAGTTGGTGATGGACAGGGAGGCCTGTGAATTTGGTTGACTAGAATGATCACCTGGAAGTTGTACTATATCTAAGAGGTTATGAGAAGGATGGTCAGGTCTCTAAATTTCAGCAACATTTTGACGCAATCAATTTAACTGATTCCTCCTAAACTGTCCTCCACTTAGAAGTGAAAAAAATAAAACAAAACCAAATGAAGATGGCTGAACTGAATGAGCATTCAGGCTGAGTGCTCAATCCTTATGGGGCTCACAGACCTCCATGAGCAAGAAATTTTTTAAGAAGTGCATTTTTCTAGATTTCTGATGATACGAATACCCTTCAAAAATCCCACTGCTGTTTCCTGGCATTGACCAATACCACTGCAGGTTAATCACCAAAAACTTGGTAGATGACTAACCTCACAGAAACATGGAATGTATTCTAAATAGGAATCACTTTTAAATGAACTTACTGAACTTTTATATTGCCACCACAAATTTTCATTTCTTGATGGCCCCCTAAAAAAAGATACACAGACTTTTAAAATTTAATAAGAAGGGCTGAGTGCTATTTTAGTAATCTTTTGATCTACTTTCCTTAACAAGTATTTATTAATAAAGATATTTTATTTCAACTTTAGTTAAAACATGACTTAACATTTTACATTAAAAACTAAAGCAGACATTTCTAATTACAAAATTAACAACCTAATTATAATGTGTAAGTATATGTACAAAGTATAGCAAAATATATTAGTGTCCAAAGATTACTACAGTCAATTAAGATTGAGAGCCAAAACAATGTTTATAAATTGTCCTTTCAAAACCCAACCTTTATTTCTCCATTACCAAACATGATTCCAGTTAGTGGTTTACAAATATTTATGAAGGGAAAAACATACTAAAAGTCATCAACAAAGGCTGTTTTTGATTACTCTGGGATTCTAACTCATTTTAGATTCTTCTCTTATTTTGAGCATACAGTTTAGAAATGCTTGTTTCAATGACTTCTTACTATGTTCATAAACACAAACACATAACATGTGTGTATGAAAGAATACATGAAAAATTGTTTTATTGGTATTTAGAGGGTAGTTTTAATATAAGCTAAATATAAACACAATTGTTAGATATTGTCACTTATCTTGCAAAACAATATTCCAAGATCAACCTTGAAGCATTTATAAAAATGAAAATGAATAAAATATCTTCCTCAATTAACTCAGGACTCCATATACAAATGCAAAAATGTGAACTTAACAATAATACATCAAATGTTGAGCTACTACTAGTAGAGCAACAAAACAACAATTTCTGATGTTAAAATTAAATAGCTCCAGGTAAAAGCATGCAATTTCCCACATCTACTATCTCTGTATTTTGCATAGAGTTCCAAGGCAAAGATTGCTTCTAGCTTTATGCATTACCAGAGAGGATGCCCTGTGTGGCTGGCTTATCACAGGCCTTTTGGTCTTCTTTCCTGATAGATCCTTCACTTCTTTGGAAGGAGGCATAGGAATTGGTTTCCATGGAATTGGGTTATAAAAGGCTGGTTCTGGATAAGAATTCCCACTGTAAAAACCTAAAATTATTTAAAAATCAGAATAAAACAAGAACAACTTTTTGAGATCAAAGAAACTATTTTAAAACTCATAGAAAAATGTTAAAATGTTAAAAGGGCAAAAATATCACTGACAAACCTGACTCATTTAAAACTTGAACCCAAATATTTTCAAATACTTTTCAAATACAGTAATATTGTAGTAAAAGTTAAAATATAAATGATAATTCTGAATATTCAAAGAACATTAATGTTCAAAACTAAAAACTCATACAAAATTTCTTCTAAGAAGTTAATTTTAGAACCCTTAAATTGAACAAAATCTTCACTTTCTTATTTCAGTCTGGTAAACTTCTGATTATGTACTAGTTTCCCCTAGTTGGACACTAAAGCTTGCCGGAAAAAAACGTATGTTGGATATGTAGCTAAAGTGAATCAAGATTGTGGTTCAGAACCACTGAAATTCTAAATCATTGTCACTCAAATTAAGCAGATTTCATACACTCTAGTTTTGTAATTAAGAGCAGTAGGGCATTTGCAGACTACAATGTTTATTATAACACTTATTTAAACACAAATTTGGTAAAATAATCCATTATTTGGCAATTAAGTTCTAGTCAATACATATATTCCATCTAAGTTTTAACTTTACTATCCAATCGTTTTGTTGAAACCACTACTTATTTCAAACAAGAGAGCAAAATAAAGGAGCAGACTCTGCTCGGTAGCTGTAGTGGATGACCTTTGTGACATGCAGGAGGGGCCTAAATCCTGACAGAAGGAATGTGTCATTCAGACACTGGCAACCCACTTTGACCGCATACATATGTCAACACACACTTCACCACGATGGTCAAAACAAAGTCTGGAATATGTTCTATTGTGTGAACAAAACAGAATGGGAGTATTTTTAATAATAAATCACTTAAACAAGTGAAGGCAGCTGTCAGCAAGGTATGAGCTTCCAACATGGAAGTACAAAGGAAAACACACATTGCCATTTATAATCAGACGAAGCCAAAAAAGCCAACCAGGTCTGTGTCTGGTTCGTGTGGCATCTAGTATTCCACCCTGCAAAAATAATGAGCCAAAGACACTGGGAACTCTGCCTCAGAGAGGTTAGAAAAGGGAAAGAAAATGACCCCTTAAATATATCCTGATTAAGGCTTTAAGGTCCAAGGAATGTAAAAATTTTACTTATTTCTTAATGTTAGAAATCATTACTTTGCAGTTTTGCCACTGTTGCCTTTAAAATGTATCGGATTTTAGAGAATGACAACAAATTTGTAGTATCTCCACAGGAACACAGTATGTTATAATCTTCCAGAAAATAGTAATTTGAAAGAAAAATGATTTTTACACACTTCTATTTCTGTCAAAAGGAAACATAATGTATAATATTCACTCCTGCAAGCCATATTTATGTAAGCCACATAACATAAAAACCAACCTGTGAGTTTTCCATTGGCATAACCATAGCTCTTCGCAGCTGGACGAGGTTTATTTTTTGCATTTTCCAACCATTCCTTAAACTTTTTTTCTGCTATTTCCTTTTTTTCCTGTAATTCAGCCTGCCGTTGTTTTTCTTTTTCCTTAAAATGACAAGACCAAAGGATCTCCAGGGATATTCTGTAACTAAAAGTTCTATTCAGAGTCTACTGACTTGCTCCCCAGTAGCTCCCCATCCCAACGGCTTACTGATCAGAAACACTGAATCATATTGCTTCTAAACAATGATATTAAATCCAAGAAGAAAAAAGCAATTTGTTCTTTTAAAATAGATCAGTAATTTACAATAATGTAATAAAACTTTCCATAAAAGTACACTGAATAATATTTAAAAGCCTAAACAACAGTAAAAAGCTTACGCCTGACTGCAGGAGTATCAATAGGCTTATTAAAATTTTTCAGTCTAAAAAAATCACAAATGCATATTCATTTATGAAGCTTAATCATAATATAACAAGTAGGGATAGCTACATGTATTTATATTATGTTAAGATAATGCCAATTTTCCATTAGAAATTCTTTACACAATATAGTTGGCACAATATAAACACCAAGCCATGTAGTCTAACTGATCACCTTAGTGAAAATACCTTTTCTTTCTTCTTCTTTTCGCATTCTTCAGCATTTTTTTTCTTTAACCATTCTTGATATTTTTCCTTTGCTTTTTCTTGTAAATGTTCTTTCTCCAGTTCCTTTGCTGCTTTTTCTTTCATTTCCTTATTAATTTTTTGTTCCCTTTCTTTTCTTTTCTTAAATAAAAATGAAGGAATTTTCATTGGAATCTGTAATCATTCTCATACAAGGAAAGTGTTATAGACAGTAATTTTCTAAAAACAGGTGGTAACATAGTGGTTGACACAATGTGGCTTATGAAAATATATAACATGCATGAACTTACCTGATCAATTTTAGTGTACCAGCTTGAGTATGTATTTCATGATGGCCTAACAAAGATCTTGTTCAACAAAGTATATTCAGAGCCTGGAACAGTGTTAAGTAAATAGTAGGTGTTCTATAAAGATTTGCTGAATAAATGAGTGAACAGAAATGACAACCTGTTAGACTGTCTTGAATCTTAAGTGTTTTTTTTTCCCTTAATATATGTATTTTATTGAAATATAGTTGACTTACATGTTTCAAGTGCACAGCAAGGCAATTCAGCTATACATAGACATATATATTATTCTGAAATTATTTTCCACTGTAGGTTATTACAAGATATTGACTATAGTTCCCTTTGTTGCTTGTTACATACCTATTTTTTTAAATTAGAAATCTAGCATTCTAGTCATACTAAGTCAAACAAGTAGAATCAAAATGTCATAAATTTTTCAGTTCAGCAAAAATTTGTAAATTTTCTAACATATATATAGTGTACATATTATATATATATATGTATGTATACAAAAGCCTTCCTACTATGCTTGAGAAAGAACATTAAAAAAAAAGAGACGAGATGGAGAGATTGGAAAACATAAACTAAATGAAATGGGAGCACTGAATATGAAATAGAAAAAGTGAACAAACTAGATAAAAGTAAAAGATCATCACATAGCCAGTTGCTTTTAAACATGACTGCTTATTAGAAACATATCTGGAGCTCTGGAGGAAAAAAAAGCAATACCTGAGCATTTGTATTTTTCAAAAAATGGATAATTCTGATTTTAAAAAGTGATTACAGGTTTTTCTATTAAATCCTAGTTTTGGTAATATAGAGTTCTATTATTTTTCTGTTGACCAATCATGATACAATGGTATTAAGTGAATAAAAGCTACATAATCTCAACAGTAAAAGATATTTATCAGTTTTCACAATCAATAGCGAGACAAAAAAATAAAAGGTAATTACAACTGCAAGCCATAAGAGGAACATGATTAGCTTAACAATATAAAATAATTACATTCCTTTGGGGAGTCAAGTAGAACAATGTGATAAGTGGAAATGCATACATGCACATGTTTTCATCCACCCAGCCAGTCTATGTCTTTCAGTTGGTGCATTCAATCCATTTACGTTTAAGATAATTATCAATATGTATGATCCTGTTACAATTTTCTTAATTGTTTTGGGTTTATTTGCTGTAGGTCTTTTCCTTCTCTTGTTTCCTGCCTAGAGAAGTTCCTTTAGCATCTGTTGTAAAGCTGGTTTGTTGGGGATAAATTCTCTTAATTTTGCTTGTCTGGAAAGCTTTTGAGTTCTCCATCAAAACTGAATAAGAGTCTTCGTAGGTAGAGTATTCTTGGTTGTAGGTTCTTCCCTTTCATCACTTTAAATATATCATGCTATTCCTTTCTGGCTTATAGCATTTCTGTTGAGAAATCAGCTGATAGCCTGATGAGAGTTCCCGTGTATATTATTTGTCCTTTTTCCCTTGTTGCTTTTAACATTTTATCTTTGTCTTTTATTTTTGTCAGTTTGATTATTATGTGTCTTGGTGTGTTCCTCCTTGGGTTTATCCTGCCTGGGCCTCTCTGTGCTTCCTGGACTTGGTTGACTATTTCCTTTCCCACATTACAGAACTTTTCAGCTATTATCTCTTCAAATATTTTCTCAGGAACTTTTTCTTTCTTCTACTTCTGGGACCCTTAAAATGTGATTGTTGGTGTGTTTAAGGTTGTCCCAGAGGTCTCTTCAGTTCAGTTCAGTCACTCAGTCGTGTCCAACTCTTTGCAATCCCATGAATCGTAGCACGCCAGGCCTCCCTGTCCATCACGAACTCCCGGAGTTCATCCAGACTCATGTCCATCAGGTCAGTGATACCATCCAGCCATCTCATCCTCTGTCGTCCCCTTCTCCTCCTGCCCCCAATCCCTCCCAGCATCAGAGTCTTTTCCAATGAGTCAACTCTTCTCATGAGGTGGTCAAAGGACTGGAGTTTCAGCTTTAGCATCATTCCTTCCAAAGAAATCCCAGGGCTGATCTTCAGAATGGACTGGTTGGATCTCCTTGCAGTCCAAGGGACTCTCAAGAGTCTTCTCCAACACCACAGTTCAAAAGCATCAATTCTTTGGCGCTCAGCCTTCTTCACAGTCCAACTCTCACATCCATATATGACCATCTCTTAGGTTGTCTTCATTTCTTTTCATTCTTTTTTTTTTTTAATATTCTGTTCTATGGCAGTGATTTCCATCATTCTGTCCTCCAGGTCATTCATCTATTCTTCTGCCTCAGTTACTCTGCTGCTGATTCCTTCCAGTGTATTATTTACCTCTATTTGTTTTTTAGTTGTTATAGGTCTTTGGTAAACATTTCTTGAATCTTCTTCATTGTTTTCCCGAGATCCTGGATCATTTTCATTATCATTATTCTGAATTCTTTTTCTAGAAGGTTGCCTGTCTCCACTTCATTTAGTTGCTTTTCTGGGGTTTTATCCTGTCCTTTCACCTGGGACATAACTTTCTGCTTTTTCATAGTGATTAACTTTCTGTAATATGGTTTTTGTTTTAGCTACTGTGGGACTGTGTTTCTTCTTGCTTCTTCTGTCTGCCCTCTGATGAATGAGGCTAAGAGACGTGTGTAAGCTTCCTGGATGGGAAGGACTGGCAGTGGGAAAAACTGAGTCTTGCTCTGCTGAGCAGGACCTCCCTCAGTAAAGCTTTCATCCAATTATTTGCTGATGGGTCGGGTTGTATTCCCTCCCTGTTAGTTGTTTGGCCTGAGGCGACTCAGCCCCGGGATCTATTGGCTCTATGGTAGGGTTAATGGAGAAGCCCAAGAGGGTTTACACCAAGGGGGACTTTCCTGGCCTGCTGCCGCCAGTGCCCCTGTCCCTGGGGTGAGACCTTCCTGAACCAGGCCTCTACAGGAGGCCCTCCAACACTGAGCAGGTAGTTTTGGTTTGTCTCCTGTGGGGTCACTGCTCCTTTCCTCTGGCTCTTGGTGCATGCAAGGATTTGTTCATGCCTTCCAAGACTGGAGTCTGTTTCTCCCAGTCCTGTGGAAATCCCATAATTAAATTCTGCTGACCTTCAAGGCCATATTCCCTAGGGATTCCAGTCCCTTTGTCAGATCCTCAGGCTGGGAAGCCTGACGTGGGATTCAGAACCTTCCCAACAGTAGGAGAACTTCTCTGGTATTATTCTCCAGTTTGTGGATCACCTACCCGGCAGGTATGGGATTTGATTTTATTTTGATTGTGCCCTTTGGCACCCCACTCCAGTACTCTTGCCTGGAAAATCCCACGGACAGAGGAGCCTGGTAGGCTGCAGTCCATGGGGTCGCGACGAGTCAGACATGACTGAGCAACTTCACTTTTACTTTTCACTTTCATGCATTGGAGAAGGAAATGGCAACCCACTCCAGTGTTCTTGCCTGGAGAATCCCAGGGATGGCGAAGCCTGGTGGGCTGCCGTCTCTGGAGTCGCACAGAGTCAGACACAACTGAAGCGACTTAGCAGCAGCATCACCCGCTGTGGCTTCTTCTTTGTCTTTTGACGTGGGATATCTGTTTTTGGTGGTTCCAGCATCCTCCTATTGATGGTTGTTCAACAGCTAGTTGTAATTCTGGGGCTCTTGGAGGAGATGAGTGCACACTCTTCTACTCTGCCATCTTGAACCAGAAGCCTGAATCTTAGTGTTTCTTAATGGATGTTTACCCTCACTCTAAAACAGAAGCCACATAGGTATATATTTCCCAGACAATCTGCCAATATGAATACTTGGATAAGTCTTCACTATAAAAGAGTTACAGAGGACCAATTTTAGCCCATTAAATACTGTTATAAGGGCACATACACACTAATCTTTGGCTATGCAATTCTTGTAAGTCTTACATAGATCAAGGATTGGCAAATTATGTCCTGCAGGCCAAATATGGTCCATTACCACCTGTATTTATAAAGTTTTATTGAAATGTGGCCACACATATTTATTTACATATTTACTGTCTATGGCTGCTACTGCACCACAACAGCAGAGTTAAATAGTTACAACAGAGACTGTATGATCCACAAAAACTAAAATTTTATTTGACCCTTTGCAGAAAAAAACCTGACATAGATTCTAACTGAATATTTTTTCCTTTTCTCACCCAAAGGATAATCTACCAACACAGTGAAATTCTAAATACCCAACAACATGGCTAGTTCTCTTTATCAAAGGTTTAGAAAATAATCTGCAAGGCATAAAGTATATGTAATATAAATGTCATATATATCACCCTTCATGGAGCAAAGAAATATGAACCAAGAAATTCTTCTCTTGAAAGCATCTTGTAGAATACCTCAATACAAGCAATTCAAATAAGATCCAAGTAACAAACATCAAGTTATATTCAACAGATGTACAGTGCTGTGCAAGAAAAAGTGAAAGTGAAAGTCACTCAGTCATGTCTGACTCTTTGTGACTCCATGAACTATACAGTCCAGGGAATTCTCCAGGCCAGAATACTGGAGTGGGTAGCCTTTCCCTTTTCCAGGGGATCTTCTCAACCCAGGAATTGAACCTAGGTCTCCCACATTGCAGGCAGATTCTTTACCAGCTGAGCCACAAGGGAAGTCCAAGCATACTGGAGTGGGTAGCCTATCCCTTCTCCAGTGGATCTTCCTGACCCAGGAATCAAGCCAGGGTCTCCTGCATTGCAGGTGAATTCTTTACCAACTGAGCTATCAGGGAAGCACCTGTGCAAGAAAGGCAGGGGTTAAAAATCAAAGCCCAGCAATCCCCAGGCAGTTCAGTGGTTAGGGCTTTGAGCTTTCACTGCTGAGGGTGCAGGTTTAATCCTTGGTTGGGGCACTAAGGATCCCCCAAACCTTGTGGCAAGGCCAAAAAGAGAAAAGAAAATCAAAGCCCATCATTCCCCAAGTTGTTATATGTCCTTATTGTTGGGCAGCCAATACCTGTAAAAGGAAATCCTTTCTTGCTGAGAACTCAATATCCATTAAAATAACACTGGAATTTTAACTACTTCCTACAGTCAGAAAATCCACAAGATTAAAAAGGATCTTGCTGTTATGGGGAGGGAGGTGGAAGGGGGGGGGGTTCATGTTTGGGAACACATGTACACCCGTGGTGGATTCATGTCAATGTATGGCAAAACCAATACAGTATTGTAAATTAAAATAAAGTAAAAAAAAAAAAATTATAAACCATTAAAAAAAAAAAAGGTCTTGCAGCTCTATCTGACTCATAAGACTCCTCCACAAGCTCATCAACAAGGAGTCATCTGTCAGAAAAAAAAAAAAAGGGAGTCAACCAGTCTTTACACTATTTTCAATTTCTGACAGCTAACATTTATTCAGTGCTAACTCTGCCTGTTACTGTTCTGTACATTGTATACACATACACTATGTCAGTTAATTCTTAAAAGCACAATATAAGAAAGATACTATTAAGATCTCATTTTATAAATGAGGAAACTAAGGCACAAAGAAGTTAAGTAATATGCCCAAGGTCACACAAATGGTAAATGAAAGACCACTATAGATCTCTCATATACATGTGAGATAACACTGAAAACAATTTTTTGGGGGCCAATAAATCCAATTTAAATGAGACATTAAAATTCCTTAAAAATACATCACTTTTCAAAACTGATTCAAAAAGAAATAGAGTAACTGAAGTAACTGTTATAGTAATTCTACTTACTAAAAATAATTCAGAATTAAAAACTTTCATATAAAGAGAACTCCAGCTTCCAATAGCGTCACTGGTAGATTTTATTACACATTTAAGGAAGAAACAGTACCAATTACCACACAAACTATTTTAAAAAACAGAAAAAAGAACACAACCAAGCTCATTTTAGGAGCGCAATATTTCTCTAATATCAAAACCAAACATGAAATAAGCAAATATTAGGAATAAGGCAAAATAACTCCTTTCATCAAAACATGAAATACTTAGGGATACATTTAACAAAAGACATTTAAGTACACCTGTACATTGAACTTAAAAAAAAGCTGATTGAGATAAATATGACCTAAATAAACAGAAAAGAAAAATCACACTTATAAGTTTATATTATTAAGACAATAATTTTCTCCAGAATGATCTATGTGTTCAATGCAGTCCCAATAAGTATCAGGCACTATTCAAGCAAGCATGATTAGGGAAATTGATAAGCTAATTCTAAATTGTACGTGGAAAGGGTACAGAGCAAATAAAACAATTCTGAAATAAAGAAAAAAGATGGAAGACTTACAGTATTTGATTAGAAGAATTTTAAATTAAAAATTACTCTATAAAGCTACAGTAACCAGACAGTGTAGTACTGGCACAGATCAAAGGAACAGAATAGAGTCTAGAAATAGACCCAAACATATTTGCTCAATTAATTTTAAATGAAAGTGCTGAGATAACTGAATAGGGAAAAAGATTATCTTTCAACAGTGTTAGAATAACTGGATATCCATACTCCAAAAAAATGAACCTTGACCCTTAATGCATGCTATCATTAAAATTAACTCAAAATACAAACACAGGCAAATGCTGAAGTTATAAAACCTCTAAAAGAAAACAATGGAGAATATTTTTACAACCTTGGCGTAGGCAAACATTTCAACAGAAAGCAAAACCCACAAACTATAAAAGAAAAAAACAGAAATACAGAACCTACCCCAAATTTTAAATTTTTGCTCTTTAAAAAAATACCATTAAAAATTAAATGGAGGATATATTTACAATACATGTTACAGGACTTAAAGGAATATAAAAAGAACTCTTACAACTTACTATTAACACATACAAAATGGGCAAAAGTTTAAACACAAAACAAACTCCACAAGAGACATAGAAATGGTCAGCAGTGTTATGGATTGAAATCTGCCCTGCCAAAATTCATGTATTAAAACTCTAATCCTCAGTGTACTGGTTTTTGTTTTAATTGGAGTATAAGTGATTTACAATGTTGTTCAGTTTCAGGTGTACAGCTGAGTGATTCAGCTATACATGTACCTACATTGTTTTTAAGATTCTTTTCTCATACAGGTTATCACAGAATTTGAGTATAGTTCTCTGGGTGATACAGTAGGCCCTTGTTATATATAGTAGCATGTGTATGTTAATTCTAAGCTGCTGATTTACTGACCACTTCCCTCAGGTTTTGCCTTTGGTAACCATAACTTTGTTTTCAAAACCTGTAAGTCTGTTTCTGTTTAGTCTCTACGTCCAAGCATGTTGTTGCAAACGGCATTATTTTATTCTTTTTTATGACTAATATTCCATTGTAAACATATACCATATCTTCTTTATCCATTCATCTGTCAATCGACATTTAGGTTGCTTCCACATCTTGGCTATTGTAAATAGTGCTGCAATGAACACTGGGGTACATGTATCATTTCAAATCATGATTTTATTTAGATATATGCCCAGGAGCGGGATTGTTGTATCATATAGTAGCTCTATTACTAGTTTTCTTAAAGAACCTCCCATACTTTTCTCCATAGTGGTTGTACCAATGTACAGCCCTACCAACAGTGTAGGAGGATTCTCTTTTCTCCACACCCTCTTCAGTATTTATTGTTTGTAGACCTTTTGATGATGGCCACTGTGACTGGTGTGAGGTGATATCTCATTTGTAGTTCGGATTTGCATTTTTCTGATAATTAGTGATGTTAAGCCTCTTTTCCAGTGCTTTTTCACAATCTGTGTATCTTCTTGGGAGAAATGTGGCTGGCACAGGTGATTCTCAGGTCTGTGTCCCATCACTTGGGGCCATCTATATATTTTCCTTCACTCTGTATGCATCCCTAGATCTGAAGCAGATCTCTTATAGATAGCATATATAAGGGTCTTATTTTTGTATCGATTCAGCCTGTCTTTTGGTTGGAGCATTTAATCCATTTACATTTAAGGTAATTATCAATATGTATTAATATGTTCTTATTGCCATTCTGTTAATTATTTTAGATTAGTTTTTGTAGGTCTTTTTCCTTTCTCTTTTGTTCTCTTGTGATCTGATGACTAACTTGCTTGGATTCCTTTTTCTTTTTTGTATACCTCTTGTAAATTTTCAGTTTTTGATTCCCATGAGATTTTGATATAGCAGTCTATACATATACAAGATTGTTTTATGTTGTTGGTCTTTTAATTTCAAAATGCATTTCCAATATCCTCCATTTGTACTGTCCTCACAATTGCTGGTTATATCATATTTGTGTGTGGATGATTTCCTATCGTTACTGTAGTTTGCCTTTACTGGTGAGCTTTCCCATTCATAATTTTGTTTCTAGTTGTTGCCTTTTATTTTTCACCTAGAGAAGTTCCTTTAGCATTTGTTGTAAAGCTGGTTTTGTGGTACTGACTTCTCTTAAATTTTGCTTGTCTGTAAAACTTTTGATCTCTCCATCAAATCTGAATGACAGCCTTGCTGGGTAAAGTATTCTTGGTTGTAGATTTTTCCCTTTCATCAATTTAAATACACCATGGCATTCCCCTCTGGCCTGCAGTTTTTGCTGAAAAATCAGCTGACAACCTTATGAGGATTCCCTTGTTGCTTTTCCCTTGCTGCTTCTAACATTTTCACTTTGGCTTTAATTTATGTCAGTTTGATTAATCAGTGTTTTGGCATGTTCCTCCTTGGTATAATCTACCTGGGACTCTCTGTGCTTCCTGGATTTGAGTGGCTGTTTCCTTCCCACGTTAGGGAAGTTTTCAGCTATTATCCCTTCAAGTATTTTCTCAAGCCCTTTCTCTCTTCTCCTTCTAGGACCCTTATGATGCAAACATTCGTGCTTTTAATGTTGGCCCAGTGGCCTCTGAGACTGTCCTTCCTTTCATTCTTTTTTCCTTTGCTCTCTTCCACAGGAGTGATTTCCAACACTCCATCTTCCAGCTCACTAACTTCACTTTTCCGCCTCAATTATTGTGCTATTGATTCCTTCTCTTGTATTTTTCATTCTAGTTATTCTATTTTTCATCTTTGTTCTTTAAATTTTCTTTGTTAAGTATCTTTTTGTATCTTCTTAATCTGTGCCTCCATTCTTTTACTGAATTCTGGGATCATCTTTACTATCATTACACTAAGTTATTTTTCAGGTAGGTTGCCTATCTCCATCTAGATGTCTTATGGCTTTTTATCTTGGTCCTTCATCTGGAACATATTTCTCTGCTGTCTCATTTTTGTCCAACTTTCTGTGTTTGTGGTCTCCCTTCTACTGGCTGCAGGATTTTAGCTCCTCTTACTTCTGGTACCTGCCCACTGGTGGGAAGAGTTGGGTGTGTCTCTCTGGTGAGCAAAGCCATGTCAAACAGTGTGTTAGAGGGAGCTGTGAGCTCAGTACAGCTTTAGACAACCTGTCTGCTGATGGGTGGCAATGTGTTCCTATCCTGCTGGTTGTCTGGCCTGACGCATTCCAGCACTGGAGCCTGTAGGTTGTTGGACAGGGCCAAGTCTTGATGTCAAAATGGTGACCTCTGTGAGAGCTCATGCCAATCAATACTCTCTCGGGCCACTGCATCCAGTGGGCTTGCCCCCAGCTCAGTGATCCACGGCCAACCCTCACCTCCCCAGGAGACTCTCCAAGACTCACAGGTCAACCTCTTCCGCTTTGTGTTGGATCCCAGTGTATGTGAGCCCTCCAAGAGTGGAGTCTCTGTTTCACCCAGTCCTGTGGAGCTCTTGCACTCAAGCCTGCTGGTCTTCAAAGCCAAGTCCTCTGGAGGGTTCCACCTCCTGATGCCAGATCCTCAGCCTCAGGAGCCTAAGATGGGGCTTAGAACTTTCACTCTGGCAAGAGAATCTCTGCAATATAATTATTTTGCAGTTTGTGGGACTCCCACTCGTGATGTCACTAATGCATCTCTCTTATTGTCGCTTTAGGCTTCTTCTATGTCTTTGAATGCAAAATATCTTTTTTGGTAGCTTCCAGTCTCCTTTGTCAATGGTTGTTCAGTAGTTTGTTGTGCTTTTGGTGTTTTCGTGAGAGTAGGTGAGCTCAAGTTCGTCTGCTCGGCCATCTTTTCTGGAATCAAGGGGCTGCTTTTAGTTTGGATATCTGCTGTCTCCCTCCTCAAGGTGAGCTGGCTGTTATCCCCTTGATATGGGGGGTGCAGGTGTAGCAGTCTTTGCATACTCCCAGGACAGCAGGGGCAGAGCCTGGCACCAGCCTGCGGATCTTAGTGGTTGCCCAAGCCTGCCTCTGGAGCCTACCATGGCAGCGATAATTGTGCCCACTCCCAGAGCTTCTGTAAGGTGGTGTCCTGCTGCCTGGGAGCACTTACAGGGGAAAGAGCTCTCATGGTGTCCCCCCCTGACCCCCCCCCCGCCCCGCTCCTTGTGTGCCCCTAGTAATGGCACCTTGCCTCTCTGGCAGGTGCTGGCTGCTACTGAGCACACCCTCAGTTACCACAGACCACCCTCTTCAGGCTGTCTCCGCACAGCCAACCCTGATCTTTTCCTTGGATCTGATCTCTGAAGCCTGAGCTTCAGCCCCCAGCCCTCTCCTGTATCAACAGAGGAGCATATTAGGCTGTGGAACACAGGGCAGTGATGCTGACCTTCTGTGCAGGCTATTCTCCATTTTGCCTTCTACAAACCAGTTGCTGTGCTCTCCTCCTAGGCTTTGAATGTCCCTCTCCATCCAGGCTGATCCCCCACCAGTGAAGGCTCTCCCCAGGGTATGGGACTCTTTCCTTATTCATAGCTCCCTCCCTGGGGTGCAAGCCTGTCCTAATTCCTTTCCTTTCCTTTTTCCTTTGTCCTGCCTGGTCATGTGGAGGTTTTCTTGTCCTTTTGGATGTCTGAGGTCTTCTGCTGGCATTCACTAGATGTTCTGTGTAAATCATTCCACTTACTGATATGTTAATGTTATTGTGAGAATAGGTGAACTCCCCTACTACTCCTCCACAATCTTGATCCCCTGGCCTGATGCTGTATTTTGAGATAGGACTTTTAAGTCACTCAATCTGTGGTAGCCCCAGTAGACTAATAGAATAAACTTACGAAAAGTTGCTAAATATCGTTAGATCTCAGGAAAATGGAAATTAAAACAATGACATACTGCTGCTACTTAGCCAGTCATGTCTGACTCTCTGTGATCCTATGAAGGCCGCCAGGCTCCTCTGCCCATGGAATTTTCCAGGTAAGAACACGAGTGAAGTGCCATTTCTTACTCCAGGGGATCTTCCCCACCAGGGATTGAACCTGCATTTCCTGTACTTGTAGACAGATTCTTTACCACTAGTGCCTCCTGGGAAGCTCAATGACATACTACATGTAACAGAATGATTTAAAATGAGAAAGACTGAGAATCTGGCAAGGATATGGTACACTTGGAACTGTCAGATATTAGTGGCAGGAATATAAAATGGCAGAAGCACTTTATAAGAAATTGCCAATTTTTTTTTTTTAAACCTAAAAACCTATCATACAACCCAGCAATTCAGTTCCTAGGCATCTACCCAGGAGAAATGAAAGCAAGTATCAACAAAAAGACTTGTATATAAGTGGTCACAGAATTTTACTCATATCTCCAAACTGGAAACAACCTAATTATCCATCAACTAGTGAATGGATACATAATTTGTGATACTGAACAATAAAAAGAAAGAATCTTAATACAAGAAATATTAGCAATTTTTAAAAACAAAGTAGCTTGGGACTACCCTGGTGGTACAGTGGATAAGAATCTGCCTGCCAATGCAGGGGACACAGGTTTGATCCCTAGTCCAGGAGGATTCCACTTGCAGAGAAGTAACTATGCCCATGAGCCACAACTACTGAGCCTGAGCTCTAGGGCCCATGCCCTGCACTAAGAGAAGCCACCGTAACGAGAAGCCCACGCCCTGCAGCAGACAGCAGCCCCTGCTTGCCACAACTAGAGCCAGCTCGTGCACAGCAACAAAGACAGAACACAGCCAAAAATAAAAATATTTTTTAAAAAAAAGTAGCCTGATGCTAAGGAATATACATTTAGTGATTCTATCTGAAATTCTAGAAAAGGCAAATCTTATCTATAGGAACAGAAAGCAGACCGATGGCTTCCTTGGAGCTGGGGTTAGGTCGGGGGTAGGAAGCAGGGGCTAAATGCAAAGGAGCACAAGGGAGCTTTCTGGAGTGAAGAAAGAGTTCTCTCTATCATCTTGTCACACCTCAGCAAACTTAAAATAGGTGTATTTTATTGTATGTAAAATATAGCTCAATGAAATTGATTTTACAACATCAGACAGGCTCTCTGCAGCATTTAAACTACAGAAGAGGGACTGGAATGTCTTTAGTTAGCAAAAGGATACCAGAACAGGCACTCAGACAGAGTACCAAGAGGGAATAGCCAGCCACTAAGTGGCTTCAGATTTTCTGGCGCTCCAGTTCTATACCACACAGAGTACAACAATAAATCTCTTTTTTTTTTTTTTTTTTTTTTTAAGATGGTGCCTTGAGAGAACCTTTGTTTCTTCCAACTAAAGGAAACTAACAAACCTGAATTTCTATTTTCATTCCTTCAATAGTACCTGGCACATAATAAAAGTGTTGAAGGCATGAATGAGAACTGATGACAGTTATCAATCATATGCTTGTTGGCTTGAATTAATTTTTTACATTAAAAAGCAGTTCCTTGCATAAAAAAAAACTTTAAAAATAAATTTACTTTTAATTCTCAGTGAAGGCAAATACCCTTTGACAAAATATGTGGTAACACACAATAAAAAAAAAATCTAAAAAATAAATTAGTATGGCAACACAAATATCAGAGTACCAGATGAGATAAGCCCTTTATTTGAAAAAAGATTTACAATAAAAGAAACCAGCTTTGCTAATGGATACATAAATTCTTTTTGTCTGATTTTTTGATAGAACACAGTGAAAATGACTTAGAGAAAATAATGCCACAGATATAGCTAAAATGTGACTGAGGCTGGAGGCAGCAGAGGACCACACACCATGAAATGTAAACAGAGGAGAAAAAAGCTAGATGCCAGACAGGAAGAGAAGAACCAGAAGAGCAGTCTTTACAAATAGAGGTAAATGTAACCAAGACTGAAATAAGAAATCTGAGAGTTCTTAAAGAAAAAAAACAAGAGTATCCTAATTATTCCTTAGCATGCATAAGTATTCTACAGAATAAGTAAATTTAATTTTTATTTCTCAAGGTTCATTTTTAAACTCTTCTCAACCTTATGGGATCTTGCTTTTAGGAATTAGTGATTTATGTCAGGGCAAGCCACTTCCCTCCAAAAGAAATTTTTTCCTCAAATAATTGGATTAGATCTACCACCACTAATTAAAACAGGGAATGTATCATCTCTACATTCTTAGACAAACAACAACTATGTTTGACTGGCGTGGTAAAATGAGCTTAATGGAGTCAGAAGATAAGAGAAGCTTTTAGAGGAGAGAATATACTTATACAATACACACAGAACTGTTTTATAATTATATACTTTAAAAAAGTATCACTCAAGGCCTAGTAGTGGTCACACAGGCTTATTTTGATTTTGGCATTTATTCACAAAGAACTCTTTCTTATTGTATTATGGGATGTAGCCAACTTTAAAAAATAATTTACTTAAGTAAAGAACAAATATATTTATGGTTATAACACACACATCTCTAGCCAATTCCTTCTCACAATATTTGGATGAAGAAAGCTATGCAATCTTCGATTTACTGGGGAAGTATTTACTAGGTACTCTTATTAATACCAGTAGGCATTACATTCAACAATAGCTAGGAACCAAAAATTAGAAATAATTTAAAAGTTTTGGCTTACAATTTCAATATCTCACTGCATTCATGAAGCTGGACCTTAATAATAAAAGCAGCACCATTCCAAATATGCAAAAACTCACAACAGGAAACAAAGTGACAAGATAAATATTTTTTAAATTTCTAACTTGTGATCCAAATCAAGAATGTATTAAAATTCAAAGGAAGATGATACATTTATTCATTCAATAACTTATCACCTCCAAAATGCTATGTATATGTTTGCGTGGGCCTCTCTCCGTTCGACCCACCCTGCCCTTCCCCACCTGTGTGCACAAGTCTGTTCTCTCTGTATTAGGCAGCCAGTGGGAATTTGCTGTGTGACACCGGGAGCTCAACCCAGAGGGGTGGGGTTGGGGAGGAAACGGGAGGGAGGGTCACCAGGGAGGTGACATACGTATACCTGTGGCTGATTCATGTTGATGTATGGCAAAAAAAGCATTATGTCAGAGCTTATAATAGAAAAAAAGTAATACAAAAATAACTCCTTAGTTACAAAACAGAGACTCACAGACAGAGAAGGAACTTATGGTCCCCAGAGGGGAAGAATGTGGGGAAGGGATGTTAGGAAGTTTGGGATGGACATGTATACACTGCTATATTTTAAATGGACAGCCAACAAGGACCTACTATATAGGGAACAGGGAACTCCGCTCAATGTTATGTGGCAGATTGGATGTGAGGGGAGTCTGGGGGAGAATGGATACGTAAATATGTATGGTTGAGTCCCTTTGCTGTTCACCAGAAACTACCACAACATTGTTAATCAGCTACACCCCAATAAAAAATAGAAAGTTAAAAAGAGGGGGAACCAGCTAAAAAATAACTCCTATCCTGAAGAGTCTTAAAATTACATGAGAAGTTAAGACATATGCATAATAAAAGCAGCCACAAAATATATACATAACACATGGCAGTATATGATAAAGTGATGTCAATTAAACAAGGATTCAGAGAAGAAAAGAATTTCCAGTATGTGATCAGAGAACACTTCATGTAGGAAATACTTGGAGTTGGATAACAAAAGGAGGTTGAGTGAAAATCGCTCAGTCATTTCCAACTGTTTGTGACCCCATGGACCAGGTGCCTCTGTCCACGGAATTCTCCAGGCAAGAATACTGGAGTGGGTTGCCACTTCCTTCTACAGGGGAACTTCCCAACCCAGGGACTGAATACGGGTCTCCTGCACTGCAGGCAGATTCTTTATCATCTGAGCCACCAAAGGTAGGGGGGAAAATGTGATGAGATCCCACATTGAGGAGATAATTATTAAAAAAGGTGAGAAATAGAACAGAAATGTTCTCAAAAGTTCTTGTGAACACATATTCCTAGGGCCTGGGAGCACAATCCAAAGCCCAATATTTCTTTGAATTCTATTGTGTATTTTAAAAATACCATAAAATTTATGTTCTATACTATCAAATATCTGTGCTTGCTTTAGCATAAAAATAAGGTTTTTCTTCTCAATATTTTCCAGCAAAACTAATACACCAAGAAGATGGGCCATGCTTATCCTGAATGTGCTCCCCAAAGATGCCAGTCAGAGGCAGATAGCGTGGAAGGAAGAATAGCACAGGTGAAGGAGACACGGTTCAGAGAGCAGAAGGTATTTAACCAGCCGGGCCACAGCAGTTCAAACATTATTCAGAGGAGAGTAGGGAATGACAAAAGATGTATTTGTGAACTGAGGAATGACATTTGGCTTTTTGGCAAGATTTCTCTGCAAAGGATACAAAGGATGAAGTCAAATCTTGGGTGGCTTTTAAGCATCAAGGTACTGATTTATCTGCTGGATAATTGAACAAAGAGGCACAAACCCCTGCCCTTATGAGGCTTACATTCCAGTATGGGAAATAAACAATGAAGTGAAGTCTCAGTCATATCCGAATCTGAGACACCATGGACTGTAGCCCACAGGCTCCTCTGTCCATGGAATCTTCAGGCAAGAATACTGGAGTGGGTAGCCGTTCCCTTCTCCAGGGGATCTTCCTGACTCAGGGATCCAACCCAAGTTTCTTGCATTGCAGGCAGATTCATTACCATCTGAGCCACTAGGGAAGCAAATGAACAATAAATAAACTGGAAAATAAAATGAGTCTAGACAAGAAGAAAGCACAAACAGGAGAGAGATGATCGTAAAGGAAAGGCATGGACAATTAGAAACAAGAGAATTCCAATTACGTCTTGGTGATGAGAAATTACACTAAGATCAGAAATCAAGGAGTCAGGACGATGGTTCTGTCAGAGGAGAATGGATAAAAATGGGTTGTTTTAGATTTGCAGGCCCAGAGGTGCCTACCTACTGAAGAAACGAAAATCCAATGCTCTTGGAGGCCAGGTCTGGAGATAACAGACTTCATGACTACCTGCAACCGCATCCAAATGGAAGCCACATGATGGAAAAGGGAGAGAGAGCAGAGAGCAAAGGACAAAAGATCTGATAGCTGTCCCTTGGTGGGGAGAGGGCTGGGGTGGGGTGGAAAGGGGGCAGAAACTAGGCCAGAAAAGAAAAAATCTAAGAGAAAGTGAGAAACACATAGGTAATGACTAGGAGTAATAGGATGAAGACTATAAGCGAGATACAGTACGTGTGTGCCCTTTTTTCTCCTTACCTGTTCATTCTTCTTCTGAACCCATTCCTTGTGCTTTTCTTCAGCAATTATCTTTCTCTTTTCACGGTCTTCCACTTCTTTCTTTTTTTCTAGCTGTTGATTTAATTCCTATGGATTTTATTCAAACAAAAGGCAACATTTAATAGAAGTATTCAACCTTGCATATTAAAAATAAAAGTCTGAGGTTAACCAAATTAAACAAGAATATAGTTTCCTTTATAGAAATATGCCATTAGTGACAATAACTTACTTAAGTAACTAGTTTATGATGAAAGGAAAGCACTGGTAAAAAGTATAAGTCATTTTTTAGAAATGCAAATAATTGCTTGGCAGCAAAACACTAGTTTCTTAGACTAAACTTCAGCTAAATTACCCTCATTGAAATCAACTTTCCCACACATAAATTTTGGCATCACTTTATGCTACTGGCAGAAGCTCAAGAGAATTGCAACTTTTTTACAGTTATAAAAAGCTTCTAGATTCTTGATGAAGATAAAGGATAGGAATTAAATAATCCCTAAATTAAACTTTTAATTCAGAGTTATGCCAAAGAAGAAATGTAAAGAACCCATTCAATTTTTTAAAGGGAGTGAAAAAAAAGGATCCAGATTTTCGTTCATTGATTTTATAGCTGTTGGAGTGTAAAACAAAACCACATTCATATCCTAGATTATTTAACTGCCTTGCTGTCACTCGAATCTACACGTTTGGGCATTTCCTCAGGAGAAAGAATGTGGGAAGTATGGCCAAATAAAACTACAAGCTGAATGCCACCACTCCGTCACTCAGCAGTTAAATTACTGCATTAGTTGAGAATGCTGTTCAAACTAGACTCCTAGGACTCTACTACCATAATTACCAGTTATTTTCCTTCTCTCTCCATAGATACCGGCAATTGGATACTTTTACATGTCTTTCACTGGACCTCGCTCCCCATCCCCATGCCCCCCTTTCCCAAGGACCTACCTACCTCAGCAATGGGTGGCAGTGGGAAGGACAATTTTTCAACTCTCAGACAATTCCAGTGTGTTAAATGAAATGAAGATAAAACCTGACACCAAGAATATATCTCACGCATTTTAGAACAACTGGTCTCAGGATACCTGTCTTCCATGATCTCATCCCCAAATCCTTCAGCATAGGTAACAACTGTCCTCACTCATTCAGTCTTCCAACTTTTCAACTCTGTACTCCCCTACCCCCCAAGTAAAATATCCACCTTGGTTTTTAAAGGATTCTTCATTACCTCTGTGGCTGCTATCCCTTGATTATTCACTTATTTATTTTTTTAATGGAGCACCTACTCTAAAGATAGCAGGGATGAAATTCCAGAAGTCTCTGACCTAATCTGATTCTGTATACACAAAAGAATTAAGTGCTGTGTTGTGAGGTACTGTGTAGAATAAGAGCTTAGAAAAGGAAAAGGAAGATGAGAGGAGAGAGTATGGTCCAAAGTAGTAAAAGAAAAAAAAAAAGCACCATGAGAGGAACAATGAGGAAATGGCTTGACTATAAAGGGGAGGAGTGAAGACTAGAAAATCAGAGTGTGGTATTAATCCTAACTAGACAGGAAAAGGTCTTCTGAGACAGGCAGAGTAAAGAAAACACTGGGGAGTAGGAATACTTCGCAAACGGAATGATTCGGAACTCTCCATGATAAAGGCTGAAAACTGCATTTGAAGGGATCAGACCTATTCTGAGGGAGACAGACTAGGAGGTTGCCACAGTATGTGAGTCAGAAGGAGATATATACGAGTCTGGACTTGGGTCAGGAAATAAGGGAGGGATATACTTCTATGTGTATGATAAGCCAGATATAGATTTGACAACCACATTTTCCAAAAAAGTCTTAAATTTTATCATCAAGAAAAGTAATGATTTAAGTATACAACTAAAAACAGGGTTGATTACTTTTACGAACCTTTTCAGATTCTTCATATAATTAAGCTCAAAAGTAAGGGAAAAAAATCAGACTTTGTATTCTGATTTTACGGTTCACAAATTCTAATGTTGATGTAAGAATTAAAGATGAAGGAAGGGTCAAAAGTATCTAGAAAATGCTGCCATTGACCCAAACAGTGCTCTAATCTCAGAGTATCTGTGCAAGCAATTTGCCACCTCAGAATACACATCACATTCTGAGAAACAACCCTCCTTCCAAGGCTGGCCCCTCTCAGAATTTCCCACCCTAAAGGCCTCCATCTGTTTACCACCAAAGCAAGTTTCTACCAGACACTGCTGGAGCCTTCTCTCATAAGGCCCTATGTCGTCTTCTGGTACACCACTGAATTTCAACAGAATTATACATCTTCCCACAGAGTAAACACTTGATTACAGGAAACCAAAATCCAAAGAGGATCCTAAACATGGACTTTTTATTTTAATAACTTTTGCCGACTAAGGTAACAATCAGAAAGACTGAGTTTCTGAGTCTCACCAACTCTATATCCTGCTCTTTTCCTTCATTAAGCACTGATGAATACAAAGGGCAAAAGCAGGATGACGGGAAAAAAACAAACAAACCTGGATTATTCACAAATTAGATAACTTTTATAGTTTAGAATAGACTGTACTAAAATGTTAAAGCAAATGTTAAAAACAAAAATTATCCAAAGGCCATAAAGAATTTCGGTCAGTCTGCTAAATATTTTTTTTAATAATAAAAATTTAAATAAAATTTATATACCCTACAAAAATATACTAGTTTTTCACAATACTAATGTGAAATATTTACTATTTTTATCACTTCAACAGTTACAAATATAAATACTATAAACATAATTTTGATGCGTTAATCTTACAGGGACATGAAAAACAAAAAAAAATGCTGCTAAAATCAAATTTATGAAAGGTGATGAACTTTTTAATGATTTAACTACCTTTAAATTTTAAGATTTCAAGGAAGAATATATGAAAGCCAGTGTACACTTAAAATTAAATACTGAGTCTGACCTATTTATTTCTAAAATGCACCTCGGTACTGTGGAAAAAATATTTATTAAGTTGGAAGTCAAAAGAACCAGGATCCAGTCCCAGCTTCGTCACTAACTAAAGCATTGGCAAAGCTGCTCTCTGGCCTTCATCTTTTATTAGGGATCTGAGATGAACTGTTCCTTGTGGTTAAAAATCTGAGATTTTAATGATATGATTTATAAATAAATCAGAGAATACAGTAAATAAGAACAGAAAAGTAAGGGAAGCATGACTTAGAAAATTAAAACAAAAGGAAAGGCATAAAAAAAATGTGACTACCACAATAGATCAAAATAAGTTTATACCAAAGTAAGTAATTTATCTGTATGTTATGATGTCTCTGGGATGACTGATACAGTTAAGATTCATGCTAACATACTTTAACTGCTTCAGAATTACAACTAACTTTTACAAAGTGATTTCTATATATTAGGCCACATCCTGCTGTTCACTTAGTTCCTAAAACACTATGAGGTAAATGTCACTCTCCCCTTTCACTGATAATCCAGCAGAGAGAGGCTAAATATCCAAGATCTTAGTTTTGAATCCAGGATGTACGACTCAAGAATTTATGCTTTTAACCACTCTAATATTGTCTAACACCTGGCTTATAGATGAAGAGACTGGGGCTCAGAGAAGTAACTTTTCCAAGGTCACAGATTTAGAACAGCAAGACTAGAATTTCAGCCTAGTTCCATGTTACTCCAAAGCTCAGAGTTTCTTATAATTTCTGTAATTTAATTACATTCATTTATGGTATGCTGACTCTAAAAATGGTTTGAAGTGACCCTCCTTTTCTTAGGATAACAAGTGACTTCTAGTGAGGCTGGAGATAAAGCTAAATGACATAAACTGGGCTCCACAATACCACTGATTCACTAGATCAGTGTTTTGCAAAACTGATTCTACAATTAATGCATGGGTTATGACTAGCTTTAAAAAAAATTAGAATATTTCCAAGTTCTCCACAAAGTTAAGATATTTCAGGTATATACATAAGTGTGTATATATGTATGCATTTGTGTGAAATGAAGAAAAGCAGATTTCTCAGTGTGAACAATTATTTAGAAAGGTACAAAATTAATAATTCCAGTAGTCATGTATAGATGTGAGAGTTGGACCGTAAAGAAGGCTGAGTGCCAAAGAACTGATGCTTTTGAACTGTGGTGCTGGAGAAGGCTTTGAGAGTCCCTCGGACAGCAAGGAGATCAAACTAGTCAATTCCAAAGGAAATCAAGTCTTAAATATTCACTGGAAGGAGTGATGCTGAAGCTGAAACTCCAATACTTTGGCCACCTGATGCGAAGGGCCAATTCATTGGAAAAGACCCTGATGCTGGGAGAAACTGAGGGCAAGAGAGAAGGCAGCAACAGAGGATGAGATGGTTGGATGGCACCACTGACTCAATGGACATGAGTTTGAGCAAACTCAGGGAGAGTGAGGACAGAAGAAGCCCAGCGTGCTGCAGTTCATGGGGACACAAAGAGTAGGACTTAGCAACTGAACAACAACAAACTAAACAATGGAATCAGTAACGTTAAAACTTAAGATTGAAGGAAGAAAATTAAGCGTCTGGGGCCTTAACAAATGAATTCTGAAAATAAATGAAAAAGCCTTAAGAATGCTATGACTGAAGAGAGTGGGCAAGACGATGGAGTAGAAAGGCCCTGGGCTCACCTTTTCTCATGAAGTGAACTGAAGTGAAGTGAAGTCGCTCAGTCGTGTCCGACTCTCTGCCACCCATGGACTGTAGCCCACCAGGCTCCTCCGTCCATGGGATTCTCCAGGCAAGAATACTGGAGTGGTTTGCCATTTCCTTCTCCAGGGGATCTTCCCGACCCAGGGATCGAACTCAGGTCTCCCACATTGCAGGCAAATGCTTTTACCTCTGCACCACCAGTACACCCAAAACCACAACTCTCTACAGAACAACTGCAGATGAAAAAGGCTGGAACCTAAAGACACAAAGAAGGAACCATAATCAGACAGGTAGGAGGGACAGACTCATATTGCCCCTGAGGATGGGCAACCCACAAAGTAGAGAATAAGTATACTGCAGGGGCTCTCTCACAGGAATGAGAGATCTGAGCCCCATGTAAGCCTCGCAGTCCAGCACTAGGAAGACAAGTGCCGAGAGCATTTGGCTTTCAAGGTCAGTGGGCTTACTTGCAGAAGCCCCACAGAACTGGTGGAAAAGAGATTTCATTTTTAAAGGGCACATACAAAATATCATGTACAATGGAACCCAGGGCAAAAGCAGTAATCTGAAATTAGCTTGGGCCAGACCTACCTACTGGTCTTGGAGAGTCCTCTAGGCAGGCATGAGGTGGCTGTGACTCACCCTAAGGACATGGACACTGGTGACAGGCATAGCTGGGGCATTCAGCTGCATGAGCTGATGGTGGCTGCCACGTTGGCTCACTATCGCCAAGACCTGGACCCACCCAACAGTTTGTAGGATGCCTTAGGCCAAACAACTAACTGAACAGAGACACAGCCTCATACACAAACAGGCTGCTTAAAGACTTCCTGAGCTCACAGTCACCACCAGACAAGGCCCTAAACACAGATTTCCTCACCAGGGTGCCAAGAGCTGGGTCTGGGCCCTTTGCACTGAGAAGCTCACACAAGCCTCTTGACCACCAGGAGGGCAGACACCAGAAGCAAAAAACTATAATACCACAGCTTGCACACTGAGTCCCAGCAACAGCAGGTCAGACCCTACCCTGGGACCAGCTGGGCACTGGAACTGCCCACGAGCAGGCCAACAACCTTTGGGACACCCAGGCCCCATATCCAACTGTGTCAGGAACCAGCCTCCAACAACAATCATCTAAAATGAGCTCTGGGATCCCTGGGCCCTGGACCGAGCTCTAGGACACAGCTCTGCCTGCCAGTGGTCCTGTACTAACCCCAGGATCTGGCCTCACCTGCCAATAGGTGGGCAAGAGCCCCAGAGTCTGCAGGATACTATCTCTACCCAACAGTGAGCCAGCACTACCCCCAGCACTCCCTAGGGTTCTGCAACAGCTGCCTCATGACCAGCTGACACTAACGAGTAGCCAGCAGCATTCACACAAGGTAGTGCCTGGCAACCAACTAGACTAGCAGCCAACCAGGCCTATCAGACCACTCACAGTCAGCCTGCCACAACAGAAGGGCCTATGCAGGTATATGGCTTAGGTAACAAGAGGAGAGGGCACTGCTGGAACATGAAAGGCCACTACTCCAAAGTCCAGAAAGGTAACAAAGCTGCCACATACACAAAAATACAAATACCAACATAGACAAAATGAGACACCACAGGAATATGTTCCAGATGAAGGAAAAAGATAAAACCCCCAAAGAAGAACTAAGTGAAGAGGAGACCAGCAATCTACCTGAGAAAAAGTTCACAGTAGGATAGTAAAGATGAGGGAAAGAATTGGGAAGAAAATGGATGCACAGAGGGAGAGAGAAGTCAGAATTCTTTTAACAAAGAGAAAATATAAAGAACAGCTGAACAGAGATGAAGAATATAATAATTGAAATAAAAAAATACACTAGAAGGAATCAACAGTACTCTAAATGATATGGAAAAATGAATTCGTGAGCTGGAAGACTGAGTAGCGAAAATCACTGCCACTAAACAGACATCTGGGACAACAGCAAGCATACAACTACTCATATTATAGGGGTCACTGGAGGATAAGATAGAAAGGGCCAGAGAAAATATTTGAAGATGTAATAGCTGAAAACTTCCCTAACCTCAGAAAGAAAGATGTCACGCAAGCCCAGAAAATGGAGTTGTCCCACAGGATAAACCTAGAGGAACACACCAAAACACATTGTAATCAAAACACCAAATATTAAAGACAGAATATTAAAAGTAGCAAATAACATACAAAGGAACTCCTATAAGGCTATCAGCTGTGTTTTCAGCAGAAATTCTGCAGGCCAGAAGGGAGTGTCATGATATATTTAAAGTAATGAAAGGGAAAAACCTACAATCAAGAATGCTATACCCAGCAAAGCTCTCATTCAGATTAGATGGCAAAATCAAAAGCTTTTCAGTCCAGCTAAAGTTAAGAGAATTCAGCACTACCAAACCAGCATTACAACAAATGTTAAAGAAACTCCTCCAGGCAAAAAAGAAAAGACCACTACTAGAATCAAGAAAATTACAAAATGAAAAGCCTCATCGGTAGAGACAAACATACAGTAAAGATAAGAATCCATTCACAAAGTTAGTAGTGAGGTTACAAGACAGGAGTAATAAAGTCATCTGTATCCACAATAAGCAGTTAAGGGATACAAAAAACAATTAGATGTAAAATATTACATCAACAGCCGTAATCATGAGGGAAGAGTATAAATGCAGGGTTTTTTAAATGCATATGAAATTAAGAATCCAGTAACTTAAAAAAGACTGCTATATAAAAACTTCATGGTAACTGCAAACCAAAAATGCATAATAGATATACACGCAAGAAATAAGATGGAATTTCAAAGAAAACACTAAAAACAGTCATCAAATCACAAGAAAAGGGAGGAAAAGACCTACAAAAATAAAAACAATTAACAAAATGGCAATAAAAACATATATATCAATAGTTACCTTAAATGTAAGTAGATAAAATGCTTCAACCAAAAGACACACAGTGGCTCAATGGATACAAAAACAAGAAGCATACGTATGATGCCTACAAAATACTCATTTCAGAATCAGAGACGCACACAGACTGAAAGTGAGGGAATGGAAAAACATATTCCATGCAAATGGACATCAAAAGAGAGCCAGAGTAGCAATACTCATATCAGACAAAACAGGCTTTAAAATTAAAGACTCAAAGAAGGATACTACAAAAGACAAAGAAGGATACTACATCAATCCCAGAAGTAAGATATAACAATGGAAAATACATATGCACCCAAAATAGGTGCACCTTAACATATAAGGCAACTGTTAATAGCTACAAAAGGAGAAGTCAACAGTAACACAATAATAGTGGGGACTTTGAAACTCCACCTCTATCACTGAACAGATCATCCAGACAGAAAATCAATAAGGATACACAGACAATTAAAGATATATTAGACCAGACAGCCTTAATTGATATTTATAAAACATTCCTATGAGAGCATCAGGCTACACATTCTTCTCAAGAGCACATGGAATATTCTCCAGGGTAGATCACATGCTAGTCCAAACAGCAAACCTCAGTAAGTTTAAGAGAACTGAAATCATATCAAGCATTTTTTCTAACCACAACACTAAGAGATTAGAAATCAACTATAAGAAAGAAACTAAAAAAACACAAATATGTGAAGCCTAACAACATGTTACTAAACAACTAATGAATCACTGAATAAATAAAAGAGGAAATTTGGGGGGGAAAAAAAAAACCTAGAGACAAACAAAAACAAACATATGATGATCCAAAACCTCTGACGCTTTGTGCCGTAACAAAAGCAGTTGTAAGAGCAAAGTTCACAGCAATACAACTGTACCTTAGGAAACAAGAAAAATCTCAGACAACCTAACCTTACACCTAAAGCAACTGGAGAAAGAACAACAAACAAAACACAAAGGAAAGAAAGTCAACAGATCAGAATAGAAATAAATGAAATAAACATGAAGAAATCAATTTAAAAAAAGATCAATGAAACTAAAAGTTGGTTCTTTGAAAAGATAAAATTGATTTAGCCAGACTCATCAAGAAAAATGAGAGGGATTTCCCTGGTGGTCCAGCAGCAAAGACTCCGCACTCGCCCAACAGGCAGACTTGCTGGGGGAACTAGATTCCACACGCTGAGTTTGTATGCCACAACTAAAGAGTCTGCATAGCACAACTAAAGATCCTGTATACTGAAATAAAGACCTGGCATGCTGAACTGAACTGATGCTGAAATAGATAAATATTTTTTAAGAAGGAAAAAGGAAAAAAAGAGGGCTGAAGTCAATAAAATTAGAAAAGAAAAAGAAGTCACAACTGACAATACAGAAATACAAAGGATCACAAGAGACTACTATAAGCAACTGTATGTCAATAAAATGGACAACCTAGAAGAAACGGACAAATTCTTAGGTACAATCTTGCAAGACTAAACCAGAAGAAATAAAAAACATGAACAGATCAATCACAAGTACTGAAATTGAAACCATGATTTAAAAACTCCCAACAAACAAAAGCCTAGACAAGATGAATTCACAGGTGAATTCTTTAGTATTAAACATTTGCGGTTGTTTAGTCACTAAGTCATGTCCACCTCTTTTGTGACCACATGGACTGTAGTCCACCAGGCTCCTCTATCCATGGGATTTCTCAGGCAAGAAAATACTGGAGTGGGTTGCCATTTCCTTCTCCAGAGGGTCTTCCCAACACAGGGGTCAAATCCAAGTCTCCTGCATTGGCAGGCGGATTCTTTACCACTGAGCAAACATGTAAAAAAAGAGTTAAACTGATCCTTCTCAAACTATTCCAAAAAAACTGAAGGGGAAGGAACCCTCCCAAACTCATTCTATGAGGCCACCGAATAACAAACCTAGACAAAGATACCACCAAAAAATAAATTACAGGCCAATATCATTGATGAACATAAGTGCAAAATCCTCATCAAAATATAAGCAAACCAAATCCAGCAATACATTAAAAGGATCATGCACCATGATCAAGTGAGATTATCCCAGAGATGCAAGAATTTTTCAATAACTGCAAATAGAGTGATACACTACATTAAATTGAAAACTAACAACCATATTATCATCTTAATGCTGCTGCTGCTGCTGCTAAGTCACTTCAGTCATGTCCAACTCTGTGCGACCCCACAGACGGCAGCCCACCAGGCTCCCCCGTCCCTGGGATTCTCCAGGCAAGAACCCTGGAGTGGGTTGCCATTTCCTTCTCCAATGCATGAAAGTAAAAAGTGAAAGTGAAGTCACTCAGTCCTGTCTGACTCTGTGCAACCCCATAGACGGCAGCACACCAGGCTCCTCTGTCCGTGGGATTTTCCAGGCAAGAGTACTGGAGTAGGTGCTTCTTAATAGATGCAGAAAAATAATTTGATAAAATTCAACATTCATTTATGATTAAAAAAAAAAAAAAACCTCTAGAAAATGTGCTTAGAGGGAACCTACCTCAACATACTAAAGGTCATATATGATAAATCCACAACTAACATCATACCCAACGGTGAAAAGCTGAAAGCATTTCCTCTAAGATTAGGAACAAGATAAGAATGACCACTCTCATCACTTTTATTCAACAGAGTTTTGGAAGTCCTAGCCATAGTAATCAGAGAAGAAAAACAAACGAATCCCAACTGGAAAAGAAGCAGTAAAGCTGTCACTGCAGACAACACAAGACTACACGGAGAAAACTCTAAAGGTGCTACCTGAAAACTACTTAGAGCTCAGCAAGAAATTCAGCAAATTTGCAGGATACAAAATTAATACACAGAAATCACTTGAATTTCTATGCACTAATGATGAACTATCAGAAAGAAAAATTCAGGAAGCAGTCCCATTTACTGTTCCATCAAAAAGAAATAAAATACCTAGGAGTAAATTTTCCTAAGGAGCCAAAAGACCTTTGCTCTGAAAACTGTAAGAACCTGGTGAAAGAAATTGAAGATGACACAGAGAGGGGAAGATACAGCAAAAGTATGTTGTTGGATTGGAAGAATCCAAGAATCCAAATGTTGGATTGGAAGAATTGACCAAATGTTATACTATCCAAAGCAATCCACAGATTCAATTCAATCCCTATCAAATTATCAATGATGCTATTTACAGAACCACATCAAATAATTTTTAAAATTGTATGGAAATACAAAAGACCCCAAAGAGTCAATGAAATCTTGATAAAAAAAAAATGCAGCTAGAGCAATCAGGCTCCTTGACTTCAGACTATACCACAAAGTCACAGTAATAAAAGCAGTATATTACTGGAACAAAAACAGAACTACAGATCAATGGAACAGGACAGAAATCCCACTCACCTATGGTCAATTAATCTATGACAAAGAAAGTCTTTAATATATAATGGAGAAAAAGTCTATTTAGTAAGTGGTGGCAGGAAAACTTGACAGCTACATGTAAAAGAATGAAATTACAACAGTCTCTAACACCATATACAAAAATAAACTCAAAATGGATTAAAGACCTAAATATAAGACTGGATACTATAAAACTCTTAGAGGAAAAGAAAGGCAGAACACTCACTGACATAAACTGCAGCAAGATTTTTTTCAATCCACCTCCTAGAATAATGAAAATAAAAAGAAAGAAAAAGCACATAAACTTAAAAGCTTTTGCACAGCAAAGGTAATCATGAACAACAAAAAACCACACAGAATGAGAGAAAATATTTGCAAGCAAATTGACCATCAAGGGATTAATTGCCAAAATATATAAACAGCTCATCTAGCTCAATAACAAAAACTAAATAAATAAACCAATCAAAAAAATGAGTGGAAGATCTCAATAGACATTTCTCCAAAAAAGACATACAGAAGGCCAAAAAAGCACATGAAAAGATATTCAGCATTACTAATTATTAGAGAAATGCAAAATCAGAGCTACAATGAGGTATCACCTAATACCAGTCGGAATGGCCATCAGCAACAGGCTGATGCATTATCAATAAATGCTGGAGAGGGTGTGGAGAAAAGGAAACCCTCCTACCCTGTTGGTGGAAATGTAAACTGTATGGAGGTTTCTTAAAAAAACACAAACAGCATGGAGTTTTCTTAAAAAATAAAAATATAAGCATGTGACCTACCAATCCCATTGTCAGGCATATAATCAGGGAAAACCATAATTTACAAAGATACTTGCACCCCAGTGTTCACTGCAGCACTATTTACAATAGGCAAGACACGGAAGCAACCTAAATGCCCACTGACAAATGCTGCTGCTGCTGGTGCTAAGTCACTTCAGTTGCGTCTCACTCTGTGCGACCCCATAGATAGCATCCCACCAGGATCCCCCATCCCTGGGATTCTCCAGGCAAGAACACTGGAATGGGTTGCCATTTCCTTCTCCAATGCATGAAAGTGAAACGTGAAAGTGAAGTCGCTCAGTCATGTCCGACTCTTAGCGACCCCATGGACTGCAGCCTACCAGGCTCCTCCGTCCATGGGATTTTCCAGGCAAGAGTACGGGAGTAGGGTGCCATTGCCTTCTCCGCCACTGACAAATGAATGGATAAAAAAAGAAGTAGTACATATACACAATGGGATATTACTCAGCTACATAAAAGAATGAAATAACGCCATTTGAAGCAACATGGATGAACCTAGAGATTATAATTCCAAGCGAAGCAAGTTAGACTGAGAAAGACAAATATATGATATCACTTATATGTGGAATCTAATAAAAAAGATGATACAAATGAACTTATTTACAAAACAGAAACAGATTCACAGTCTTTTGAAAACAAACTTATGGTTACCAAAAGGGAAAGAATAGGGGGAGGGATAAATTAGGAGACTGGGGTTAACAGTCTCCTAATTAATATATACACTAGAATATTCAAAATAGCTATCAACAAGCACCTACTGTATAGCACAGGGAAATTTACCCAAAACTGTGTAATAATTTATATGGGAAAGAATCGGAAAGAGAATGGATATATAGTATAACTAAACCACTTTGCTGTACACTCGAAATTAACACAACATTGTAAATCAACGATACCCCATAAAAAATAGATTAAATTAAAAATTAAGGATCATACATCATAATCAAGTAATACTTTTCCCAGCTATCCAAGGACTTTTTAATATCCACAAATCAATTTGATACACCCCACTAACAAATTAAATGATAAAAGCTTTATGATCATCTCAGTAGAAGAAGAAAAAGCTTCCAATTAAATAAAACATCCTCTTATAAGACAAAAAAAAAAAAACCTCTAGAAACTGGGCATGGAGGGAACATACCTTCAACATAATAAAGGCCGTGCATGATAAACCCTTTCATCAAGAGCCTCTTGATGAAAGTGAAAGGGGAGTGTGGAAAAGTTGGCTTAAAACTCAACATTCAAAAAATGAAGATGGCAGCATCTGCGCCCATCACTTCATGGCAAATAGATGGGCAAACAATGGAAACAGTGACAAACTTTATTTGGGGGGGCTTCAAAATCACTGCAGATGGTGACTGCACCTATGAAATTAAAAGACGCTTGCTCCCTGGAAGAAGAGCTATGACCAACCTAGATAGCATATTAAAAAGCAGAGACATTACTTTGCCAACAAAGGTCCATCTAGTCAAAGCTACGGTTTTTCCAGTAGTCATGTATAGATGTGATAGTTGGACCATAAAGAAAGCTGAATGCCAAAGAATTGATGCTTTTGAATTGTGGTGTTGGCGAAGACTCTTGAGAGTCCTTGGACTGCAAGGAGATCCAACCAGTCCATCCTAAAGGAAAATCAGTCCTGAATATTCACTGGAAGGGCTGATGCTAAAGCTGAAACTCCAATACTTTGGCTACCTGATGCAAAGAACCAACTCATTGGAAAAGACCCTGATGCTGAGAAAGAATGAAGGCGAGAGAAGGGGATGCCAGAGGATGAGATGGTTGGATGGCATCACCGACTCAATGGACATGAGTTTGAGCAAGCTCTGGGAGTTGGTGATGGACAGGGAAGCCTGGTGTGCTGCAGTCCATGGGGTCACACAGAGTCAGACACAACTGAGTGACAGAACTGAACTCAATGACAAACCCACAGTTAACATCATACAAAATGGTAAAGATCAGGAAGAAAACAAGGATGTCCATTCTCGCCACTTTCATTCAACACAGTTTGGAAGTCCTCGACACAGTAATCAGACAAGAAAATGAAAGAGAAAAAAGGGGAAAGGAAACATTTGAATTGGAAAGGAAGACATAAACTGTCACTGCAAATGACAAGATACCATACATAGAAAACCCTCAAGATGCTATTATACCAGAAAACTACTAGAGCTCAATGAATTCAGTAAACTTGCAGACACAAAATTATTATACAAAAATCTGTCGCATGTCTATCCACAAACAAGGAATTAACAGAGAAAGTGGAATTAAGGAAACAATCTCACTTTCCATCTCATCAGAAAGAATAAAATACCTAGGAATAAGCCTACCTAAGGAGGCAAAAGACCTGTATTCTGAAAAGCATAAGACACTGATGAAAGATACTAAAATGACACAAACATATTGAAAGATATACTGTGTTCTTTGATTGCAAGAATCAATATTGTTAAAATCACCATATTACCTTAGGGAATCTAGAGATTCAATGCAATCCCTATCAAATTACCAATGGCATTTTTCAAAGAACAACAACAAAATTAAATTTATATGAAAGCACAAAAGGCCCTGAATAGCCAAAACAACCTTGAGAAAAAAGAACAGAGCTCAAGGAATATGCTCCCTGATTTCTGACTATCCTACAAAGCCACAGTAATCAGAAACAATACTGCACTGGGATCAGAACAGAATAGAGCTGAGGAATAAACCAAGATACCTAGGGTCAATTAATTGATGACAGAAGAGGGAAGACTATACAATGAAGACATTTCTTCAAGAAGTGGTACTGGGAAAACTGGATACTATCTGTAGATAAATAAAACTAGACCATTCTCTGACACTATATACAAAAATTAACTCAAAATGGATTAAAGACCTAAATGTAAAGAAAGATACTATAAAAACTCTTAAAGGAAAATGTAGGTAGAATACTCTTTGATATAAATTGCAGCAATATATTTTTAGATCCATCTTTTACAGTAATGGAAATACTAACCAAAATGTAGTAATAAGCAAAAGCAATTGTTTAAACTTAAAACCTTTTGTACATCAAAGGAAATCATAAACAAAATGAAAGGACAACCCACAGAATGAGAGAAAATATTTGCACCTGATACAACCAATGAGGAATTCATTTCAAAAAAATATAAAAAGCTCATACAGCTTAATATAAACCCAAAGAAACAGCCAAATCAAAAAATGGGCAGAAAATCTAAACAGACATTCTCCAAAGATATAAAGATGGCCAGCAGGTATATGAAAAGATGTTCAACATCATTAATTATAGAAAAATGAAAATCAAAACTACAATAAGGTATAACCTCACACTGATCAGAATGGCCATCATTAAAAAGTCTACAAATAAACGCTAGAGAAGATGTGGAGAGAAAGGAACCCTTCTACACTGTTGGGGAGAATAGAATTGGTGTTCCCACTATGGAGAACAATATGGAGTTCCTTAATTAAAAATCGAGTTGCCAGCAATTCTGCTCCTGAGTACATATCCAGAACACATGAAAACTCAAATTTGAAAAGATAATGCATCCCAGTGTTCACAGCAGCACTATTTACAACAGCCAAGATGTGGAAGCAACCTAAATTGTTCATCAACAGATGAGTGGAAAAAGAAGATGTGGTGTGTCTGCGTGTATACACACACCAAAGGGATATCACTCAGCCATAAAAATAAATAAAATAATGTCATTTGTAGCAACATGAATGGACCTAGAGATTATCACACTAAGTGAATACAGACAGACTGAGAAAGACAAATATCATATGATACCACTTATATGCAGAATCTTGAAAAATGATACAAATGAATGTACTGGTTTGGTTAAAAGGTTTATTCAGGTTTTCCATAAAATGTTATGGAAAAATCCAAATGAAATTTTTTGGCCAGCACAATATTTACAAAACAGAAATACACAGAAAACAAATCTATAGGTACCAAAGGGAAAAGCAGGGGGAGAGAAAGATGTGAAGTTTAATATTAATAGGTACATACTACTATATATAAAATACATAAACAGCAAGGATTTACTATATAACAGAGGCAATTATAGGCAATATCTTATAATAACCTAAAGGCAAAATGGTTGTCTGAGGAAGCCTTACAAATAGCTGAGAAAAGAAGAGAAGCTAAACGCAAAGGAGAAGGGAAAGATACACACATTTGAATGCAGAGTTCCAAAGAAAAGCAAGGAGAGATAAATAAGAAAGCCTTCCTCAGTGATCAATGCAAAGAAATAGAGGAAAACAACAGAATGGGAAAGACTGGAGAACTCTTCAAGAAAACTAGAGACACCAAGGGAACATTTCCTGCAAAGATGGGCACAATGAAGGACAGAAATGGTATGGACCTAACAGAAGCAGAAGATATTAAGAGGAAGTGGCAAGAATACACAGGAGAACTATACACAAAAGACCTTCATAACCACAATGGTATCACTCATCTAGAGCCAGACATCCTGGAATGCAAAGTCAAGTGGGCCTTAGGAAAGCATCACTATGAACAAAGCTAGTGGAGGTGATGGAATTCCAGTTGAGCTATTTCAAATCCTAACAGATGATGCTGTGAAAGTGCTGCACTCAATATGCCAGCAACTTTGGAAAACTCAGCAGTGGCCACAGGACTGGAAAAGGTCAGTTTCCATTCCAATCCCAAAGAAAGGCAGTGCCAAAGAATGTTCAAACTACCGCACAAATGCACTCATCTCACACGCTAGTAAAGTAATGCTCAAAATTCTCCAAGACAGGCTTCAACTGTTTGTGAACAGTGAACTTCCAGATGTTCAAACTGGATTTAGAAAAGGCAGAGGAACCAGAGATCAAATTGCCAGCATGTGTTGGATCATTGAAAAAGCAAGAGAGTTGCAGAAAAACATCTATTTCTGCTTTACTGACTACACCAGTCTTTGTGTGGAATACAACAAACTGTGGAAAATTCTGAAGGAGATGGGAATACCAGACCACCTGACCTGCCTCTTATCTGTATGCAGGTCAAAAAGCACAGGTAGAACGTGCACCAACAGACTGGTTCCAAGTCGGGAAAGGAGCACGTCAAGGCTGTGTATTGTCACCCTGCTTATTTAACTTATATGCAGAGTACATGATGAGAAACGCTGGGCTGGAGGAAGCACAAGCTGGAATCAAGATTGCCGGGAGAAATATCAATAACCTCAGATATGCAGATGACACCACCCTTATGGCAGAAAGTGAAGAGGAACTAAAAAGCCTCTTGATGAAAGTGAAAGAGGAGAGTGAAAAAGTTGGCTTAAAGCTCAACATTCAGAAAACTAAGATCATGGCATCTGGTCCCATCACTTCATGGCAAATAGATGGGGAAGCAATGGTAACAGTGACAAACTTTAGTTTACTGGACTCCAAAATCACTGCAGATGGTGACTGCAGCCATGAAATTAAAAGATGCTTGCTCCCTGGAAGAAAAGCTATGACCGACCTAGACAGCATATTAAAAAGCAGAGACATTATTTGCCAACAAAGGTCCATCTAGTCAAAGCTATGGTTTTTCCAGTAGTCATGTATGGATGTGAGAGTTGGACTGTAAAGAAAGCCGAGAGCTGAAGAATTGATGCTTTTGAACTGTGATGTTGGAGAAGACTCTTGAGAGTCCCTCGGACTATAGGAGATCCAACCAGTCCATCCTAAAGGAAATCAGTCCTGAAGATTCATTGGAAGGGCTGATGTTGAAGCTGAAACTCCAATACTCTGGCTATCTGATGCAAAGAACTAACTCATTGGAAAAGACCCTGATGCTGGGAAAGAATGAAGGTGCGGGGAGAAGGGGATGCCAGAGGATGAGATGGTTGGATGGCATCACTGACTCAATGGACATGAGTTTGAGTAATCTCCGGGAGCTGGTGATAAGACAGGGAAGCCTGGTGTGCTGCAGTCCATGGGGTCACACAGAGTTGGACCTGACTGAGCAACTGAACCGAAGTGAAAACAGAAAAGAATCTAAAAATGTATATGTACAAATGTGTGTGTGTGTGTGTGAGAGAGAGAGAGAGAGAGAGAGAGAGAGAGTTGGTGATGAATCTAAAAATGTATATGTACAAATGTGTGTGTGTGTGTGTGTGTGTGTGTGTGTGTGTGGAGAGAGAGAGAGAGAGAGAGGAGAGAGAGAGAGAGAGAGAGAGAGAGAGAGAGAGTTGGTGATGGACAGGGAAGCCCGGTGAGCTGCAGTATATGGGGTCACACACACAGTCGGACACGCCTGAGCAATTGAACCGAAGTGAAAACAGAAAAAAACTTAAAAATGTGTGTGTGTGTGTGTGTGTGTGTGTGTGTGTCACTCCAGTATTCTTGCCTGAAAAATCCCGTGGACAGAGGAGCCTGGCCTGTTACAGCTCATGGGGTCACAAAGAGTCAAATACCACTGAGCAACCGAGCACACACGCAGGCATATATGTATGAACTGAATCAGCTTGTTATATGTCTGAAACTAACACAACATTGTAAATGAACTATATTTCATGGAAAAAAGACTGTGACTAGCAATGATATCAATAACAATACCAATAAAATCACTAGCTATCCTCACACTGTCTCATTTATTCCTCTAAAACACTGTGACCGGGTAGTATTATTTTATCCTTACTGTAGAGATGAGGAAATTGAAGTGTAAAAGTTTAAATAAGTCTATCTGACGTGAAACCATACGGTTTTTCTCAAGTCCTAGCCCTTCTAAGTAGAAACAAGTACTACAGTGTACTTTTCCAGGAATAAATTTGTTTTTAGAATACAAAGTATACTTCAACAGGGAAAAAGCTGAATGTATTGGTTTCTACAATTATCTGAATCATGTCAAGAACCTGGCTAGAAAGCCATCACAGAAAAAACAACTAGTTTCAAAACTGAAATGGAAAATTTATTCTGAAAAGATCATGGAGGGCAAAGCTTTAATTCCTAGGATTTCTACAGCAATAGGGATGCTAATAGATTAGTTGTTGTTTTTATCACTGTGCTTTTATTTTGCGATCCCATGGGCTGTAGCCCACCAGGTTCTTTTGTCCATGGGATTTCCGAGGCAATAATACTGGAGTGGGTATTGCCATTTCCTTCTCTAGGGGATCTTCCCAACCTAGGAATCGAACCCATGTCTCCTGCATTGGCAGGTGGATGAGCCACCAGGGAGCCCCTAAGAGATGAGAATAAACTTAAACACACAACAATAGTGAACTGGTTAATTATCTTCTATTATATATATGATACATTTTAAATATATTTTAATAATCAGCCATTTTAAAATGATATAAAAATATTTAATGATATAGAAACATATTAATAATGTAATAGGCAAAAAAAAAAAAACAGGTTACAAAAGAGTGATCATATTTATTAAAAACAAGATATATCCCTCACCACACACATCTACCTGGTTTCCGTGTTTGGATGGAGAGAATTCAGATAACCTAGATACTGAAGGATTTAAAACTACCCAAATCTATCTGGCTGCTAGATTCTAAACAGCAAACAGTAAGAGTTGAAAGAATGACGGATTCATGTGAAAATGTATTTTTTTGAGTTTGGAGAGGGAGAATTCAGAGAGAATTAAAAATACAAAAATGCCCAGAAGTGAGGCAGGGAGGTAAAGCGAAACCAGGAAAACCTGAAAGCCCCTCAGACTCCCTTCTCCCAGCATAAACTCACTCTGGGGCACAAGCTCTGAATCGTATAGGCTAGACTTTCTGCCTCTACTTCAGTTTTTATTTCTCTCCTCTCTTAAAAATTTTACCAAATATATGAGGTTGACTGTACCTTAGTTAAACATACATATGGTGACACTCTGTATGAATATATATTTGCACATATGTTTTTTAAAAATTTACAGAGAAGAAAATCTGGAAGGCTACACGCCATACTATAACAATAGTTTTCAGGGGGCCAGTTTGGAGATTTTAATTTTCCTAATTATGCTTAGCTGTATTTTCCAAATGTTCTTACAATCTGAAACACATATCATTTCTCTAGTAAGCTATAAATACGGATATAGCAAACTGATACCAAAATATGCTAAAACTTTGTTGTAAGGGATAATAACATCCTGATAATAACATTCTGATTTTGACAGCAGCTCAACTTTGTGAGCTTGTGGATTAAGTAGAAAAAAGACTGTCTAGTTTTACCTCTAGAGCCTTCTGTTGCAGACGGTCACGTTCTACTTTTTCTTTGCCAACAAACCACACTTCCCACGGTGTCAGGCTGCTTTCTGGTAAGCGCACCTGCTTCTGTTCTTCTTGGTTATCTTCGGATCCAACCGTGCTATTACAAAAGAGAGGATACTACAGACCTTGCACTCAAAACTCTTTGACTTAGCAGTCAAAATGATTTAGCTGCACAATAAAAGTAGAATTCCATGATACACTGACAATACTGTGATTTTTTTATGTAAATATACACTTAAGAAACTAAGAACAAGAGTCCATTGTTTAAATTAGTTTATCCTTTAGACAGCCTCTGAATTCTCTAATCTAAAATCACACCCCGTCCATTTACCTCAATTACAATAACTTTTTTCTTTCTTGCTTGGACAACTAATTACAACACATGATCCTAACCAAATCCTGGTGCAGACTTTTCCCTTTTCTTCCTTTAAGTGGTTCACAAAGGAAAGAATACATATCTACACAGGGAGGATGGTAATGCCAATGTCTTAACAATTATGGTTTTGATGTGAAGGGTGGACAGAGCTCTTTATACCCTCGATTTTTCTGTAAGTTTGAAGTTATTTTGAAATAAAAAGGCACACAAAGTATATGGCCTTGTGTTCTTTAATGGTTTGGTGGACTCCATTTTGCCAGTTCTCAGACAAAGTGGCTATGATTTTCCCAGAGTTGTCAGTCTGCCTCTTCTGGGTACATCAAGCTCAACAGAAAAGGGAAAGGGAAGTACTCGTGAGTGCATACATACATAAAGAACACAGGCCTTGGCCAGGTACAAGACCCCCATAGTAAAAGGTGAACCATTAGTGCCCATGGAAAGAAAGGTTGTTCAGGACAGGAGGCAGCTAGAGAAAGACTAGGTTATTATAGATTCAGCCCCTCTTTGTCTCTTTAACATTCCTGCTTCAGGCAACCAACTGCCTCCCCTATGGCCATGCTCAGTTTTTTCTGCCTTGTAATTTCCATTTACTTGGTGGTGGTGGTGGTTTTTTCCCCTATTTTTGCATTCGTTCATCCAATTATGTAATTTGTGTTCTAGTGGGAAAGGAACACTGTTGGTATGTTGTTTACTTTCTATATATCTTTCCTTCTAAGTCTTGCAAAACACTACCTCATCCTCCCATAGCTTCACTGGTCATGAAGGTGCGGATGAGGCCCACTCCAGGCATTTCAGGCTAGATATTACTCCTGAGCTCCAAACTTTTATTTTCTACCATCAGATAGATGGCTTCACTTAAATATCAAACTCAATCAATCCAAAACAAATCTAGTCACCTACCACTCACTCACTACCCTCCTCCCATAATCCTACCTCAGAGGAGAGTACCCACACTCACCCAGTTAGCCAAGCCAGAAACAAAAGATCTTTGACTCCTGCTCCCCAACCACATTTGGTGCCGCTCACTCCCACACCTACACAGTTCAGTTCAGTCGCTCAGTTGTGTCCTACTCTTTATGACCCCATGTACTGCAGTACGCCAGGCTTCCCTGTCCGTCACCAACACCCAGAGCTTGCTCAAACTCATGTCCATTGAGTCAGTGATGCCATCCAACCATCTCATCCTCTGGCGTCCCCTTCTCCTGCCTTCAATCTTTCCCAGCATCAGGGTCTTTTCCAATGAGTCAGTTCTTTCCATCAGGTGGCCAAAGTACTGGAGCTTCAGCATCAGTCCTACCAATGAATATTCAGGACTGATTTCCTTTAGGATGGACTGGTTGGCTCTCCTTGCAGTCCAAGGGACTCCTTTAAGAGCCTTTTCCAACACCACAGTTCAAAAGCATCAAATCTTCGGCACTCAGCTTTCTTTATAGTCCAACTCTCACATCCATACATGACTACTGGAAAAACCATAGCATTGACTAGACAGACCTTTGTTGGCACTATCTCCGCTTTTTAATATTCTGTTTAGGTTGGTCATAGCTTTTCTTCCAAGGAGCAAACGTCTTTTGATTTCATGGCTGCAGTCACCATCTGCAGTGATTTTCAAGCCCCAAAAAATAAAGCCTGACACTGTTTCCCCATCTATTTCCCATGAAGTGATGGGATGCCATGATCTTAGTTTTCTGCATGTTGAGTTTTAAGCCAGCTTTTTCACTCTCCTCTTTCACTTTCAAGAGGCTCTTTAGTTCTTCTTCACTTTCTGCCATAAGGGTGGTGTCATCTGAGTATCTGAGGTTCTTGATATTTCTTGATATTTCTCCAGGCAATCTTGATTCCAGCTTGTGCTTCTTCCAGCCCAGTGTTTCTCATGATGTACTCTGCATATAAGTTAAATAAGCAGCGTGACAATATACAGCCTTGCCATATTCCTTTCCCTATTTGGAACCAGTATGTTGTTCCATGTCCAGTTCTAACTGTTGCTTCTTGACCTGCATACAGATTTCTCAGGAGGCCCAAATCATCAGGGCCCCAACCAAAGGTAAGAGGTAGAGAGGTGGAATAAGGAAAATTTCTAAACACTTTTCTTTCCTGAAAAGAGGTACTGATTTTCTGAAGCATTTGAGAACAATCACTGCATCTATCTGTTCTCTAGGAAGTGGGAAATAAGCACACTTTCGGCAGACGTTTATTAAACACATCACAGGCATCTGACACCTGCCACCCACAGGCCTGACAACTCTTGCATTTTTTCCAGACCAGGTCCTCCCAATTGCTTTGAATCAGAGGGGATGAACTGCGATAAGGAAGGCAGCTAGAGCCTCGAGGTGTTACCAGCTCATTTAGGTTTGACATAAATACAACTAGCTCCTCCCATGGTAAGCTCCATTTGGTCAGGACTTTGGCTCTTGGAAGCTAAAGCAAGGTCTTAGCAGCAGAGCTGTGGATGGCCTCTGGATAGCCATCATTCCCGGGGCTGCTCAACTGTCTACATAGTGCAGTCCTGATGATTAAGCTCAGGATTTTCCAAAACCTTAAAATTTATTTTAAAAATCACTGGGACCAGGACTTCCCTGATGGTCCAGGGGCTAAAACTGTACTCCCAATGTAGGGGACCCAGGTTCAATCCCCGATCAGGGAACTAGATCCCACATGCTGCAACTAAAATCAAAGATCCTTTGGGCCACAACAAAGACCCAGGGCAGCCAGATAAATAATAAATATCCTCCTAAACACCACTGGGACCAACTCAGTCCTGAAGAATCTGTACAAAGGCCCACATGAAAATGGACTCCTTTGAAACAGTTTCTTGTTGCTACAAACTGTGTGGACAAGTGGCTTGCTTGCTTACTGTTACTGATATCCATTCCTACCAATGTACTTACTATTACTTCTCCTTCTTAAGAGACTCACGGTTATAACTGTGTATGTGAGTCACTTCATATGGCTTCATATTCAATTTACTCACCCCAGGTATGCATGCCCTATAGCTACAGGGGCTAAATGGTTGCCTACACATAAAGCATGGGTTCTCTGGTCTGTATTTCTTAGATCTCCTGTATAGAAAGTGAAGAGGAACTAAAAAGCCTCTTGATGAAAGTGGAAGAGGAGAGTGGAAAAAGTTGGCTTAAAGCTCAACATTCACAAAACTAAGATCATGGCATCTGGTCGCATCGCTTCATGGGAAATAGATAGGGAAATGGTGGAAACAGTGTCAGTCTTTATTTTGGGGGAGTCCAAAATCACTGCAGATGGTGACTACAGCCATGAAATTAAAAGACACTTACTCCTTGGGAGGAAAGTTATGACCAACCTAGATAGCATATTGAAAAGCAGAGACATTACTTTGCCAACAAAGGTCCGTCCAGTCAAAGCTATGGTTTTTCCAGTGGTCATGTATGGATGTGAGAGTTGGACTGTGAAGAAGGCTGAGTATCGAAGAATTGATGCTTTTGAACTGTGGTGTTGGAGAAGACTCTTAAGAGTCCTTTGGTCTGCAAGGAGATCCAACCAGTCCATCCTAAAGGAGATCAGTCCTGGATGTTCACTGGTAGGACTGATGCTGAAGCTGAAACTCCAATACTTTGGCCACCTGATGGGAAGAACTGACTCACTGGAAAAGACCCTGATGCTGGGAGGGATTGGAGGCAGGAGTAGAAGGGGACGACAGAGGATGAGATGGCTGGATGGCATCATTGACTCGACGGACTTGAGTTTTGGTAAACTCCGGGAGTTGGTGATGGACAGGGAGGCCTGGCGTGCTGCGATTCATGGGGTCACAAAGAGTCAGACACGACTGAGCGACTGAACTGAACTGATACTGCCTTGTGCAGCCTGACAATCAGAACCTTGTAAATGCTTTCTGAAGTTGACATAATGAGTCTAACTCCGAATGCACCTGGATCATCAAGCCTCTCTAAGAAAAAGATATTCCTGCAGGGATAGGCCCTTTGCTCATATTTCTATATACCCAACAATAGGCATGTAGCATAGGCAAGAGAAAACATGATCAGTATACCTTGGTACTAGGCCCAGCTCCTCTAATGATTAGGTGGAAGCCTTTGAATTAGACTTTTTATCTGTCTTCTGAGCCACAGTTTTGTTATCTGTAAAATGAATGGCTTGATGTAGGCTTTAATTCCAAGAGAGTACAGACCATGCCTGTCTTATTTATAGGCCCTTATCTGGTGTCTCACACAGTAAAGAATCTGCCCCCAATGAGGAAGACCTGGGTTCGCTTCCTGGGTTGGGAAGATCTCCTGGATGAGGCATGGCAACCCACTCCAGGATTCTTGCCTTGAGATTCCCATGGGTAGAGGAGCCTGGTGGGCTACAGTCCATAGGGTCACAAAGAGTGGGAGACGACTGAGCGACTCAGCACATATGGCACAAACTAAATGTTTGCTGAAAGAACAATTGTAAAAATAAATTAAGATGACTTTAATAACCCCTTTGATTCTAGCATTCAATGGCTTCTACTTTTAGTAACTGCTAAGAGCAGACCTGACATTGTCTCTGAATGCTAAAGTCACTGCTAACCTCAAAGCTCCAGCTTTTAATCTATGACATAAAAGGTATACTACTTACTACAACCTACTTCACTGACAACCATATTTTTTTCATAATCGCTACAGGTATTACTAAGATGCAGTAAACCACATTTGGGTGTTAAAGATTTGAACAAAAGTTCTAGTGTCCCCACTCTGACTTTTGAGTGTTCATAAAATGCCCGAAACTGTACCAATTTTGTGTGTTTAGTGCTCGCTTCTTGTGTGTTTAGGTGCATTTCTCTGGGGAGGAAGATTGTAGCAACCATCACATACTCAGGAAAAGGGGTTAAGAACGATGGAAAAATCGGTAGTCATGAGTAAGAACCGGCCCAAGACTCTGGGCCAAAAGGAGCAGCACCTGCGGCTGCAAGTGCCCGCGCTACCTTTTGAGAGGGAAGACAGCAAGGTATCTGGTCGCCCGACGAAGGTGGGGTCTAAGGAATCTTGAGGGGGCTGTATTTCGGATTTACCTGGTGCACCCCTGTAACTCCACTCCTCTCAGGCTCTCCGCCTTGGCCTCTGAGTCATAAGCATCTTCGTCCACATCCTCCTCCTCCTCCTCCTCCCCGTCACCATCGTCGTTGTCAAACGGGAAGCTCTGGTGGCCGAGGGGAGACAACAGCGACAGGGTGGAATCGCTGCAGCTCAGCGGTGTCGACAGAGAGCATACCTCCACCGCCTTCAGGCCCGGCCCCCGGGGGCCTGCCGTGAGAACAGAGAAGCCCGAGGAGGGCAGCGACCCGGACCTGCAGTCGGCCATGAAACGGGGTTCGAGAAGGGGAGAAGCAGTCCCCCACCGCCCTGCGGCCCACATCTGGCCCGCCAAGTTCAAACCGGCGGAACCGCGGAGGGGACGTGCTTTCCCAGCAGGCCTTGCGCGCGCCGGCGCGGCCAATCCGGGCGGGCGCGGACTTCGCGTTGCCATGGGGACGCGTGGAGGCCTCCAGGGCTCTGTCCCGACCTGCGGAGCGTGGCTTCCTGCTCCCGGCAGTCTTTTGGATGTCCTCCCTCTTTCCCAGCCTGGATCTGCGCTGGTGCTTGTGAATTAACCTCGCGCTCAGCTCTCGCTCGCAGACAAGGTCCCCGCTCCCGGCTCACAGCCAGGAGGGCCCGTCCGTTGTTTGCTGTGGTTCGTTTGGTACAGAAAATGTGCTGTTACTGAATAAGGCAGATTCTTTAAAGCGGAAAGAGGCAGAAGCCAAAACTACCCCCATATCATTACAAGGTCAGGGTTACAAGGATCAGTCACGATTTCTCTCAGCACATGGCCACACACTGCTGTATTTTAGGAAAAGGTCGGGGGCGGGGGGCGAACTTGGTATCAAAGTTTACAAGTGTATCTAAAGATACACTTCTGGTACGATTTTTCATTGTTTTTGGTAGTACCTCGTCTGCCTAGCGTCACCTCGTCTTCCTGGCATCTTACAGGAACTTGCTTATTCAGGTGAACATATATAAACATATATATGTATAAGCCCTTACTTAAAAACAGGGCCTCTCTGAAGCATCTAGTGTACTGGGGTCTGTACTGATCACTGGAGATATAAAAAATAAAAGCCCTGTAGTCCTCACCCTTTCCTAGTGAAGAGTCATACCATTAAAATATCATGTGATATGTATACTATGAGGAATGAAAAAAATTTGTGGGACTTAGAAAGGAGCACTCTCCTCTCAGGGATTGAGGGTGGGGATGAAGGTAGTAAGGGAGAAGTGATAGACACTAAAGCTAGTGGCTTTATTCATGCTAATAAACGGGCTTTGTCCAGCTCATAATGCATATTGTTAGTAGAAATATCACACAATGAAAACAGACAGTGGCTAAAGCAGCACACAAGTTTTGCCATTGACCAAGGAGTGATACAAAATCTTCGATGACATTTAGATCTGCAAAACTTGACACCAAAGAATTATATACAGTAGAAATAATAGTAACTAAGGGCGATTTATAGTTAATAAAATACGACATGGTTCAGTTCAGTCCAGTCGCTCAGTCGTGTCCGACTCTTTGCGACCCCATGAATCGCAGCACGCCAGGCCTCCCTGTCCATCACCAACTCCCAGAGTTCAGTCAGACTCACGTCGATCGAGCCGGTGATGCCATCCAGCCATCTTATCCTCTGTCGTCCCCTTCTCCTCCTGCCCCCAATCCCTCCCAGCATCAGAGTCTTTTCCAATGAGTCAACTCTTCGCATGAGGTGGCCCAAGTACTGGAGTTTCAGCTTTAGCATCATTCCTTCCGAAGAAATCCCAGGGCTGATCTTCAGAATGGATTGGTTGGATCTCCTTGCAGTCCAGGAGACTCTCAAGAGTCTTCTCCAACACCACAGTTCAAAAGCATCAATTCTTCGGAGCTCAACCTTCTTCACAGTCCAACTCTCACATCCATACATGACCATAGGAAAAACCATAGCCTTGACTAGACGGACCTTAGTCGGCAAAGTAATGTCTCTGCTTTTGAATATGCTACCTAGGTTGGTCATAACTTTTCTTCCAAGGAGGAAGCGTCTTTTAATTTCATGGCTGCAATCACCATCTGCAGTGATTTTGGAGCGCAGAAAAATAAAGTCTGACATGGTTAAAACTCTTTAAATGGAATGTAAACTTTGTTAAAATTTTCAGTAAAAATAATGAAAATGGAAGAAAACTGGAGCAATTTAAATGTGATGAAATTGATGGAGGAATAAAAATGGCTTGAGTTTTCATTCTCTTACCTAATTATTCAATAGTGTCATGTCTGGTTAAAAGCTTTTAGGTGAGGATCTTTAGAATTAATTGATGCAAAACAGTATCACCCTGGGTCACTTTAGAGCTTCATAAGGGAGTAAAGTTGAGAAGCTGTTTCCAACAAACATCACCCCATATTACTGAAGCATAGTAGGAAAGCAAGTTTCAGTATGAAAGGACCTGGATTTGAATCCATGGTTTTTCTCTTATTTGCTAGGTTTCCCTCAGTAAGTTTCCCTGGGGAAAGAAATGGCCACCCACTCCCATATTCTTGCCTGGGAAATCCCAGGACAGAGGAGCCTGGTGGGCTAGTCTGTGGGGTCACAGAGAGTCAGCCATGACTGAGCAACTCACACACAACATCACCTAAATAAGCTGTTTGGCCTTTCCAAGGCCTTACTCACTCCTCTGTAAAACAGGGAAATTCTGTAATCGGTTTCCCAGTTATATCATCTTATTCTCAAAACGTCTAGCACAGGATCAGATAAGAGAAAATGGTAAATGGTAACTTGTGTCATATAAGCTCCAAAACTCTCCCACTGTAACCTCTTACTATGGGAATCTAAAACGTTTTAAACAAATTATGCCCTTTCCTGGATGCCTCAGAATCATCCAATACATGACCGTATTGCATTATGTTGTAACAACTCTGGAACTATGAGGCAAAGAGCCACTAGTGTTGGTGCTTGAACATAATCAAATCCTATGATCTCGTTTCTTACAGCACCTTTTCATTACTGGGACTGAGAAACCATAATCAAGTTTGGTAGAATTATATATAAGATGTATAAATAAGGTCAAAAGAAGGCCTCTCCCTCGTTTCAGGATGTTGACTTAGTTGCTTCTCTCCTTACTACTCATGTATTTATATCTTTATTTTCACTTTCATGGAATATTGAGGATAACTTGTTTGTTTTTTTTGTTGTTGTTGGCATTGTAATCTTGTATAAGCGAAAAGAGAGACCTTTGCTTGAAAATCTGTTACAAAAGTAACATTATTACCAGTGAGTCCTAAGGCAATATATTATACCTCAAAAAAATGTAGCCCTGGACATATTAAAACATTTGCAGATGAAACAAATTGTCTAGGATTAGCTTCAGTGTAATCCAAGGGGCAGAGGGATTCCAGAGGTGAGTGAACGGGATGAAGAAGAAATGACATTTACCACGTGCTCTTGACAACTGCCAAAGTTGGATGATGGGTATGGGCAGTGAGGGCCGAGAGCGTAGGAAGAGGGGTAATTACAGTATTCTACTTTTGGTTATGGAAATTCCAAACATATACTGAAGTTTAAAACAAAAACAAAACAAACAAAAAAAAATTAAGGGGAACTGGGTGCTGGTTTGGGCTCTAATTTGCTGTATGGGTCAGATATTCACTTAAAATTTCCTCTATTTTCCCATCCGTAAAATGAGGACTTGATGATTATGAATACTGAGTTAGTTCTAAGCACAACAGTCCCTCCTTATCCATGAGGGTCTCACACTCCCAGTGGATGCCTGAAACTGCAGATAGTACCAAACCCTACAAATACCATATTTTTCCCTACACAGTTGTTTTTTTTTTAACTTTTTATTTTGTGTTGGGGTATAGCCAGTTAGCAATGTTGTGATAGTTTCAGGTGTATAGTGAAGGGACTCAGCCATTCATATACATGTATCCATTCTTCCTCAAACTCCCCTCCTATCCAGGCTGCCACATAAGATCGAGCAGAGTTCCCTGTGCTATAGAGTAGGTCCTTATTGGTTATCCATTTTAAATATAGCAGTTTTATTTATGAATTAGGCACAGTAAGAGAATATCCAAATTACCAGCATCACTATTCTCATGCTTTGGGGCCATTACTTGAACACAAGCGCTGAGTCAGAGATGGCTACTAAGTGACTAACGGACAGCAAATACTGGATAAGGGATGATTCGTTCCAGAATAGGAGTGCAAGATTTCATCACGCTACTCAGAAGGGCACACAATTTAAAACTTATGACTTTATTTCTAGAATTTTCCATTTTAATTTTCCATTTTTGGACCATGGTTGACTGGGCAACTAAAACTATGGAAAGTGAAACCTCAGATAAGACAAGAAAGGGAGGACTACTGCATTTTGGCAATTGCCTATATCTGGAATATCTAATTTCTTTTTAAAAAAAAATCATTTGCTTTTAAATAAGATCTAATTGAGGGTATCCTCTTAAATTTCATACTTTGTTTTCCATGAGTATTGTTCAGACTTAAGAAACAATAAAGCCTTACTTCTAAATTTCAGCAAAGTGTTCTCCCAACATTTCTTCTAGAATTCTTAAAATATTTTACTTCAATTTGCTTAGTTTAACACTAAAACAAATTCATTCATATACCTAGTTATAAATAAAGGCAAAATAGATTGCTTTCCAGAAAGTTTAATGATTCAATATACTGCATACAATATTTCCTATCATATGTATAACACAGTTTACCACATATTTTAAATATCTGCTATTCTATTGTTTAAATGAATCCAATGAAAGTATTCAGTAACATGACTTTTGAAGAAAAAAACTTTTAGCTAGATTTTTTTACCAAGTTATGATTTAATATTTATCAGATGTGTAAATATACAAACATGATGGCAATTTTAAAAACTTGTGGATAGTTGGCCTTACAAAATTACAACACACTGTAAATAAATCCCTCCCGCATTTTATACAAACTACGTGATTTTGATATACAAAGATTCTGTTTTTATTACACTGACAATGTACAACCAAGAGTATTTACAATGCAAAAAGTATATAAACCACAATTTAACATTCTGCTACTGGCAGCCACTATAGTTTAGGAGGTAGCTTTAATTAAACAAAATGAACAGAAGCCACATTTCCCAACTTGTGTTCTAAAAATAATTTACATAAGATAAAAATTCATTATATGCACATTATATACAGTTTAATTATTAAACTGCAATCTAGCTTAATGTTTTTTAGTATCTCATGAACAACTAATATGGCAGTGGATTTGCTATTGATTTAGCATATTGTTCAAAAAATATATTGAACACTTATAACTTTAAGACTCCACATAATGACATGTCAAAAGTCCATAGATGACTATCAAGTAGAATTTTTAATTTTTAAAGACATAGGCCTCAGCTTTATGCCTTTTTTTTTCCTTAGTGACATATTTGTCTTGTCTCACAAGAACAGTTTCAGAGCTGTTGCACAGGCTCTTGTAAATCAAAGGAAGGGAAAATATACGGTAGCGTCCACGTAAGAGCATATGTTCAGGAGAATCTAGCTCACTAAGAAATACATGTAAGTGCTTTGTGTCATAATTACTCCCGATTTCTTCCACCTTAGTTGAAACCATTTGTCACAATTTACTTTCTGTACAATCCAAGCTACAGGTAGATCACATACCAACAGAATTGAAAAATACTGATAGAGCCAATGATATTAGGAAGAGTTTTATCCATGAGAACATTATACTGCTGCTGCTACTGCTGCTAAGTCACTTCAGTCGTGTCTGACTCTGTGCGACCTAATGGACGGCAGCCCACCAGGCTCCCCCGTCCCTGGGATTCTCCAGGCAAGAACACTGGAGTGGGTTGCCATTTCCTTCTCCAATGCATGAAAGTGAAACATGAAAGTGAAGTCGCTCAGTCGTGTCTGACTCTTAGCGGCCCCATGGACTGCAGCCTACCAGGCTCCTCCATCCATGGGTTTTTCCAGGGAAGCGTACTGGAGTGGGGTGCCATTGCCTTCTCCAGGGAGAACATTGTACGGAGCCATCAAGTCCCTCAGATACTTTTAAAATCCCCTGTTAGTAGTTTAGCCAAATCTACTAAAATCACACAGCAATGAGCCCTTTACTTTTTCCTAATAGTATGATCACAAAGCACTGAAGAAAAAATTACTGTGACCAACACAAAGCAATGCATAATGACTGAAGACAAATGTGTTCAGTTATTCTTTTAAAATCTAACAGTTGTTAATATTGTTTTAAAAACATCAGGTTTTAGATTTAAATCTCTTACACAAAATCGATGATTCTATTATGTCAGAGATGGATTAGAAAAATGCAAGAATTTAGTGTCTACATCCACTCTCATAGTCCTGGGAAATGATTCCCCTCCACCTTTTTTTTTTTGGCCCTGCAGTAAGTTGTCCTGAGATTAATGATGAAACATTAGGTAAAATTAGCAAGCCTTTTTCTTCAATTATATAAAATCACCATTTAAAATATTCTTTAAAAATATTAACAGCTGTTTTCTATCTTGTGCTTAATTCAGAAACAGGTATAAATTTGCTCCTTATGGATCAGAAAAACCCAACGTTATATTGCTATGATATACATAAAATCTTTTTCAAGTTAACTATTTGTTTCAAATAGACTACACATTGCTTGGACACTGCATTTTGTCATCAATCCATAGTTCAGGCACTTGTCCTTTGCAAAGGTCTGGTTGAAGAAATAACTGCCACCTTTCTCCTTCTTCTAAGTGACACCAGGCAGTGATCACTTAAGTGCTTCCCAGATAAGAGATCAAACTAGGGTTCATTCTTATAAACACTGTGATTTTGGTTGATGGGAGAAACAGTTACAAACACATGGATTCAGTCTTTAACTCTTGGGAGATTGTAAGCATAGCGCACCAAAGGGAATCCTCGACTCTGATAGAAGCAGGCTCTTCCGCAAGCCTGAACCTGGTCAGAACTGTCTGAGACAAAGGAATCTTCTTCATCGGCATAATCAGAGTGGGCGGACTGCGTGCCACAGTCGGACCAATAGCCGTCTGGCCTTTGGCAAGAACCCACTGTCAAGGCAGGACAGCTGTGTGATTTTATTAAGTGTTTGCAGGACACTGGCTTTGTCAACAGGAAGGCTTCGCAGCAGTCACACACAGTCAGGTTGCCCTGCAGATGTGAGTACATGCCACAGTCGTAGTAGAAATCCTGCTCCACACAACCAGCTTGGCTGCTGATGGAAACTGAGGCTGATCCGCTTTTCTTGGTAACATGGCGCTTCAGTAACTTCCAGTCTTCTTTAAACTTTGGGTTGAAGAAGACATAGAGGACTGGATTCAGGCAAGCAGGCAATGGGAAAAATATCAGAGTAACAGACTTCATTATTTCGGGGCTGATCGAGATGGCGGTGATCAATGGCGCAAAAGAGAAAAACGCCACGGGGCAGAAAAAGATGCAGTTGGTGAAGATGAGCCAAGCGACATGCTTAATCATGCTAGAGTGTGAGTTCTCGGAAAGGTCTTCTTTTTCCAAGTTGCAGTAGAGTTTAGTGTAGATAATGGCCATTAATAAAAATGCTAGTGAGTTTAACAGCACTAAAGTTACGGTAAACCCTAATGATGGGGTTTCTCCGGTGGGAAATGGCAAGCACAGAGGGGATGCGGAATACTCCCCTCTATGGAAAAGGGGGAAACAGCCTGCCACTGCGGCCCCCAGAAAAGCCAAAAGGGCAGCAATCCGGAACTGCTTGAGGTGACTGCTTTTCCCATTTTTCATCATATCTTTTGCAGATAAGCTTCTTTCGATGGCTGCTAACATTAATAGAAATATGGCGCTTTCTGAGGAGAAAACAGCAAGAAACCCAGCTATTTTGCAGCCACTGCCTATCTCCCACCAAATGCCAAATTCAGCAAATCGGCCCCAGGACACAGCATCCAGAAAAGTTAAGATTCCAGTATAAGCGCCCATGAATAAGTTAGACACAGAAATCAGGCCTATAAACAATTTGGAGGAGGGCACTGATGCACAAGATGCAAATGTTGTTAAAATGACAAGCAGGTTGAAAAACAATGCCACCAAGAAAATGAACCACACAGTAAGACGGATCATCCAACTTCCCAGCAAGTATTCGCAGGGCTTAAAAGCACCTAAAATGAAAGAGAGAAAAGACAGTTTATAAAAGACTATCTTCCGTAAGATATGGCTTGAGAAACTATTAATAGAATAATTAATCTACTACCAAAGTGAATTGACCCAAACTGAAAAGATTATCATTTCTTAGGCATCTAATCCTTGGACTAGGCTATTTAAAAATTTATTTTAATACGTCATCTTAATATATATTTACTTATTAACTACTTGGCAAAGTCATACAGTGATATTTAAAGGAAAATTCTCACTTTTTCTCTTACTGAAGTTAATATACATAGGACAGTGACTAGTATGTGAAAGTAACTTCATATGGGGCTTAGAATTGGATAAACTAGGGTTTGAATTTAAGGTTTATAACTTGCTACTTTTAAGAAGGCAGCTTAAACCTCTATAAATTTCATTTTCCCACTTGTGGATAATAATATCTATTTCATAGCATTGTGTAGCTTAAGTAAAATTACACATACAAGGTACTTCAACAGGCTACTGGGTACATAGTTGGACTTCAAAAAATGTTAGGTCCTTATCGTCTTTCTTCCCAGTTCCTAATATACTTTATAATAATTATATGTGATATATATATGTAACATATATTTTATACACACTTCTTACAGCCTTCAAAAGCAATCTGATGAAGCAGGCTAAGATAAATACAATTAGCCCTATTTTTCATGCAGACATTTCAAAGTGTTTGGTAGACCTGACAGAGATCATTGAACAAAATAGTACAGTGAGAGCTAAATTACATTGATGTTAACAAATCATGTAAAACTATGTCCAATAACACCCTGCATCACTTAAACTAGAACTGCAAGAACTAATTTAGTAGCTGAGTTGCATGTTCTAGCAACTGACTTTGGCATGCTAGTTATGTCCCAAATGACAACTGTTTTATTTAAGGTTAGTAAAGAAAAACAAAATGTTGTCTGCAGAGCACAAGAAAATGTGTTTGATACCTCCTGTAAAGCGTCTTTATCACTGAGATATTCACAGACCTAACAAGCCTGAGCTGCACTATTTATATCAATTTGACTGAAGAAACTTGTAAAAAAAATTTTTTTTCTAGTTAATTTTTTTATCCTCTGCTCTCAGGGAAGTATGAAGAGGAAGCTTTTGTCTTTATCTCTGAATCTGAACTCATCCTTCTACAAGGAACAAGGAGTAGCTCACATGACCCGGGAGAATAGGACACCCTTCGGAAAGTGTTTGACTAGTGGGTGGAATTACTTTCCCTCAAGGGCCTGGGAAGTCGGCGCCACTCCTCTGTCTTGGAAACCTGCTGCCTCCTCCAGTTTTAAAAGAAGGTTCCTGCTCTCTTCACTTCCTGCTTGCATCACCACATGGCTGTCTCTGTGTTACTACATCGGAGTGGAGTTGGGGAAATAGGTTTGCCATTCACTCCTATTGCCACCTGGGGAGATGAGCTCAGACCAACTTTACTCCTGGCTGACCCCCAAAGTTTAAAATCAGAAAGAAAGAAATGGAATCTCTGCATATTCATGTCTAGACTCCCCTTTAATAAAGACTTTCCCTTCCTTAAGTCCAATACAAAAACCCCTGCAAACAAGTGAGTGAACTACAGCCCTTGACTTCTAACAATCAATACCTTTTATAGATTTTATAAAAGATTCTGGTCAACCCCATTCACCCCCATTCACTCATCTGATTGCTATAAACTTATTCTCTACACCAGGAACTGTGTTAAGTATTAAAAGAACACATACACAGCCTCTGAAGAAGCTCACCAATTCAGTAGTAATCATTAAAGAATCCATAATACTTATGATTCTGAGTTATAAATTAATGTTCAGAACATCCAGTGTGATTAAATAGGAATCTACTTCATAGCACACAACTTAGCCATTTACATTTTTTTTAACAGTAAAATTATAAATCCATCTTCTCTGATAGATTAGGCAGGATATCACAGTCACGACCTAATACTAAATTGTGGTTTCAGTTTAGTAACTCTCCCAAGTCTAAAGTTCAGTGAAGTAAAATAGAGATGTAGACAAGGTTGCATTTAAAAAATAAAAGGATAACACTAAAAGTCCTTATAGACTAGTAACTTCTAGAACTATCCCAGGGTTAGAGTTGCATGAAGAAAGTACCTCTCCATCCTTAATGTGTGCAACCCCCATCTGGGGAGCTTGTTAACACGAAGATTCTGAGTCATGGGTCTGGCCTGAGATTCTGCAAGAGAGGCCTAAGCTCCTGGTATACAGACCACAGGTGAATCAGGTCTTATGAAATCACCTAGTCCTACCTCTGTTACAGAAATCACATTTATCCCTGGAAGTTTAAAGCAAGAAACTGCAGCCAAATGTACTGTGCTTACCTGTCGAGGGTGTGCAGTGGATAATGATTTGACTGTGTTCCTCATTTTCAGCACTGCTGGTGACACCTGCCACATCACTGAGACCTGAACATATAATACAAACTGTTCAATTCAAGCTGCAGGCAGATTAAAAGATTACAACACTTTTCCAGCAGTGTTTTCTCTTGTACATGATATAAGTTCAGTGTGCACCACACTTAATAACATATTAAAGATGTCAGGAACACAGTACAGAAAAGCCATTTTTTCTCCACAGATTTCATATTGATCCTTTACAAACTGATTACAATAACACAGACTTTGATTAATGCTGTAAAGAGTGTTCTGTTTTTAAAAGTTCATGCACTTGCCTTTATCCTTTGACCCACTGTGGTCTTGCAGGCTGTTATCTTCTGTGTTTGAATGTGCGTAAGAGTCACAACCCCAAAATGCACAGCACTGATAAGCATATGGTACAGATAAAGACCTGGAAAAAAAATGGCAAAAAAAAATGGCAATACTGAAATACCAACTTCACAGACATGCTTTTGTTTTGTGAAAGGTAAATACTTTAAACTGGTCCTTATCCTCTCTGGACTTGGTTTCCTCATTTGTTGAAAACAAAAGGCTCTAGTATCAGGGGACACCATGAGTTTCTCCAGTTAGATAAGATATGCTTTGAAAAACTGAATTTGAATCAAGCCATCTTTAAAGCTTAATAGTAATACTGCAATTTAAAGAAAAATCTTATCAGACTCCTTTTATAAATGAATTAACCACACCCCATGTATCATATGAAACTGGTAGTTTCATTTAAAATTAACATTCCAGTTCATTTGTGACTTTACACCATTAAATGAATTCACATTCTCATATAAGTATAATGAAAATATTTATTCTCTTCTCCCATGATAATATTCCCAAGCCCTCTCTCTACTATGTCTAATGAGGTCCCTGCTCTAACTCTGTCTCTATGAAGTATTTCACATTGTATCAGTTTTCTATAGGCTCACAAGTGGTTTCTGCTATCTTGTTGTAAATGATAAATCCTGTTATACATAAAACCATTCTGATGAAGGGCTATATTATCTCTTCGACAGCATCACAGGCTACAGTTCATGTTCTCAACAACAATGGAATAGTGCTCTATTTTTTTCCAAATTTGTGAGGATTGAGGTTGAAAATCTGGGAACCACAGCAAAAAAAAAAAAAAAAAAAACACAGGATACTCTATAATCTGAAGGCCTACCAAAACTTTCACAAAAAAGAAAAACACACCTGAGATTAACAAAGTCTTTTGCTGCTAAGGCTTCTTTCAGCTTGAAGTTGCCCACAAGTTTCAGTTGATTTAGCCCATTTAGGCCTTCCGTTGGAAATGAAGTTAATTCATTGAAACTTACATCTCTAAAATGTGAATAAGACTTCAAATTAACTCCTAAAACACAAGTCTGTACATGTATTAACATCATAAATACTAGAGCTTTAAGAAGAAGTTTAGGTGAGGAAAAACCATTTCAGAAGCTGTCACTACATGATAGCAGATTAGCATTTATAAAAAGGAACACTCAACAGAAAGATGATTTGGGTAGGTAATGCTAAAACACAGTTTCTGTAGACTATTCACTACTTTCATGAAATCGTTGCATGAAACTTACAAGTTTGTTATTGACCCAAGCTTGGCAAAAGCTCTGTCATCAATTTCATGGATCAGGTTTCTACTAAGATCTCTGCAATTATAAAAATAAATTGTTAACTCCTTTCAAATAAACTCTAAATGCAATTACTTTGACTACACTTTAGGATCTGCTGCAGTCATAATAACCCTGATAAAATAACAAAGATCTTTAATCCTGTTCAACAACATTTTTAATATTTATGTTGAAGGCCTCCCCTTCATAACAATCTATTTCTTGGAATGTGTTCCAGGGAGGAGTAATTTCAGTTGGCATCTGTTTCAAAACAGTTGTGAATTTTCTCCTCCTTATCACTCTGGTACCAGTTCAAAAATACAAATGATATGATATAGCTTCTGGTACGATTACCTAGGTGAGGAAAAGCACAGCTCCTGACAAAGCTGAAAATAAAAACAGGCTTAGCGTTGTTTGCATTCTCAAAGGTTAGTGATAAGGCCCTTCGGGAAGACAAAGAATCAATACGCAAACAAGAGCATTCCAGAAGGGCTTCAGATATCATTTTTCCCCCAAGCAGGAGAAAAAAAAATCCATATCAACACCAGAGCCACATATTACATTCAGGAACACACCCTGTGGAATTCTGATATTACAGAATTAAAATCTGCAGTCACACTTACAGGGAGCCTTAATGGAAATTTAAAGATAGGATAAATTCATTCCATGACACATCTCCTGGATAATAGGAAAATTCGACAGACTTGGTTCCAAATCATGACAAAGCAGGGTAGCTTTGCATTGTTGTCACTTATCGGTGCTCTGGAAGTGACTGCATCTGGGAGTCGGTCCCTTTCCCTACTACTGCCCAGACCCACAGGAAGCCTGCCACAAGGCAAGATCCAGAAACCCAACTACCAATAACGTATTTTTCTAGTAGAACACGTGTGATTTCTTAATGGGGATCTACCAGAAAACATGATATATTAGTATCTGTAATTTCAATTCATTGTCAATGTTTCCAATTTTTTTCTATATTAAAAAAGTTTCCTATTTAAGTGTACTGTGTCTTCTGCATTGCATGAAGGCAGTGACATGGTTTGTCTTTGTCATCTCTATATTCCCAAGTGCTTAATAGAGTACGAGACACAAATATGTCCTCCAATACAAATCACTTTTTAAATGAGTGTGTCTGCTGCACATTAGCTGTGTTTGTCATGATAGACACCAGTACAGGGGTCAGCAAACCTCTTCTGTAGAGCACCAGATAGTAAATATTCTTCACCTCTGGGGGTCACATGGTCTCTACTGCAACTAGTTGACTATGCCATAGCATGGTGAAAACAGCTTTAGACAATACTTAACCAAAGGGCATGGCTGTGTTCTAATAAAACTTTATTGACAGAAACAGTAAGCAGGTTGGCTGTAACACACAGCCTATAGTGTGCCCACCCATCACCTAAAGAGGTGGCAAACTTCACTACTATGACCTGAAAATACACAAGGTGCATTCCTCAAGCTATACACGTTATATTCTTTTGACTCACAAATTTCATAAATTAGCTAAGGTTAAAAAAAAAAAAACACTGAAAAGAAATTAAAGTACCACATGGCAAAGTTTGAAAAATAGTATTTATGCATAATAAATCATATTTAAGTATATTTACTAACATGGGAATTGTAACGATATATTAATTTACAGCTTGACAACAATTTTATTTGCCTCTGATAATCATAGAGGAACTTACAGAATTTTTAGGGATGTCAGGCCTTGAAAAGTATCTTCCTTTATTTTGTGGATCTGATTTCGCTGCAAAGAACTAAAAGAAGAATAAGATGAAAGGTAAAAAAAAAGAGAGAGAAAAACAAGAGAAAATATTTTCTATTTTGAAAAATAACATTTCTTAATTAACTTTTTCGAAGTTTAAATATTCATTCACAAATAACAGTAACTGATCTTGTTGAACGTAAAGAGAACTGTTGTTGCCTCATCTGAAGGATGAAAGGACTAGACTAATTGGTATTATGCCCAAAATGAACCTAACAGTTAAGGCACACTATCTAAATTCCTCACCAACCCTACTCAGGAGTGACAGCAGGAAAACAAATTCACACTTCACCTTAGCCAGTATGATACCTATCATCTTACTGGTTTTCGCAGCCTGCGAAGCAGCACTAGGCCTATCTTTACTAGTAATGGTATCAAACACATATGGTACCGACTACGGGAGAAAGGACCCAGGACACTATCAAGCTTTCAAAAGATATGGAATAGCACTAGTTGCTAAGTGAAAGAAGACAGTCTAGAAACGCTACATACTATGATTCCAGCTAAATGACCTTTTGGAAAAGCCAAAATGATGGAGACAAGGAAGAAAACAGTAGTTTCCAAATCTTAGGGTGGTGAAATGACTCTGTATAATACTATAATAATTAACACATGTCATTATACATTTGTCCAAATCCATAGGATGTTCAATACCAATTAACCCTAATTAAACTATGTATTCAGGCTGATAAGGATGTGTCAGTGCAAGTTCATGAATTATAACAGAATCCTATTCTGGTGGGGAATGTTGACTTGGGGTAGGCTACGTACATATGAAGGTGGGGAATATAGGAAATCTCTGAACCTTTTGTTCAATACTGTTGTGAATTTAAAGCTGCTCAAAAAAAAAAAAAAGTCTATTAGAAAAAGAAAAAGAAAAAAGGACCCAAGACAATATAACCACGTCAAGTACTACAGAAAGAAGGTCAGAGGAAGGAGGAGATATTATAAAACATGGGAGTATTAGTTCCTCCCTTTCTTGACCTCCCAGTCAACTCCCACCAGAGCGGTATTATATAGCTACATGGTAGACATCCACACCTGGACCAGTTTTTGTTTGGCTGGTTTTTCCTACTGCCCTCCTCCCATACAGTCTCACAGATTGCCTGACAGATAGGTGCCCAGTAAGTGTTAGTCACATGAACACACCTGGTGCCCCTAAACATTTATTCACAGGAACACCTGATTAAGTGAATTTCTAAGACCTTAATATGAAAGTCATTTATTTACAATAAGAAAGGCTCAATGAGTTAACAGTAGACCACAGCAAAAAAAGTAAGTCAAAGACCAACTTACATTTCTTCCAGAGCATGGCAACCATTAAAGCTTGGAAGGTCTTTTATACTGTTGTAAGACAAGTCCCTTAAAATGCAAATGGAAAATGATCAATTAATTTTATGTTATCAGAATACGATATTAAAACAGCTGTACTCAGAAGCATCAAAAACAATGCTAAGATCTGTTATAAAGAGATATGGCTGAACAAGAAAAGAAACTTTGTTTTCCTTACACTTGTAAGCTTTCCAGAGTACCTTAGAGATAGAACAAACTTAAAACGGGCAAACATGGAGAACATAATATTGAGTATAGGCAATATTAAATATTTTAAAACATTAAGGATATAAAATAAATATGAAAAATATAGTACAGGAAATACACAAAAGTTAATTATGTTCACTTGGTAGAGATATGGATTTTTAAATCTATAATTTTATAATATTGCTATACCATAAATACTGCCCATGTTATTTAACTAAAAAGCTAGGAGTGGTGTGTGCACTCATATTTAAAAAAATACTTATATTAAATAAAAAATGGGGACTAGTTAGCTCTGTTAATCCCACTGCAGTTTTCCCTCAATTATATCATTGTGTTTGATACTCCATGACACCATTTAATTACTTGCTTGCTTGATCAGTCACTTATTTTGTTAGTATCTCTCGCCACTGAACACTTATTAACAACTTAGTAACTTAACTGTTTTTGTGACCTTTTTTTTCATGTTTTATTTACTTTTCATTTTCAGGGCAGCTTCGAGATTTTGGAAAGCTCCAATGCTTAGTTGGTTTCTGATCCAAGAAAGATTTGGGCTCTTAACTTAGGTTATGGTGAAAGAGCAGCATACAGAGAGGTAACTACCCTGGGGCAACTAGAATCAGGAGGAGGGGTCAGGATAAAGGAAAAGAAATCAAGAAAGAGCCCAGTATGGTTTCACTTTATTCAAAGTAGAGTCACAAGATGGGAGACATACACATGACTGTAAAACAAAACTCAAATAAACTTTACCTACCCAGGGAGAAACCAGAACACCTGCTCATTTCCATGAAGGGAACGAATAAGGACTAATTATACCGTAGTGTCACCAAATGAACACAGTTTATTAAAAATAAAACTCAACCTATGTGAGATACATCAAAGAAAAGCAGGACAGGGGAAGAGGAATCCAGCTTACAAAGTCCTAAGCCTCTTCTGTTCCTGGCACAAATTACTGGGTATGCTGCTTATCTTCGTACCTGTCAAGGTCCTGTGGAGAAACATTGTTTGTCTAAGAAATGATTCGAGTTGACATGGTAAACAAAATGCTGTTCTCACAGAGAAAAGTACACGTTCGCGTATTTGCATATGGACTAGAGTCTATGTATCCCACTGCCTAACCACTCCCTAAAGTGGGAAGAGGAACGAACCCTCTAATGCAGAAAAGTTTTGTGATAAGATGTTCACAGTGTCCAGAGGATAAGCTTGAGTTCTCATGTGGACCAACAGAAAAAAATGAATCCATAGTTACAGCTGACCATGGTCACCTGCAAGTTTGTCAGCCCTCACACCCAAAATATTTGAAACCAAGTTATTTTCCTGCCCCTCAAATCTTGATTCTGTCTACTATTTCAATCAACCTGACTCAATATTCTGAAATTTTCCTTTAATCCCTGTATGATCAGGTCCCTCAAAATGGCTGCTCTCTTGGCTCTCTGTACAACCCCAGCCCAACCAGTACCTGCTTCAGCTACATGCTACTCACATAACTGGCCTTCCAACATACTTGCCCCAGGCCTGGGACACTGAAGGGCGTGCCCCCTCTGCTGGTTTCCCCGGTAACTGTTGAGCCAAACTGATGCCTATTCCTATCAATATAACTGGTGATTTCCCCTTCCCCTCCACCACCCTGGGGAGCAAAAACTGCACCTTGTCCTGTCAGCTGGGTGCTGGTGGGGTGTTGCCCCAGGATCTTGCTTCAGACATGTAAGCTCCTCCATTCATTAAACCACTGCTGACTCCGGGCTCTTTCTTCAGTTTTGAAGCTGGGCAAGTGCAGGCCCTAAAGACCTGTGGGGTGCAGCCCAGTAATCCATCCTCCCTTTCTATGTCCCTATCTGCACTCAACCATCAATTTCTGTTCTTTCTTCTGTAGATCTCAGCATCTGACCCTCTTCATTTTTACTGCTACTATGCTGATCAAGGGTGAAATGATGCACACAGGGATGGAGGAATCTCAGCCCACACGGAGGAATTCCAGGGATGGATTGAAGACACAGAACTCTCATAGTTAAATGCGCTCACTTAGCGAAGTGGAGTATTCCCATGGCCTCCTCATCATTCTAGCTCTAGTATTCTCTTCTTACCCTCTTCACACCACCTCATCCAACATTTTTAACATCTCCAAACTGCCATGAGAGTTGAATTTAAACTCCTTAGCTCAATGCTTCCTAACTTCTTTTCTTACATCTTGGCATACATGATAATTGTAACCTATGCCGCACACTTGTGGTCCTTGTGGTAGAGACCCTAGCCACGTCAGACCCCACGTGGCTTCTGGAGGGCTGAGGTCATCAAGATCTTACATGCACCTGCAACCTATTCACAGGCCACCCAATGAGAGGCTCTGCCGTAACCAAATGTTCAATGTTCAAGGTTTGTCATTTTAAAATTACAAGGCCAACAACTTTCCAAATTTCTCCGTATCATTCCCCATACTATTATAAACAAGTCTAGCTATATTTGATCATCTGTAATGTCATACTTAGGCTTCCTAGATGGCTCAATAGTAGAGAATCTGCCTGCCAATGCAGGAGATGAAGCAGATGCGGGTTCAATCCCTGAGTGGGGAAGATCCCCTGGAAAAGGAAATGGCAACCCACTCCAGTACGCTTGCCCAAGAAATCCCATACAGAGGAGCCTGGTGGACTATAGTCCATGGAGTTATAAAAGAGCTGGACATGACTTAGCAACTGAGCACACACACAGGCTATCAGTTCAGTTCAGCCGCTCAGGCATGTCCAACTGTTTGCAACCCTATGGACTGCAGGACGCCAGGCTTTCCTGTCCATCACTAACTCCCAGAGCTTGTCAAACTCGAGTCAGTGATGCCATCCCACCATCTCATCCCCTGTCATCCCCTCCTCCTCCCACCTTCATTCTTTCCCAGCATCAGGGTCTTTCCCAATGAGTCAGTTCTTCGCATCAGGTAGCCAAAGTACTGGAGTTTCAGCTTTAGCATCAGTCCTTCTAATGAATATTCAGGACTTCTTTAGGACTGACTGATCTCCTTGCAGTCCAAGGGACTCTCAAGAGTCTTCTCCAACATCACAGTTCAAAAGTATCAGTTCTTCAGCACTCAGCTTTCTTCACAGTCCAACTCTCACATCCATACATGACCACTGGAAAAACCATAGCTTTGACTAGATGGACCTTTGTTGGCAAAGTAATGTCTCTGCTTTTTAATATGCTGTCCAGGTTGGTCATAGCTTTTCTTCCAAGGAGAAAGCATCTTTTAATTTCATCTGTAGTGATTTTGGAGCCCCCCCAAATAAAATCTCTCACTGTTTCCATTGTTTCCCCATATATTTACCGAGTGACTGCATGGATGCCAAGTAATTTTCAGTATTCTCCATTTGACTAAGGCTTGCTTTTCTAAATAAAAGACCCAGCTCAGTGAAATCTAATTTTGAAACACTTCACCTCTTCCATAAAGCCTTTTCTGATAGCTTACATGGACTACTTCAATTCTGAACTCCTAAAGCACCGCTTCTAATCTGGTGCTTACTTACTGCCTTATATTTTCAGAGACTTTGCTACACTCTACCTGAGCTGACTGATTCCAAACCCAATACCATCCATTTCTATGCATGATATTCACAAAGCAAGGATGTAGGAATCAACATTAACTCATCAGCATCACCAAAAAGCACTGGCAACCTACTAGCAGGCCAGTGTGGTGTTATCTTTACACACCCTCACTTCAAAGAGCCACACTTACAAACTCTCCAGACGGACAGTTCCAGTCAAATTGGGGAACCGCTGCACCATGCTTGCACCACGAATGACTCTTTAAGAAATTGTGAGAGAAAAAGTAATTTAAAATAATGAATTTTCATAGATAATATTTTAAACTTATTTTTGAACCAGCTTAAAATTATAATACCACTATACCTAAACAGATTAGTTTCTGAAAATGTGATCATTTTGACCAGGTGTTCATGAATAAATAAGAACCATTGTAAATTTTCAAAATTGTCTTTTGGACTTCCACTGAAGGAAAAGAAAATAAAAGATACTGTTTTCTGGAGTTACAATAATAAATTCTAGTTTTCCATTAAAGCAATGGTGTAAATATTCAGGTTGTTTTTAAATTTCTGTAATACTTACAAGGAATGCAATTCAGACAAATTGTGAAATGCTGAGTTCCCCACAAAAGATAGAGGATTATCATACAAATGTCTGTAAAAATAGCCAAAAAAACAAAGTTTCCATGTGTTCACAAGCACTCCAACACTAAATCTATGTTCACAAAGTTAATATATCTAACAGCCTGAATTTTCATTCTTCATCCAGATGTTCGGCCTCGTACAGACACTGCTTTACATGATTACATACTAAAAGAAAATTTCAAACTACTTACATAGTTTTTAAGAGTGGATTACCATCAAACGCTCCATCAGGGATAACAGAAATAGAATTACTATGAAATAACCTACAAAGATAGAAGAAAAATATTTTGAAATGCTTATCCTCTTGTAAAATAAGTAAAAACCAAATATCTACTACTATTCAGTAGTATATAAAATATAACTGATAACAACTACATAAAAATTTCAACGATGTGATGAAACCAAATTTTTAATTCCAGCTTATCTTTTTCAGGACCATACCTAGTTCTCTCTAAACCCACTGCTTAACCTATTAGTTGGCAGGTCCTTTATATACTTTTAGCTTGCTTCATCCTCAAAGGACTTTAGACTGCAAGAATCATAGGTACTCTAACCTCAAAATCCCTCTCATCATTGCCTCCACTGAGTTTTTAAGCAACACATCTCAGAATATTAGCCATCAACTCATGACACACAATCTCAATTATACCATGAGCATTCTTATCTCTGACCTTGACAAATCCAACATCTAAAATGCCCCCTCATCTCTCATTTATCTAAACATTTCCATTCTTTCCAGTCCAGTCAAATTCCTTCTCTTTGGTGATGTCTCTTCCAATGCCCCCAAGCCTCAGTGAGGTCTTTTTCTGGAGTGATTTATTGATCCTATTCAGTCAGCACTGATTTCCACCCAGAGACTACTCTTTGTCTGTTTTACATAGTCAGCCTCCCCAATGGGACTAAGACCACAGCTCCTACAAAGCAGACACTATACATTATGGCTTGTTTCACTAGAATCCGTACTTACACAGTAATCTATGCTCAAAACTGTCCAGGTTAGCTGACATAATCCAGTCTGTATCATCATGTGTGTGTGTGTGTGTGTGTGTGTATTATGGAACATGCAATGGAACAACGATGTTCTAAAATCTCACTGGTGTAACATTAAATTGTGAGTTCTAGGGATATTAAGGCATAGAGAGAGGAAAGCAATACTTACAGTTCTTTTAGGCTCGGGAGAGCTTTAATAGCCTGAGGAAATTCCCCCAAATTATTATAGTTCAAGTCCCTAGAAAAAATTAGGAAAACATGTAAGAACACTCAAGAGGGGTCACAATTTATAAGGCAATTTGGTATAAATATAAAAATATATATGTGTAATCACATCCTTTGGATGATAATCTTTCTTTGCCAACAACTGTCATTTCATTTAATTAAATTAACACTTTTTCTTAAAATATTGAATACAAAAAAGAATCAATTCTCCATTTTTAAACATTTTTTACAACTTTATTTCACTTAATTTACCATAAAAATATTAGGATTTTAGTGTCTTTTTTATTTTTTAAACTTATTTTTAATTGAAGGATAATGATGCTTTAAGTCAACAACTTTAAAAGTTCAAAGAATTCTCAGAATCACATATTACTGGTGCATTAAATAAACAAATCACCTGAATGGCAGTTTTCCATAAAATAGAATGTATTGACTATCCATTTATACATGACAATAGCCTGAAACTGAGGTTTCTATTTGAGGTTTAGAGTGAAATTCTGGTATCAGGGTAGCTGACCTCAGCCCTACTATCAGCAGGATAAGGATAAGGACTAAGATGGGTTCATACAACTATAGTCCTCAAGTAAGTTAAAAATTGTTGAAAAGTTGCATTAATTAGGAGAGAGAAAAGCCATAGTGATCTGTACTTTTAAAAAATCTTAATTCTGAGTGTATTTAAACTTTCGTTTCGTTTAACCTAGAGAGAATGTTCACATATGATCAGCAACTGATTTCAGAATGAGAGTAAACAAACACCCGGCTCCTTGGAGACCTATTTTATTCTCCTTTACTACACAGAAAAGAGTGGTAAGTTAAAAAATCAACTGGAAAGAAAACATTTAATTTTAATAGAATTTGGAATAATATACACAGTTTAGGATTAAAAGGCTGGCCCAGTCTTCTTTTCCACTGGCATTTACATACTTAGGAAAGAAGAACTAGGTTGGTCAGTTCTTCAAGAGCTTCCACTTTCAAATATCCATTGATGTTTTTATGCTTTAGTGGTTTAAACAGGAAAGTGAATAAATAAAGTACTAAAAGATTTTAAGTCTTCTCATTGACTGGACAGTTAACCAAAAAGTCAATTAAACAAAATACTGATATTACAAACCCTAAACATTTCAATCAGGTGTTATTTACTTACCCATCTAACTGGAACATTCTCTGAATCATCCACTATACCACAATGGGAAATACTAAAAATCTCCTAACAAAGGCCACTAGTAAAATCAAAACAACAAATATAAAGGTCCTAGTCTTGTTTACACACAGCTGCATCATGTCTTTTGCAGTTGAAACAGCCAGAATTCCCAAACGCTCTGACAACAGAAACAACAACAAAAGTATCCTAAGCAAAATGGAAACCGTCACTGCATTTACCAGATAAAAGTCAAGACAGTATTCAAGCCCACTGTTAACAATTAGCAAGACAGCTGAGATCATGGAGAAAACAAAGAAACAAACCAGCTTTTCCAGAATCAATTTTATAAGGTTCCAAGTTCTGAAACTGTCTATCATATATTATAATAGAACCAAAATTTCTGAAAAGGTATATAGCTTGGCAGGCTCAGCTATTTTTACCATGTCCTTTTGAAAGAAATATCAAGCTCATTCTTGTGTAAGTTTTTAACCAGAAACCTAGATTAGCTTTCATGACTGTGTTAGCTGAAGGCAAGACTTTAGTCATACATTAAAACAAATTAATTATTATAGCAAATTAATAATGAGCTGAACTCAAGACCATTACTTTTTCCTGCAGTGAAATGCCCAATTGCACCATCAACATCCCAACTGTGATTATCCAAAATAGAAGTAAACTTACAAGGTCTCCAGGTTATCAAGTCCATCAAAACAGTGTTGACCCAGGCTTTTAATTTTATTGTTATGAAGATGCCTATGGAAAAAAGCATCAAAATGACTTTCGTGTGACCTAGTAGCAACTATTAATCATGTTTAGATGTCTAAATTGGTAGCGCTTAAAGGAATGGTGCAGCTAAACACTGCCACACTTGACTAATAGAAAACAAATAACATTGAGTAGGTATCTCTTGATAAACAGGGTACAAACTCAGATTCACTGAACACAGGAGGCCAATGGAAAAGAAACATCACTCTAGTGGAGAAGGGTTACACACATGGAAGATTCTTGAGAAGTTACCCATATCCAAACTAAAGTTTTGATACACTTTTAATTATATGAAGCAAAACTTTGATGAATTCTCCCATGAGGACGTGGGGGAAATGTCAGCTTCATAAGGGAGAACTGGTAACAGATTTTACAAAAAATGCCACTTAATTATGTTCAAGCTTTCGAAGATTAAAAACAACAGAGAATCACATATTCCTTGAATAGACAAGTTGGTAAAGAAACATGAAATATCACTGAAACTTGTTTTCTATGCACGTCTCCAAAAGAATTCTGCTTCTTTTATCACTGAATGCACTGCTGGGACACAAAAAGCCACACAAGGGTTTGCTGCATGACCCACTTTCTTCTCCTGACTACAAATGGCCATTTAACTTCGAGAGATTCAACTGTTATCATCAGCCATTCATTTTTAAATTATCGTGATCTGTATTTTTAAAAGTCAGCACATGTAATTTTGTAAAAAATAGGCAGCTCCTCCAAACACCAGCTCTCCAAGAACACAGTTCAGTGAGGCTCTTTCAAAACAATTTTCCACCAGAACTTTGCTTCTGCCCCCAAATTAACACAAATATATGGTGTTAAAAGGGATGGATACTTACAGAACCACCAGGCTGGACAGGTTGGTAAAGGCAAAGTCAGGGATGCTGGAGATCTTGTTGAGTGCCAAGGTCAGCGCCTGCAGGGTGGGCAGATTGCTGAGCGGATGCACTGGCACCTCCGTCAAGCTGTTGTCATCCAGCCACAGATGCCGTAACTGAGTGAGTCCCTCAAAGCTGTCCTCAGGCACTGAGGTGATATGGTTGGCATCTAAACGCCTGACAAAAACAACAATCGCCTTCAGCAACAATTCTAGTGGAATGAGTCAAGCCAAGTCACACAGCTACTCAGAGTTCCAAAAAAATAAGTTATAAAAATGACCATAGCCACAACGTCTTTGATTTCTTTCATTTTACTAGAAGTTCTTCCCAAATCTAATGTTTCTAAGACCAGCATGTGAAAGTCAGTTGTTTTCCCTCCTTCCCAACAAAGAGATGTGTAAAAATCTGAATTTTTGGCTAAGCATAATTGTATGGAAGAATGACATGTTTATATATATATATATAAAACATACATTATATATATATATATGTGAGGTGCTGTCTTCTGGGCTGCAGTCCTCATTTTGCCCCAAATAAAACTTAAATTGTAATTCTCAAAAAAGAAAAAGAAAGGAACCATAAATCTCAAGCTTGAATTTTATGTCACAGAATGCACTTATCAAAAATACAGAAAAACAACAAGAAGAAACTAAGCTGAGCAAATAAACTACTTTACTTACAAATATAATATTTGATATTAAATTTAATTGCTATTCTGACTTGGTACCAAAGGGGAAAAAGTAAGAACATAATTAAAAAAATTTTTTTCTACATCAACAAACCATTTCATTAGATTCTCAACAATCCTTATTACCACCAGGCAAGTTAAAAATATGTGTCACATATCACCAAAGCAACCCTCTCCTCTTCTCTTAGGTATAAGTACATTTGAAAAATTAGTTTGTCAAAACAGATATTAAGAAAAGGGCCTACTATCCATAGAAAAAATTAAACAGTTCCTCTGATCAACGTGTTTGTGGCTTTTGAGTTACTTCGATTTTTCCCAAAGTTTTGGAACTAAGGACACTTTACTAATAGGATTGCTCATTTTTAAAAGTTAAATCCCCATCTGAAAATCCGAGAAAACTAGTCCTAAATGTTAGTGTTGACACAATCAGGCATAATTGTTGGAATAATTGCTTTTAAACACAAAGATAAGCTAGTAATTAATATGTTGAGGAACTGCATGCCCTGGGCAAATCTCAATTTTCTTCACAAATCCCTTGTTGATATATCTTCACTACTTAAATCCATGTCTTAGCCCTCTTGGTGAAAATTAGTGAACACACACACACACACACACACACACACACACACAAAATGGGTACAAGGTCAAAATGGCAGCCTGTTTCTGAAGAAATCAGCTTTGGCAGCTTTCAAGTTCAGGAAGTTCTGACTTTAGAGTGGTTTCCATGCCTCCAGTTTCTCTAAGCTGCTCTAGCTTCGGATCCTGCCATAATTGTCCCTTCCTCTCCATGCAAGTGCTGAGCCCCTGCTCCCAACTAAGCGCCCCAGATCCAAATGCAGTCTCCTTCCCAAAGGGGCAGACTAGTCGAGGTCAAAGACCCTTGGTCCTGGTGAGGATCTGATGGAAGCCTCCTTTTTGGTAGTCAGGATAACTGGAAGAGCACTAAAAAGGGGAGAGCTCCAGAAACTGAGCAGCTGCCTTAAGAATCCACTTAGAAACAAAGAGTTTTAGGCTTGTTTATTCCTTGGAGTTTCTAGAACCTACCCTTGAGAAAAGACAGGCATCCTTTATGTAACAGACTGGTAATGTACTGGCTACAGAGTTGCTTAGCAGATCCGCTTTACTGAGTAGAGAGCAGTGTGTTCAAACACACACAGTAACACACACACACACACACACACACTTCATAGACTCAAGGTACTTCTATTTAGGGAGAGAGATATATATTTTGGGTGGAGGGGAGTTAAGGACATTTATTTCACATTCGGACATCTGTACATTTTCTATAAATAAGGTGGAACTGAAATACAACCATACAATTAACCATATAATGTCACTAAATCATGCAATTAAATTCTCCTTGTAGCTAATTTGTCTGCAATTCATTCAACACATGTAAACTGAGCATCTTGTTAGGCACAAAAAACTAAAAATGGTGCACACCACATGCATGAGGAAGAGGGACCCACACTGTAATTAACACACTGAAAAATGATTGCAAAGTGCTTACAAAGTGTTATGAAGTAAATAAACAGGGTACTGAGATAAGGATTAGCAGGGGCTGCAGGGGAGGCTAGCTTCTGAAAGCGTGTTGAATAGGAAAAGCATCTCTAAGAAGGTACCATAAACAGATCCAGAGCAAGGGGCCAAGGAAGGTGGGCAAGGAGTGTTCGAGGCAATGCAAACAGCGAGGGCAGAGACTCGGTAGCAGAAACAAGCTGGTGTGGTCCTAGCAACTCGCAGAAGGTTCTAGTGACGAGAACACAGCAGGAAGAGAGTGGAGGGACCAGGGAGACCCAGATGGGATGCAAATGGGGACCAGATGACGCAGACCCCTGGAGGCCAGGTGAGGAGTTTGGATTATATTTTAAGCACAGATTGAGATCCCTCCCCAGTTTCTCAGCATCATAATAGTTTAAAAGTGTAAACTGTTTATTTTGTAATAATGAGATAATATTCATTAACATTCACGAAAATAATGAGCAATGCTCCCCACACTTACAACACTCCATTGGCATTAAGTCCTCTCTGTGTTAAGAAAATTAACCCTGTATTTCATAAGAGTTCTCATCACAAAGAAAAAACGTTTTTTCTATATTAAGTATCTATATGAGATGATGGATTTTCACTAAACTTACTGTGGTATTATTGGGTTGACCAAAAAATTGACTCAGAGTTTTCCATAAGATGTATATTAAGTCAAATCAATAGGCTGTACACCTTAAAATTATACAGCAATACAAAACTGCCGTATGTCAATTATATCTCAATAAAACTGAAAGGAAAAAAGATGTGGCCAAATACTATAAGAAAAGTTGTCCAGACCTTTTAAACAAAAGTCCAGTGTTATACACACCACTTGGGCTCCTGCCGAATTCTGCGCCCCACCTCACCAAAGAAAAGGGGTGGTCTTCACTGAGCAAGAGAACTAGGTGAGTTTTGACCTAAGAACAGCAATGAAACTACCTTCTATGCAAAATAACTATAAACAATAAATGCACAGACAAGATTTCCTCTGTTAAAAATTTCCGCAAATTATAAAGTCAGCCATAAGAAGTCAAAAGGAAGAACTTTGGGAAAATGGAAATCTTACATAAAAAGGTAATGAGAAAAAGGATTTGGGGTGACTCAAATGGTTAATCCTTATGCCTCAATTCATATGGGTGTTGGTGGCACACCCATAAATATAATGAGTTTGCACTTACACCAAGATCAACGTTTCTCAGAGAAATGGTCTTAGAAAAGTGTGCATTTGCACAAATGATCTATGCTATTAAAATTCATCATAATTAATAGACCAAAAAAAGAAACAAAAACTAATTCTTTCAACAATGGCAGTAAAGAGCACTAGATATCTCACAAAGTGAAGAGACTATGTGGCTTAAGTTATTTTACCATTTCAACTCCATTTGGCAAGAGACAACTATTACTTTATTTAAGTGCACTTCAATTGTTAAACAGTTAAAAATGTATTGACTGAATTCCCTTACTATTTTTGTCTTCAAAATGTGCTTCTATTCCCTATTCTCAAAAGCCTGTTTTATATTTTACTGAGACTCACATAGTTTTTTTTCTTTTGCCTTAAATGAAATGACAGTAACAATTCTATGTGTATTTTCTGATGAATGTCTATGCTACCATAAACACTTGTTCAGTATAATCAAAAGCTCCCCCCTTTTCTTTCTACTCCTCATCTACCCATAATATAAACATTAAAGTATTATATTCTGTTACCAGTTTAAAATATTTAAGAAATTTTGTTATGGTAGAAAACCTAGGAAATTTAGTCATTGAAATCCTCTAATAGTCAATATACATGAGAAATTTTTTAAAATTCTAGTGGAACAAATTCTGACTTGTCATTTTAATATCCGACTCAGGCAATGCTTTAGCCATTTTCATGGCTTCATGGAGGGTTGTTAGGTGAGCTTTTCATTAATATCTACAGTTTGCTTTCAGCTTTTACGGCCATCATCACCCACTTGAATCAAACCACTTCTGGTCAATTTCAAGCCCTAATGAACTTTGCTCCTTCTAAGCACTATTTCAAAACCATAAGGAAATCTTTCATGTAATTCAGGTCTGAAGATCAGATTTTCAAACTGACTCAAGTACTGATAAGACTGTTTTACACCAGGACAGAATTTCAATTGTATCTAACTTGACCACTACACCCACTATGCTAACAAACTCATGAACGTTTCCTTCTTAAATAAAACAGCCCTGACATATAGCTCCTTGTATTTCTGATATGCATTAAAAAAAAAAAGCCCCAGTGCCTTTATTAAAAAAATATAGTTTAACTCCTCTCTGTACCCCAACCTCCCATCCCAATTTTGGACATAATTTATGCAACACACTTAGTGGTGATGAGCACAGTATCCTTGATTTAAAACACTACTTTAGAGGGAAAAACCTACAATCTCTGTGAAAAATACTTTAAACCATCTAAATTGCCATAAATGCCATGTGTATTTTAATGCACTGAAGGACGACAAATCAAAAAAAAAAAATCTACTTGTGTATTTTCTTGGTAATTTTTCTAACATTCAAAGATTTTAGCCTTTCCTTTTTCAGCCTTCCAGCTAGACAAAAGGATTGAATATTTTGATCATTAAGTCTTGGGAAATAAGAACAATTCTGTATGAAGGTTCTGAAGGAAAACAAATTCTGAAGAAGCAAAAGAAAATGAGAATTATTTAAAATGTCTAGTGAATTCAGATCCAAGGGAGGTGAGATGGCTCTCTCTGTGTACTTCCGTCTGAGGTTAGAAATGGTGTGGAGACAGTGAAACCACGTTCTTTAAAGGAACTCACTCCAATCTGTTCACCAAAAGAATCTATTCAGAATCCTATTCAATTAGTTACGACAAATTCTTATATTCCATAACTTGGCATTTGGGTGAAATGAGCTACTTAACAAATTTCTACCTTAAATAAATTTATATTGAAACCAGAATTTAAATGGTCAGTACCCCAGATACCTTTTTATGATATTAGATATATTTTAAAGTTTGGCCTTTATAGCATATTCTATGCTTTATTAGTATATTTTTTCATTTTCACATTCACTGCCCATTAACTATCAAAATACTAAAGTCAAAGGTAATCTATAATTTACAATTTCCAGTGATATGCTTTTGGTTCAGTTAAAAATTATTTTATATTAGCCAGTGGAGGGGACGAGACGGTCAATCATTTTTACCTAAGTCTTCCCTAGCTCACTTGCATTTCTACAATGCTTAAATTTGCAGTTCTTTCAAAGGGCAATTTAAAAACCGATGGGATAGATTAGTATACAGATACGTGATGTGGTGACAACCTAATTATATAGCCCAGAACACCTAAGTATGGTCTCTACTTCAGTTTTTCCTTTAGTGATTCTCAGAACTTCTGTAAACACAAGGATGATAGGAGTAAATTTTTTAAAATACAGCTTCTGGGACTCTACCTTTAGAGACACAATATCGTGACTCCTGGGATAGGGCCTAAGAATCTGTATTCTAGCTATATCCCCCTAGTGATTTTGCTGTGGGTGGTCCAAGGGCCACACTTCAAGAAACTAGGCCTTAGTCCCGCTGTATTTAGTTTTAGGACATGAACAGAAGCCATGTAAATTTGTGTTCATTACTGTAGTAGCATAAGAAACAATGAAATTGCCTGTTATAAAGAATACTTTTTCATTACTTTCAGACAATTCCTTCACCTAGGTAGGCAAGTTGGGTAATCTAGCAATCAAAAGAACAGATGAAATAGTCATCACCATTATTACTATTAACAGATTCTACAAATGTTTATTGAGCAACTTACTACAGGTCATATATTGTTGAAGTGCTTTTCACGAATGAAAGTACATGGTAGGTAATAAGCAAACGACTCACAGAGAATTTTAAATAACCTGCCCAACATCACACAGCTAACAAGTGGCAAGAATGGGGATTCAAAACCAGACAGGCCTGTTCCAGAATTCTAATTAATCTGAACTTATCTGAATTCCTTTTGAGAGCAACATAAATATTCTGACAGATAAATACGTGAAAGGCTTCTCTTAATCTTGGGAAAAGATTACAATAACCACATGCTTCAGTTCAATGCTTCTTAATCTCTTCTTAAAATCTAGTCCCTGAAGACAGAGAAACTAGATCTTTTAAGTCAGGGATGGGGAGACTGGACGCTAGTCCACGACATGCATTCTAGTTATGAATAAATATTTGTCTATTTAACATAAAGATGGTTGTTTCTTCAGACTCGTCTGTGGGTTTGCACAGTTCCAGCGATACTACTGCTGCTTACCTGATCCCCCACTCTAGGGAGAAATGGGGTGTGCATACCCAAACCACAGAGGCAATGACACCCGTTCTCCAGGTTCACACACACACACACATACATTTATATGTGGAAGAATGCAAACTAGAACAGAGTTAAGTGCTACATGAAAAAGCTTTTGAAAATAGTGGCGGCTGCTGCTGCTGCTGCTAAGTTGCTTCAGTCGTGTCCGACTCTGTGCGACCCCATAGATGGCAGCCCACCAGGCTCCCCTGTCCCTGGGATTCTCCAGGCAAGAACACTGGGGTGGGTTGCCATTTCCTTCTCCAGTACATGAAAATGAAAAGTGAAAGTGAAGTCGCTCAGTTGTGTCGGACTTTTCGCGACCCCTAGACTGCAGCCCACCAGGCTCCTCTGTCCATGGGATTTAAATGGTTAAAACCAAGAGCTGAAATCTTTTTTTTAATTGAAGTATGACTGATTTACAATGTTGTGCTACTTTCTGGTATACAAAAAGGTGATTCAGTTATACATACGTATATTCCGTATTTATATACATTTCATATATTTTTCCACTGGGCTTCACAGGTGGTGCTAGTGGTAAAGAACCCATCAGCCAGTGCAGGAAGTGTAAGAGACGCGGGTTAGTTCAGTTCAATGCTTCTCAATCTTTTCTAAAATCTAGTCCCTGGGTCAGGAAGATCCCCTGGAGGAGGAAATGGCAACCCACTCCAGTATTTTCTTGCCTGGAAAATTCCATGGATAGAGGAGCCTGGTGGACTATGGTCCATAGGGTTGCAAAGAGCTGGACACTACTGAAGCAACTTCAGTATGCACAGTTTATTATAGCACATTGAATATAATTCCCTATGCTATACAACAGGACCTTGTTGGTGAAGAGCTGAAATCTTGAATATTCCACATCAAGCCAACTTTGCCTCGGAAAAAAAAAAAAAAAACAACAAGAAGACAGCACAGGCAATTAAACTGCCATCCCTTACACATGTTCAATATCCACAGATAAAGATCTATAATCACTGTGCTCTGATGCTCATTAGCACCCAGAAGAGAAACCTCTGTGGCTGTTTCTTGAGTGTCATGGCACAAGACTCTAGGACTTCAGTGCACACACAACTCTGACTCCAAAGAGAGTATAATCCCCTGCCACATGCAACCTTGTAGCTTTCTCCCAGCCTTGGAGATGATAGGATATTTCAAAGGACATTTCAGTAACAGCAACCAGTCATTTCCATTTTTATCCCAAATAAGAGGGTTCATCTCTCCTTTCTCTAGGATTCCAGTTCTGTACATATTTAGCAGCCTGAGTGGTCTCCTAATGATGCAAGGATGCAGAAAACCAAACAGTTTACTTACAAAGACTGCAAAGAGCTCAGTCCTCGAATGGCTTCACTGGGTACTGTTTTCAACTGGTTGTTCTGGAGGGTTCTGGAAGGAAAACTTGGGTTAGTGAATAAGAAACAATTGTGACCATTTTTTGTTAGAAGAATTTAAAACCATTTCTTAAAAAAAAAAAAACGTTCCAATAGCAAGAAAGGGGGAGGAGTCAAGGTAGAATGCATCCAAGATAAGAAAATTGCCAAAGAGTAAGAGGCATTTGTCATTAAAGCCAGAAATACAGTAGGCTGATTTCCCAAGCCATCTCCTAACACAGACCTGCTGGATCATCTGGGATTGCTTTGTCACTCTTTCTCAGAAATTAAGACACCCTAATTAATATTCATCACTGAGGTACCATGAGTGTTAACTGGGACATATAACAGATTAAAACTGGGAGGTAAGGACTTTCCTGGAGGCTCAGTGGTAAAGAATCCAGCTGCAATGCAGGAGAAGTGGGTTTGGGTCAGGGAGATCCCCTGGAGAAGGAAATGGCAACCCACTCTAGTATTCTTGCCTGGAGAATCCCATGGACGGAGGAGCCTGGTGGGCTACAGTTCACAGGGCTGCAAAAGAGCTGGACAGGACTGAGTGACTTAACAACAGGGCAAGCAAATCCACTGGAATCCCTAACGCCTGGACTAAAGCATTATTCTAGAAAAAAGCATCTGGAATAAAGCAAAGTCCAGAAACCCCCAACACTAGGTAACGACAATCCTGCCAAGAGGACAGCAGATTCTGAACTCTTATGAACAGTGGCCATGTCCTCAGTGAATACAGGGCCGAGGTAGAAATAAAGCTTTGATTATCTAATTATCGCCAACCTGGAGAATGGAGGTATAGATCAGTAGTGAAAATGAAGTCTTTACTATTTTTGCCTAATGCCCTTCCTGGTCACATTTATCAAATGACTTCCCGATTAGAATCACCACCACAGAATGGAATGGAAAAAGGCCCACCTAACTCACTGAACCAGAGAGAGTGAATGACTTACAGATGCTTACCCAGAGGGGTAGCGGCAAAGTAGGGCTGGTGGTCGGTTCACCTGCTCTCCAATCTGCCAACCTCCAAGCTCCTGCTCCCTGCCAGGAATTTACTTCCTGATCCCTCAGAGGCTATGTAAATCATAGGTACCTCAATTCTCTTTAGCTTTAAAATGATTTTTACCATTTGGAGCTCTTGTAAGCCTTTTTGCCTTTAGGGTCAGCAAATTCAAAATTCTTATAGCTATTAACATAATAAGAATAGAAACAATGGGGGTGGGTGGAGAGAAGCTGAAACAAAGCTTGCCAGTGAAGCCTAAATATGATTTTGATTCAGTGCTTTCACTACACATAAAGCCTAACATTCAACTGTAATGCACTGAAGGTCAGAATACCTATTATTTAGATGTTAACTTTTGTTGTCTAGACCCAAGTTTGCCTAAATCACCCTCTAGCCTCCCACACTACCCATTGGCTTCTCCTTAAATCTTTTAATCCTGAACCTAAAGAAACTGTGCTTAACCTAGCTCCAAGCATGTTGACTACGGAGAAAGAAAATACACAGCCAGCTGTGAAACTCTAAAATTGCATTACTTACAGAACTTTGAGTTCTTTCAACCCCGACAAGGCCTTTGGGTGGATAAAAGAAAGGTCGTTGCCAGCCAATCGTCTAGTGAAAAAAAAAAAGTAGCAAGAGAAAAATAGTAACTCAGATTCTTAAAATTCAGAACTCACAATAACCCAGTCTGCTACTGAAGCTCTACATTAAACACCTTTCAAACCTAACTGACATTAAACATGGACTTAAACCTTTGCTAAAGCGATCCCAAGGTTCTTCCACTCTAGAATTTTTTTTTTTTAACTCCAATACAATAATTTAAACAGGCACATTTTTATTCTGGTGAGGTCAAGCAAGCCAAAACACATTAGACCAAATTAAGTTTGCTATTCATGGTCACTCTCTGCAGCTTGCAGTGCTTTCCAAGTGCCTCACAAACACAGAGCCCTGGTATACAGTAGACAGGAGCTTTATACCGATCAGAGCAAGGAGGAATGAATGCCTTCGGGAGGCATCCTGTTGCTTCTCCATAACCTAGGGCAGTATATTCCATGCAAAAGAGAAGCAAAAAGTGAAAGTCACTCTAAGCGTAACTTCCCAAACAAAAGCATATCTAAAAAAACAAATAAATTTTTTCCTAAGGAAATTTCAAAGTGACAAATTTAACTGTGAGTTAAGAGTGAAGTAACAAAAGGCTAAGAATTCCTTGGGTCCTTTGGTAAGAAAGGTGCACACAATTCAGAATGAGCCCCACAATTCAGACTGAGCCCCACTTTTTCCACCATGTTCCCAGACACTCAGACATGGGAGGAAAAGTTGGATAGAAAACTTCAGGGAAAAGCAAAAAGCAGGACAGCAACTCATATAAGTAACTTATAAACAGGTGAACTGGAGGCAGATTTAAGTACAGTTGATCCTTGAAAAACAGCAGGTTTGAACTGCATGGGTCCCCATCCATGCATTTCTTTTCCAATAGTACATACTACTGTACCACACAGCCCATGGTTGGTAGAATCCTTGGATGTCGAGGAACCTTGGATAAAGGATGGGGGTGACTACAAATTATCAGTGGATTTACTCATGCTGTTCAAGGGTCAGCTGTATTGACTTAAAAATGATAGTTATGTACCCAGTTGATTAAACATAGGACTTTTCCAATTTCCTGGTTCCCTCAGGGGGACTTTCCCAAGCAATGAGATTTTACATGTATGATTTTTTTTTTTAATGCTCTCTCCCCTTCACATCTTGGGATCACAGTCATCAAGTCATATTATTTTCTCCTTGATGGGTCTATTTCTATTATCTTTTCTCTTCTTTCCGTAAACACAGTGTCCCCCCCCCCCCCATCCCCAACTGCCGAGCCTTGGTCAGCAATTCACTCACTGATTAACAAATGAGTGCCTGCTCAGCCCCAGGGAGAAGACATCCTCTTCTTAGACTTCAGGTTCCCCTCTTTTTAATCTGCTCTTAGACACCCTGATTCTAGGACATAAAGATGGCTCCTTTACCCTTTGTAAACTTGAAGTCACAGAGATGTGAAACTCTTTTTTAGATGCAATATTCTTTCTTGGAAGTTTTCATCCCAGTTAAAATACAAATAGCCCTGGAAAGGATAACACTTGATCATTTCTTAGTGTTAACACAGTAATTGGCATGGAAGATGTGTGGGTGCTGGGGGCAGTGGCAAAGTGAAAGAGGACTCAGAAACCCAAAGAGTGAGTGTGCGGAATTATTTCTTCAATTGCAAGGACAATCATGCCAGGTTCCCAGGCAGTGCTACAGTTTTAACACAAGGTTCATGCTCCTAAACGAAATCCTCCCTAGGAAGCTGTCTCATCCTGCACAGTTTCTCACAAGGCACCCTAGCACCTAGGCTCTGAACTGCATGTCAGTCAAGGGTATTCCTCAATCCAGGCTCACAACAGTTCACTGCAGATCATCAGCCTCATGGCCTTTCACCTCTCAGGTTTCACCATATGGAAAAGAAAAGAAGGGACTGGCGAAGATGGTGTTAAGATTTTTCAATGCTTGTATTTAAAACTATTCCTGGAGACTTCCCTCGTGGTCCAGTGGTTGAGAATCTGCCTTCCAATGCAGGGGACATAGGTTCGATCCCTGGTTGGAAAACTAAGATTCCACATGCCACAGCTAAGACCTGAAGCAGCCAAATCAATGTTTAAAAAAATAAAACTATCCCTCCCCAGCATGTGGTCTGAACTAGCCAGCTTCACCACTGATATCTTTAAATGCTTCACCTCATGACCTAACCTTCACTTCTTAAATTCCTGACTCCAGTGTGAGTGGTGCTGAGTTGTTCAGTTGAGTCCGTCTCTTTGCGACCCCATGGACTGTAGCCCTTTAGGCTCTTCTGTCCACGGAATTCTCCAGGCGAGAATATTGGAGTGATAGCCATTCCCTTCTTCAGGATATCTTCCTGACCCAGAGATCAATTCCTGCGTCTTGTGTCTCTTGCATTGGCAGGTGGGTTCTTTACAAATAGCACCACCAGTGTCAGTCAGTTCAGCTCAGTCACTCAGTCACGTCCGACTCTTTGCGACCCCATGAATTGCAGCATGCCAGGCCTCCCTGTCCAGCACCAACTCCCGGAGTTCACTCAGACTCACGTCCATCGAGTCAGTGATGCCACCCAGCCATCTCATCCTCTGTCGTCCCCTTCTTCTCCTGCCTCCAGTCCCTCCCAGCATCAGTCTTTTCCAATGAGTCAACTCTTCACATGAGGTGGCCAAAGTACTGGAGTTTCAGCTTTAGCATCATTCCTTCCAAAGAAATCCCAGGGCTGATCTTCAGAATGGATCAGTTGGACCTCCTTGCAGTCCAAGGGACTCTCAAGAGTCTTCTCCAACACCACAGTTCAAAAGCATCAATTCTTCGGCGCTCAGCTTTCTTTATAGTCCAACTCTCACATCCATACATGACCACTGGAAAAACCATAGCCTTGACTAGACGGACCTTTGTTGGCAAAGTAATATCTCGGCTTTTGAATATGCTATCTAGGTTGGTCTTAACTTTCCTTCCAACGAGTAAGCATCTTTTAATTTCATGGCTGCAATCACCATCTGAAGTGATTTTGGAGCCCCCAAAAATAAAGTCTGACACTGTTTCCCCATCTATTTGCCATGAAGTGATGGGACCAGATGCCATGATCTTGTTTTCTGAATGTTGAGCTTTAAGCCAACTTTTTCACTCTCCTGTTTCACTTTCATCAAGAGGCTTTTTAGTTTCTCTTCACTTTCTGCCATAAGGGTGGTATCATTTGCATATCTGAGGTTATTGATATTTCTCCTGGCAATCTTGATTCCAGCTTGTGCTTCTTCCTCTCTTCAAGAAAATTAGAGGTACCAAGGGAACATTTCATGCAAAGATGGGCTCGATAAAGGACAGAAATGGTCTGGACCTAACAGAAGCAGAAGATATTAAAAAGAAGTGGCAAGAATACATAGAAGAACCGTACAAAAAAGGGCTTCGCGACCTAGATAATCACGATGGTGTGATCACTCAGCTAGAGCCAGACATCCTGAAATGTGAAGTCAAGTGGGCCTTAGAAAGCATCACTACGAACAACGCTAGTGGAGGTGATGGAATTCCAGTTGAGCTATTTCAAATCCTGAAAGATGATGCTGTGAAAGTGCTTCACTCAATATGCCAGCAACTTTGGAAAACTCAGCAGTGGCCACAGGACTTGAAAAGGTCAGTTTTCATTCCAATCCCTAAGAAAGGCAGTGCCAAAGAATGCTCAGACTACTGCACAATTGCACTCATCTAACACGGTAGTAAATTAATGCTCAAAATTCTCCAAGCCAGGCTTCAGCAGAATGTGAAGCATGAACTTCCAGATGTTCAAGCTGGTTTTAGAAAAGGCAGAGGAACCAGAGATCAAATTGCCAACATCTGCTGGATCATGGAAAAAGCAACAGAGTTCCAGAAAAACATCTATTTCTGATTTATTGACTATGCCAAAGCCTTTGACTCTGTGGATCACAATAAACTGTGGAAAATTCTGAAGGAGATGGGAATACCAGACCACCTGACCTGCCTCTTGAGAAACCTGTATGCAGATCAGGAAGCAACCATTAGAACTGGACATGGAACAACAGACTGGTTCCAAATAGGAAAAGGAGTACGTCAAGGCTGTATATTTTCACCACCTGTGTAAATTCCCTCAAAAACTTCAGTTCTTACCATAAACATGCCTTGTGTGGTCATTAAACAGGCTGTCTTCTACTCATTGTTTCTAGCACGTTAGTCTTATAGGCCAAATACGAAAGCTTCCAAGAACAGGTCTTGCGTTTCACAATTCTGTCGCCACCCACAAGTGTGTCAACCCAATAGTCAGAAACTGCATTCTCAGCATTTCCTCCCAGAAAACAGATGGCACCCCAGAGCCTACCTTAGTGCAGGCTTAGGACAAGCCCTCTCGAGGGACTTTCTATACCCTAGACTCACGAACTGCATTCAACTGATAATCCTCAGGGCTGGAAGGCAGTATTCAAAAGGTCACAGTTTATAAGATGAAACTGGACCATAAGGACTAGAAGGGAGAACAGATTACATTGTCCCTAGGAGGGCAAGTGACTATTATCTGAAAGATCAGCTATAAAAAGCTGAGTCCACCAAAAAACAAACACTGTAAACAGACCAAGGCTGTCAAAGAATTTTATCTCTAATATTGGTTTTGAATGTTCCCCTATCTATGGGCTTTCCTTGAGGAGTTCAGTCTATTGTATTGAAAAGAGGGTTTTTACGAAGTATGATTACCTTTACTTGTCAACAGAAAAGAGTGCTGAACCACATTAGCCAAAATATTTGCTTCCCTTTCCCAAGGATCTGCCTCTTTATAAACCCTGGGAAAACTAAAGGAGCCTAACCTCCAAGAGCAGGCTACTCACACCACTCTGATTACTTGATTCCTTACAAGAGTAAACAGATCAAGTGGAGCCTTCGGGAATGCATCTACCCATGTTTACCAAGCAGCTGGGTTAATGAATAATAAACACAGCAGCTTAATAAAGCCTCTGCAGCTTCAGCAACTGTTCCCTCCCAAGTCTCTTTACATTTTGCTTATTTTACGAGCCAGTACTTCTATTTTCCCCCTAGTATTTCTTATAGTAGACACTATGGATGCTTCATGTCCAAAAACTCACACCCAGGAGAGACCAAAGTGAATAAAGAATGGGGTTAGGGACAAAGTCCCAAACTCTGGAAGGAAAAGCCTACTATGTCATGTCCCCACAGTAGTTGCAGGCACTGAGTTAGGTAGTTTACATTCTTGTCTTTCAATCTTCTCCGGACAGGGGCCCTACTTCTCTGGGTCCCTGAGCGGTTAGGTGACTTGGCAGAAGTCACACAGCGGGTAAGCAGAGGGGCCAGCATTCCAGTTCTTACAGGGCTGGCTCCAAGGCTTATCTGTGTCTTTCAGCAATTCGATGCCTCTGGTGTTTCACCAAAGGTTGGGAAATAATTCCCAGAAGGTGAAACACAGTGGACCTGGGCGAGTTAATAGCCTTGGTTGAGGAGCAACAGCTCTCAGCAGAGCAGAGCTCACAGCAGGGACTGAGGCATCAGGAGCTCAGAACTGCAATTATGGAGGAATTTCCAGCAGACCAACGGGGCATCTTCCCCACAGTCAGAGATGAGCAGCGGCATAGTAGGGTAAGATGGAATCCCTGGGTGGCTAAGAGTGGCAGGCAACAAGCCCTAACTCACTCCGACTCTTTAGGATACAAAGCACTCTCCACTGTGCTTTTCCTCAGGCAGTAAAGAATCAGCCTGCAATGCAGGAGAAACAGAAGACCCCTGGGTCGGGAAGATTCCCTGGAGGAGGAAATGGCAACGCATTTCAGTAACCTTGCCTGGAAAATCTCATGGACAGAGGAGCCCAGCAGGCTACAGTCCAAAGGGTTGCAAAGAGACACAACTGAGGGACTAAGCACACCAGAAGCTGAGGACCAAGAGATGGCTGATCTCGAGGAAGTATTTGTCACCCACGGCCCTCTACTAGCAAAGGCTCTTTCTTGGTCTGCACACCCAACAGTTTTCTCTGTAACTCACTTCATGAGGACCTACTGGCTGGCTCCATAAAATTTTTAACTAGATAAATGATGATATTTGTATCTTTTACTATTATTGTGATGATTATGAAGCACTAAAGGGGGGGAAAAAAAACCCTCATTATAGTGAGAACAGAAGAGTGAAGTGAAAAGTGGTACCATTTTCTGCCACTAACGGTAGGCGGTCCCAGACATCACCACCCCTCCTCCCCCCGTCTGCACCCTCTTCCCCCCACCGCAGCTCATTCGTCTCCAAAAGCCATAGAGAACCCCGTGGAAGGTCTCAATCCATCCATTCTTACTTTCCCTGGTTTGCCACCCAAGTCTAGACCCTCCTTTTCTTCCTCCTGGATTACTGCCATGAACCTCCACGAGAGTCTTGTCTCAAACCACTTCATTGTAATACTGGGAGATCTAAATCTTAAAAAGCACAACTGAGCATTTCCCCAAATGCTTCCCCCCACTACAACTGAATCAGCTAGACCTTCAGTATGATCCTCTCCTTTCTCACCTTCTTCCTGAATGTTCCTTGTATCCTATGTTTTAGCAACACCCTGCTTTCACACCTCAGATCCTCTGTTCATGGCACTGCCTTCATCTGAAATACCCCACTCCACTCTCTGCCAGGTGAAAACCTTATTCATCACTACCAGCTGGATGTTACCATCAATGTGAAACTTCTATGATATCCCCTTCCCTGGATTCCACAGATTATCCTAGACGAAGCTCTCTCATTGGGTGCGTTTTACTTTGCCTCTGGTTATTAAGTTGGTGCATCTCCTTCAACTGTATTTAGGGGCCGTATGGACAGGACTAGATCATATTCATTTTGGATCCTCTTGTGTGGGACCTTCCAATGAAACAGACCCTTGTTGTTTATTCTAATGCCTCAACTAAGCCCCAATATAAGACCAGATTCAAGAAAAAGGTAACACTGCTACTTTAGGTGTGGGGAAAAGCTGACTCATGATCTTGACTTTTCTGTACGTTTTCTCCTCTTGTTTCATTGCTACTCCCCCACTCCCCTCCACTCTCCTAACAGGACAGAACTACTTGGCTTGATCTGAAAGAGCTACAGTAACAATGTTCTTTCTTAACATGTTCTGGTAGTGTATTTTCTTAAGCAAGAGGGGTGGACCTTGAATATGAGAACACCAGTCTCCTGATCAACAGTGTTATCTCAACACAGGCTGGGGTTGTGCACCCGATCACACAGAATTAAAACGAGTCAGGCAGGACTTCCAACGGGGACACGGTCTACCTCAAGGCAACTCCTATTTATTCTGCTTGTTACAACAGTCCCAGAAGCAGAGACGGAGAGGAGAGAGACAGAGAGAGGGTGGAGGAGAGGGAAACAGCAATCCATTAGCCTTCCGCACTCCCATCGGACTTGGAACTGTTCCAGGAAACAGGATACAAGTGGCTCAGTGAATAATGTCTTTCTGAGTCTGTTTTGGGTACATTTATTATTCATAAGGACCAAGGATTCACATCCGGCGCTCCTTCTAGGGGAGGCTAGAGTTTCCAATTATATTCTTGATTCTTAATGCACATGCTCCATGATATTTTCTATCTGCCAACCCTCCCAGAAATAGGAAAGCAGGACTGGCCCTGGTTAATGGACACTGATCCACGGTTATCCATGCCAGGGGGTTCATACCTTCATGAGATGTGCTGAATTAGACTGGGATTTCTTCACTTCGGAAGTGGTTTAAAAGAAACACGAGAGGCGGGTGTGAACTAGAGGGTACGCCAATTGGTGTTATGTCTCTGAGAAGTGCCTGGATTTAGGTTTCTTCTTGTCTGGGACAGAAATGTCATTGTGGCCATTTGGCTGGAATTCCAGCCAGGAAAACAGTAGGGTAAGGACTGCACTATCCACACTCACTAGACACATGGATCGAGCTGGGGGAGGGCGGAGAAGGGGTCAGAAGCTTCCAGCAGCTGTTGTGAGGAGCCATGGGGAGGAATGAGAAGAGGGAGGCAACTGCAGCAGGAAGGCCCAGGCCTGAGCACACTCTGCACGCAGACAACAGCCAGCCTGGCTCGTGGCAATTTCTCTGTCACCTGGTGGACAGGTCCCGGCCGGAGGTTACAGAGCCACAGTCTCCGAGCCACTCATGTGCCTCCTGCTCCTCTGCAGAGGTGGCCACCAGATGGTCTGACCTTGTGGCAAGTCCTGAGAGAAAACAACTGTGAGCACCACCCTTCCCTTCAGGGGGCCCCCACTGATCTAACCCCCCGCGGCCGTGGCTCCTTGTCTCCCTCACCATTTCTTTCCACAGCTACACGTCCCCACCCGACAGAGCTGCATTCAAACGCACATGACCTCTTGCAGATGGGACCCAAACACCTCCAGGCTGCCCCTCCTGCGATGCCATTAAATTCTCTCAAGTGGGTGGATCTGCATGGCGTCACGCTCCATGCCAAGTACAACAGACGCAACCACCAGCCCATGACTCTGCCCTCGGAGATGGCATTTCCAGTTCAACACTGAACTGGGCAAGGAAGGCCACGGGAGAGCATCCAACAGGAGGTGAGCAACCGTCTCCTATTAAATATAATTGGACATCAGCAAGACCCAAAATGTATGCAACAGTTTTGAAAGAAAAAAAAAAAACTTATAATGCATACCTCTAATAAGTCCTTAATCATCTATTTATTTGTATCTTAAGGCCCTACTATGGGCTCAGAACTCTGCTGGCTCCTGTGAAAAATTAAGAACTCAAGTGGGGGGTGGGTAGGGGAGAGACTTCCTTTTATTTTTTAAAAAAAAAAGACAAAACACTGGCAATCTAGTGATTACGACTCCAGTGGTGGGAGCTCGGGCTCAATTCCTGGTTGGGGAACTAAGATCTCATGCTGAGCAAGGTGGCCAAATACTACAAAAAAAAAAAAAAGAAACGGACTGTTCCCTGTTAGGGATATTTGGTATCAGTACATCTTAACAAAAACTAACATTTGTATAACAGTTTATATTGTCATTACCCTACTATGTCATAGTGGGTCTGCTCTTATTTTTTAACAGATGAGAAAAGTGAGCCTCTGTTTCCTCTGTGCTTTGTCTAAATTCCTACAGCATAGCTAAAGAATGTAAACCTGAGAAATTGTATAAGGTAATCAAAATAAAATAATGGAAACTCTAGAAAGAGAACCATGTTGTTTTGTGTCATTTTCTACAAATGACTTTCAAAGGACCAAAGCACATGGCTCTTTTCCTAGCGAATACAGCAGGCCAGCAATCGACTAGCATCCTTGATAGGTCTCCTTGGACATGCTTCCTACCAAGGTTAAATAAACTTTATCTGATACAGTAGAGCAGAGAGTCCTGAACCCACTAATAATGTTTTACTCTATTTCTTCTCTTACCAGGGAAGAATTTAATACTTTCATATAACTTTCATAGAAGTATATATAAAAATTAAATGTTTTATAAACATGCCTGTACTAAAAACTCTCATTATGGAAATTCCCAAGGTTTTTAATGCAGTCTTCCTTCACAGAGAAGGGGAAAACTATTTCATATACATACATATATATATGTAAAATATTACGTATTTGTGTTTAAATATACAAAAAGAAAAGCAGCAATGCTTAATCAAAAATAAGCTTGTCCTTGCTAAAACTCAGGCTATAGCCCAGTTAGAACTCCACCATATACTAAAAGAGCTTTATTCAATTCAAAGAAACTTAAGTTATCCCGGCACCCAAGACCCTTTTATATATGCCACTTCCTTGTATAGTCAGTAACCCATAGAAGGCTTTATTTTATAGGCAAATCAATAAAAACCCTGGCAACAGTTACAATTTCCTGAGCAAAGTTTATCCTGACAACCCAGTCATTTATCTTCTGGCACTAAACACACAAAATATCCATCCATATGAGGAAACATGTTACAGCATAAGAAAAAAATTTACCGCTAACATAACCAACAAATACTGACCTTCTACTATAAGCCAAGCACCAGGTAGGGCAAAGTAAGTACTGAATTTTCCCAAGACATTTCTCATTTCTTTGAAATAAGGATGATTCATTCAATATAAACCTTCAATGGAATGCAGTTTTTACATAGGCTGATAAGGTTTATTACTTCAATAAACTCAAAATAAGAAGAGGTCCTTTGTCTTAACCCCTCCCTCAATTCCAAATTCTCAAATGCGGTCACTGTCACCAAAGGCCACACGCAGCAGAGCAGTGACAAGGCGCTGCCCTCGGAGGAGAGTCTGTGGAACTGAACAGATAGGTGTGGACTGACACACCTAGAACGCGAAATAACAAGGCATTCAATCCAGTGCTAAGTGGGGAGGAGCAGAGAAGGCGCAAGAGGAATCTGGAAAAGGAAGACCAGGGAAGGCTTTTTAGCAGCAGAAGGGGCTCAAAACAGACTAGATAAAACAAGTAAGACGTGAATAGGAGAGACAGGAACCACGGCACATACTGTTGGTTGCCTACCAAATACCCAGCCGTGCCTTCCTGGCAGAGCTTAGGTTTGTTCAAATGTGACTCATCTCCATGAGTAAATTCTGATTGGTCTTAACCAATCATGCTGAGAAAAGAAATTACATACAAATACTAAGAGAAGAGTTGAGAAGAATAAACGACAAACTGTTAACCATATGTATTTCCTATGGTAAGATACAGGTCATTATTTTTCCTCCCTTCTCCTTATCTTCCTATGCATCCAGATTTTAAAAATTGAGTACCCATTAATTTTAGGATTATTTCCTTACAAAGCCAAGTACATCAATGATACAAGTATTTTTAGCATGTCTAACATAATCTTCGGAGAAGGCAATGGCACCCCACTCCAGTACTCTTGCCTTTAAAATCCCATGGATGGAGGAGCCTGGAGGGCTGCAGTCCATGGGGTTGCTGAGGGTCGGACACAATTGAGCAACTTCACTTTAACTTTTCACTTTCATGCACTGGAGAAGGAAATGGCAACCCACTCTAGTGTTCTTGCCTGGAGAATCCCAGGGATGGGGGAGCCTGGTGAGCTCCCGTCTATGGGGTCGCACAGAGTTGGACACGACTGAAGTGACTTAGCAGCAACATAATCTTTGATGTATACATAAAAGCCAACAGGGGCAAATGATGAACAAATTCTGAATTAAAATTCTACTACAGAATAAATCATGGCTTGACAGAGAGTGAACAATACATGAAAGAAATGACTTCGCTTATTTCCTTACTGGAAAATTCAATCATGCTTGTAGAATATTAAAGACATTTTCATTTACTTGTAGACAGTACTACTTTTAGTCAAAGAACAAATAATTAGCTTTGATTAAAATAGGTAAATGCGCCAGCAAATTGTGGTTTCATTATCCTCTCTACACTTTCTGAATTCCATGTCAAACACTGTAACAATGAACTGTTGATTCTCCTACTTGATTTCCCCTAGTTGCTTATGAAATACTAATTTAAACCCCAATTCTGAGTATATCACATGTTCTATTGCCTCTACTTCTAAGCTGCTAAGCACTGTAGGACAAAGTTTCAGAGCCTGTTGGTTCCACTATAAGTTCTTTGGGAGGCTTCTTCTTCACTCCAGGTGGTCCTAGTGGGGATAAGTTGAGGACCCAGGATGGACCCTACCAACCCAAAGAGGAGAGTGATTGGTTCAAGGACTCGCCCATGGGACAGGTCTGGCCAACTAAAGTCCTCTGGGGATTTTGCCACTAAAAGCAAAAAGGAAGATTTTACATGCTCGTCTTGGATATCAAGATGCAAAGACTTATGTGGGGCTGTTGAAGGTTATTTTACCCATTATATGGAGACAGGCTAAATACCACAGGAAAGAACAAAATCTAAAAACACTAACATAGACACAACTGAAGCTGAGATATGGAAAGCATGAGAAAACTCTCATGACTGTGAAACCCCAAGATCCAGGACCATCTGAAGCCAACTCCATCGCTAGACTTCCTAGATCTACCTGAAACAATAAATCCTCTATGATACCTCAGCTGGGGTTCTGTCTCTTACACCCTGTGGACTCCTGTCAGGTAATAGACGTATTTCAAACACCATCTTCTCTCTCCAATTCAGAAACTACCTACTAGCAGTCCCCAAACGCCTGCTTTAAGATGAACTTCTTTACCCCAAAGGCACTCTCACAACCCTCAGTAGAGAGGGCTCTTAAAAAAAAAAATGAACTGCAAGGCCTTTTGTTATGATCTGGCTGTAGGCACCTTTCTCCAGCATGTCAATGTTGATCCTTCATTCTTGTGAAAAGCCTCCCCTCCCACAGCTCCCAGAGCATGGTTCTGCCCTAGTTATCCTGCTCCTCTGGCACTTGGTCTTCTTCCCACACCCTGATTCAAGTGTTTCCCAATGAGTTGTCTTTGGCCCTCTTCCCTTTCCTTCTGCCCTCTCTCCTTTGGCAAGCTCTTTCTACCTAATGTTTCCAGTAATCCCCTCAAAATAAAAGACTCTAAAATCTATACCCATGAAACTCCATTCTAGAATCCCCCACCCATCCATCTCAAGTCTTGACTTCACATCTATATTTCCAGGTGTCCCTATGCCTCTCTCACCTAAAATCAAGCTGTATATTCAGAAATGCACGTACTATCTTCTCTTCTGGACCAATTTCTCTTACTGCATGGTCTTTAGTTTTGTCAAAATACCACCAAACTCCTGGTAATCTGCAAGTGAAGTGCTGGAATGGACTTCCCTGGTGGTCCAGTGGTTACGACTCCATGCTCCCCAGTGCAGGGGGCCGGGTTCGATCCCTAGTCGGGGAACTAGATCCCACAAGCCTCAACTAAGAGTTCAACTGCTGCAACTAAAGATCCCGCATGCTGCAACTACAAACATAAATAAATAAAATAAAAGTGAAGTGTTATTGACAACAACCCCTGCCATCCCAGTTGAGACATCCTCTTGAGTCTATTTGCATAACACCTTAGGCCAAATTCCCTCTTCCCTCTTACTATCTTTCATCTACCTGAGTTCAGAGTCTCATAGTTCTCACCTGGACTACTGCCATTATCATCTTCATCTGTTTCCCTGCACTCACTCAGTCCCAAGCATCCTACTCTGTGCTATGAGATTACATTGATATGATGGAAGGTCACGTCTGACCAAGTCATTTCCCAGCTCAAAATTCCATAGCCACGCAACACCTGACCCTCCTCCACGAGTCTGCCAAGAAATGTCCTCAGCTTGGCCTTCGACTCCTTTCAAGGTTTCCTTCCCAGAATATCCTTTCAGAAATCCTTTCTAAAATCAAACCAACAGAAATCTCTTCTGAAATCAAACCAAACCCAGCACTCCTTCTTTCTGTCCCAGTTTATTTCCATATCTTTGCTCATCCTCCTTTTTCCACATCTCCTCATGAATAACTCTGCCATCCCTTGAGGCTCTCTCTAGAAATGCCAAGTCTTTGATGAGGCCTTCCTTAATCTTTTTTGCTAGAAGTTATTTCCCTTCCTTTCTCCTTTGAACTCCGGTAACTTTACTACACCATTCATCTCTCTTGAAGGCAAGAACCTCAGTTGACTTCAACAATGCACACAGCGCTTTACCTAACACAAGTCTGATGACTCAATGAATTGTCTAATGAAGTCTTTCCTTGTCCTTTTTTTCACATCTACACTGTCAGATGTGGGATTGAAATCAGACCCATTACTAACAGGCTATGTGACCTTGGGAAATCAACCTCAAGAAAAATTCAGCTTCCTCATCACCAAAATGGGAATACATATAGCCCACAGAGTTTTATGAATTCAAACAAAACAATCCTTGCTCTAGGAGGACCTGTCTGGTACACAGACGGTCCAATAAGTACAGGATCCCTCTCATTTCTCTTCTCACCGTTATAACCGAATCTGAGAGGTCCCCACATTACACACAGGGAAGGGTATGAGTCGGAGAGCACCCATACACCTCTGTGAGATGACTACGTAGTCTCTAACAGCAAATGTAGGGATCTTCACTACCAACTCATCCTACCAAGGCACTATAAAGTGGAACAAGAGAATTCCAAGAAAATATTTTTGAACTGTCAAATATCACAGTCAAATTTATCAAAAATCACAGGGGGAAATTATTGCAGTTGAAAAAGCTTATCTGAGAAGCCTTCATCAAGGGAGTAAACGTTAAGTGAGTCAAATGTTAGTTTGGAAGCAAAGGAAATTCCTTGTAAATACTGGAAGAGAACAGAGTGTGCTACTTTCTAGAGCTCTAGACAACCCAGTAAGACTATTTGAGACTGCTTCTGCATCTCAGATACAAAAGGTGATAGGACATAGTGGACATGGCGTTGAACTAGGTAGGTCTAATTCTGGCTCAGGTGCATACTAACTGTAGCACTTGGAACATGTCACTCATCTACTGTTGAGCCTTGATAATCTCATCTATAAAATGGTATGGCTAGACCAGAAAACCTCATTCTAGGAAGATCTCTTTGTTAAAAAGTTTTCTGTTCAATGACCTTACTAAGGGATATGTTAGGCAGCCAACCATCTTTGACAGTTAGCTTGGGGACATACTTAGCATTATAGATCAGAGTAAATAGGTGTCCTCTTAAGCTTCTTTCCAATCCTATGCCTCTTGAGACAGTATCACAGCTTAGAAATTAAGATGAAATACTTGAATCAGATCGACATGAATTCAGATCCTGGCTCTGATACTGACTAATGACCTAGTGAGTTTTTCACCTCTCTAAAGCCTCCTTGTCCACATCTATAAATTAGCATGATGATATATAAGAATCACGTGAGCAGTAAACCAGATTATATGCTCTAAGTTTCTTAGTACGTAATAAACTCTCAATAAATTTTGGCTGCCATTATTATTGCTATTGAACCCTAAAATAACTTCCTTTTGCCAGGCTTGACCAATTTTAATTATATACAGTAACTCAATTAGAGACCATAAAACTTAGCTTTAGAAAATCAAAATGGATTACCAAGACACAGCAACCAGGTGCAACTTGTGGTTCTAAATGTATCCTGAACCAGAATTCTACTTTCCTTTTTTTTTTTTTGCTAAATAATATTACTGACCAAATAATACATAGGAATCTAGTTTTCTGTTGACAACTGCACTGCAATTATTTAAACAAATATCCTTGTGTTTTTGGAATAAACAATGCACTATTTAGAAGTAGAGGAGAATTCAATGATTGCAACTTACTTTCTTTTTTTTTTAACTTTTATTGTGACATTTATTTATTTTATTTTTTCTCAACTTTTTTTTTAAAATTTTTATTTTTACTTTATTTTACTTTACAATACTGTATTGGTTTGCAACTTACTTTCAAATGGTTCTGAAAAAAATGTACACACATTTTATATTGTCTGCATGTACGTTTGTGTGTGTGTGTTCAACTATTGGCTAAATTAAAATATTTATAACTTTTAATGTTAACCCACTCTTTATTTTCCTGTTCAAATTACTTACTAGTTTTCTTCTGTAATGTCTCTACTAGGAATTAATTGTTCTACAGACCCACCTGCCCAAAAAAACAAGTACTCAGAGACCTAATTTTCACTTTAGCATTGTAAAGAGTTCCAAAGTCAAAGTACATTTTGAAACAGATAGAACTAGCCTAGTCTTATAGTATGTATTAAACAATAACTGTACAAGTGCCAAAGCTGGCAATAGTTTCCACTGCTGTTGCAACATCTAAGCTCATAGTAACATTCACGGATTTCTCAGTGGGAGCCTATGGAAAAGCAGTTGGATATTCCTTCTCCTGTTTCTAATTAAATCAATTTCACAACTCCACATTTCAGCCATTCCCTAAATGGCTACCAATGCCCTGACAGGTCTCAAGGACAGCCAAAATACTATGGCAGCAACGTGTAGTATGGGGACTTCCCTGGTGGCTCAGAAGTAAAGAATCCATCTGCTAATGCAGGAGACCCAAGAGACCCAGGTTTGATCCCTGGGTTGGGAAGATCCCCTGGAGTAGGAAATGCAACCGGCTTCAGTATTCTTGCCTGAAAAATTACATGGACCGAGGAGCCTGGTGGGTACAGTTCATGGGGTCACAAAGAGTCAGATATGATGGAATGACTGAGCACGCAGCATCACATCAGACACCAATTTTGTGGATGCTAACTTAATATTTTCCCCAAATTCTGCCTTTCCTTTCATATCACTAACAGAAATCTATATGGGCCCATTCCAACTCCCATCTCCAAGCTAAACAACCTCTCCCCCAAATACTTCAAGAAAGACAGCAATGTTTAATAGGATTAGTGAAATTTACATTACTCATGCAATGTAGCACTTCATGGTCACAAAGCACTTTTACATAAATAATTCCCTCTTCCCTCTACAATACTACTGTGAAGAGTCCCATTTTAAAGAGTAGGAAATTGAGATGTGGAAATCAATAGACTGTCTCAAGACTACACATTTTATGTATTGAATTTAGGGTTAGATCCTATGTTTTTGGATCCCAAGAGAAACAGAGGGGGGAAAACAAATCAGTGAATGGCATCTAGTCATTCAGGGAAAAAAAATCCTAGTCTCCTCCCTATTGCTTACCCTCATACCCAATTCAGCTCCTTCAGGATAAAGTCTAAACTCCTTAGCTTAAAAAGTCCCTTGGTGATCTGGCCTCATCTCCTCACATTTCTCTGCCTTTCACTATTTCACATTTGTCTATTTCAGTTGCAATAACCATCATCTTGTGTCCTAACACTTCTGAAATGTCTACCTCCATGCCTTTGCACATGCTATAAGGTTCTTCCTGGAGCACCCTTCCCACCCATCCTCACCTAGCTAATTCTCATGTGTCCTTCAAGACTCAGCTGCAGCTATTCTGGAAAGCCTTTCCCAAATCCTCCAGTCTCAATAAACAGGTTACTTCAGGCTTCCGCTGACCCTGCACACACTTGGACAATCTTCACCACGCCACACCAAGTGTTAGCTCCACCTCTTCCTCTGGACCCTTGTTGTCCAAATGAACTTTCTGCAATGATGGAAACTGTCTACATCTGCACTGTCCATCACAAGAGTCACTAGCCACAGGTGGTTACTGAACACTTGAAAGATGGCTACCTCCACTAAAAACTGAGTATTTATTTTAGGTTTAATTATTGTAAGTCTAGATTTAAACAACCATCTGTGGCTAGTGGCTACGGGACTGGACGGACTGTCAACTCCAAGGACAAAGACCACACTTAACTTGTCTTGGTGTCTTTGACGCCCATCATAGGACCCAGCACAGAGCACGATTCAGTGTTTGTCGAAAGAACAAGTGAATGCGTAAACATCTATAAACACTTCTTCAGTTGGGAACTGATTTCACCCAATACTCCCAGCATTCCGGATTATCATATAAAATTCAGCCAAACCAGTCACATCATGTAAAGCACACCTCATTAACTATTGTGGAAAAAAAAAAAAAAAAAAAAAAAAAGCCCTCAGTAAATCACTCATTTCTGTTCCGGGCACTTCAGCTTCACAATCACTCTTAAATGACTTCCAGATGACTTTTGGACAAAGGGTGATGCTGTTTCTGAAATATTACAATACTCCTGGCAGCATCATTTTGGAATGTCAAACTCTGCTACGGTGTTTTGTAAAGAAAAAAAAAAATAAAAAAAACGGGCTTTTTTACCCTGATTCTATTAACATGGAAAAGAAATTCCCTCAAATGCCTGTAAGTATACCCAGCATATGAAAGACTATTCTGAAGGACTCTTTAAAATTAACCATCAGTGCTCCTGACCAAATTCATTTCTGAAATCCCATACAGTATTTACAGGAGCTGTACGGACTTCACAGGACGGGCTTCCTTGCTGCCATAAGCAGAATGCGAAGCGAACAAAATCTTGCTGCAAACGACTAGCAATCAAATCCAATTTGGTTCCAATTAAAACTCTCAGTTGACAGAATTTGTGAGCTTGATGTATGCTTGGTCATTTGAGAGTTTTACGAAACCCAAGATGCGAACTTTACAAAGCAGAGATTAGCCAGTGAGGACTCCATATCCAGGCGCTCACCGCCAATCCCTCCAAGGGGGCTGGCTGACAGTCAAAGGCATTGACAATGTGGTGTGCACACATGGTTCACCAGAACAAGGAGGGCGTCTCCATTTCCTGCCCAGTGCGTCTCATATCTCTGGGGGTGACCCAACAGCTGAACCCATGCTCACGAATGGCCTTTCACTGTGTGATTACTTCTGTAAAGGGAGACTAATCCTAAAGGCTGAAACTTTATGTGAAATGAAAAGAAATAGGTGAGACATCTTTGAGCTTGATTGGGAGGGTGGGAACTGGGGGGCTTCAAATACACAGCTCACTGCTTTTTCATTCAATGTAAATGTCTAATTAAAAACAAAGAGCTATTTCTTACAAAAGAATTAATTTCACTCAAGGGGGAAAAAAAACAAACAGGCAAAAATAAAGTAAAACATACATTGAAACCTTGTAATCCATGACAATTGGTATACAAGCTGCTGCTCCCCGCACCACCCCCACCTTAAGCACTTTTAAAACGATGAAATAAATAACAGCCAGCATTTACATTACACTTACCCTGCTTCATGCACTGTCCTAAGTATTTAACATCTATTTTAATTCATTCTGTCTTATCTGCACCTTACAGACAAAGAAACTGAATCGAGGGAGGTTAAATAACTTGACCCAGTTCACAAGCTTGGAAGTGGCAAACAATCTCTGTCCAACTTTTGCTGTGGGAACATTACGTTCAATTAAGTAGTGTGGGAAGAAAAACTTCTCCTTAACTTTACTAAATCCTTAACTGCTGTTTCAACAGTGTCAGAAACTGGGAGCACAACCTGCTTGTCTTATTTTCGATTCCGATTCCCCATGTGCAGGGAGGGGCCGACCTAAGATAGGAGAGACAGTCACTGACTTGGATCTAAAACTCAACAGCTGGCTGTAGGGCACAATCTGTAATATGAATTTAGATTCCTTCAGGGCTATAGCTCTTTGATGTTCTTACCATCAAACTGTCACCTTCTTGCCTCTACATATTACATAATCCATTAGCTTAGCTGTTTTTAAAGCCCTCCATTTAACTCAAGTCAACTATGACTTTATTTTATTTTTCATCTGAATTCTTAAAAGCTATTGATCGTTGCCAATTCCTATAAAATCTAAAAGTGCTTATTTCGATGGTAAACTTTAAATAGTGTGGAGAGAAAAACAAAATGGAGGTTACAGGTGGAAAGAACTTCTCCCCCATGTAAGCTGTTAAATTGGAAATGAGAGATGACACTGCCAAGCTCAGAAACAAGCTTAACGTTAAAGGTGTTCTCAGAGACGCGAAGGATGTTCCATGTTTTCGCCCCACTTCCAAAGACCACCTGCCCATAGCCGAGGAAAGTTTTCTGCTGGGTTACATTGAGGTCATCTGCTGCGTCGTGACCCTGAAATGCTGTGGATTATTCTTTACGGGCCTGTTGCCCACACAGCAACTCCTGTGGCAATCATAGTAATTACACAGCAGCCTTGTTATCTTGGGACAGCGCTGTAATTAACCTGTGTCACTGCCTCATTCGTGGTCATAACAATTGCAGCAAAAAAGTCCCATGGAAGTAGCATTTTTCATCCTGACTTTCAAAAATAACTTCAGTGATCACACTTCTTAAAAACTCAGCTCTGTTTCCCCCAAAACACATGGTTTCCACTATACGGAGGCCAGTGAACCCAGTTCTCTGAGTGTCCCCTGAGAAACAGCAGACAATCTCTGTTGTGAGAATTTCCAAAGAGAAAAGGAGAAATACTCAAACAAACAAAAAAACAGTTCTCAAAAGAATACTTACAACTCCTCTAGAAAAGGGAAGTTCTTAAATGCATCTTCTGGTAACTGAGTAATGTTATTCATGCTGATATCCCTGGAAAACATAAAGTTAAGAAGATTGTTAATTATGTTATATTATATTTAAAGCACTTAATTCAACAGAAAAATAATTGGGTGATAAAATTTTGTAAAGAAGCAAGAAAAATGAGCATAGAAGACAGACACAGGAATAGTCATAATTTAGCTTCGGAATGCAATGTTAAGAAAACAGAAAAGCTCAATGTTTTATTAAAAATTATATCCCATCATTTATGCTATATCCAGATTCTGGGGTTTTGCCCTTTAAGTATTCTTGGAAAAAAAATGTCTCCAACTACCTACAATGAGTGAGCTGGTGTGGCCTTTCAGGGCTCTGGTATTCAAAGTACTGTGTACCTGACAAAAATAAACAAACAAATACCCAGAACTTGATAAAAGAGATCTACAGGTACGGTGGCTTCTTAAGCCACTGTCAGGGATAATAAAACAGGTCCTAACTGTACCCCAGTCATATTTTCTGCAAAACCTATAAAAGTCCTCCAGGTAATAGTTGTAAGTAGATTTCATTTTTAGCCTATGAATAGATTCAGGCTGCAGACAAGTGCGTACATGACAGGTATGTGGTCCACTTCCAGTTTTCCCTTAAAGAGACAGCAGCAAGGAGGGTACCCGCTCGACAATATAACTCAGCAATTAACTAGTTCAAGCAGCTGAAAAAAAAAAACTTTATTAACCATTTTCTTCTTCTCTGACAGCTGTCTTTTGGACTGGCTTTCTCCTTCCACACTCTGTTTGATCTGGACAGTGTGATACTCAGGTGAAGGCAGCCTCACCAGGGGCAGTCCCTGCAGGTCCTGGGTTGCCCGCCTCACCCAGGTGCCCCTGCTTCTTTTGTTGCTGCTGCTGCTGCTTTGTCGCTAAGTCGTGTCTGACTCTTTTGCAACCCCATAGACTGCAGGCAGCCCGCCAGGCTCCTCTGTCCATGGGATTCTCCAGGCAAAAATACTGGAGTGGGTTGCCATTTCCTCCTCCAGGGGATCTTCCTGACCCAGGGGTCCATATTGCATCTCCTGCATTGGCAGGTGGATTCTTCACCACTGGGCCACCAAGGAAGCCCGCCCCTGCCTTTTTATCTGCTGTTAAATTCTGTGGTTCAACCCACAGGTCTCTCCTTTCTATAAAGCACCGTAAAAATTCACACATGTGACTTTCCCATGACTGGATCAGACAAATGGGTCTAAGAAAGTGGAAGAGAAATCAAACACACAGAAACCAGCTGACAATAATACCACTTTCTTTTCCTTACTCTGATCAGGTAACATTTTCCTTTAAAGGACACTGAGTATCAACGTAGGTCACTCCCTTCTCCCCACCTTCCCTCTCACCAACAGTTAAAAGTGGAATTTGCTTTCCTTCTTACTAGCCTTTTCAAGGCATGTTTGGGAAACTTCTTGGCTTGGGAATAATAACAACAATGCAATAGCAAAAACAGCAGTAGCAGCTGACATGTCGCAAATACCGATCAGGGGATAAGACTGCACGTTGATCTCATTCTATGAAGGGGGAAACTGAGGCTTCCTGGGGCAAAACAACCTCCCTGCGGCCACTAGCAAGTGGTGTAACAGGACATGTGAGCTCCAGAGCCCAAGATCTTAACTCCAAACTTCGAGTCTTTTAAAACTTCGCTCCAGCGGTAGTCAGGACATAAAGCAAATCCTGAGACCACCCAAGGTTAAAAAGAGGCGGGGAGGCTGCCCCCAAGACCTTGGCAAGATAATCAGAGGATCTCAGGAAGAGCACTTCTGCTTGAAAATAATAATAATATTAATAATAATAATAAAACTATAAATAGCTTTAGCTATTGAAGAAACAAAATTCTGAAAATTCTCTGGAGATGAATCCTCTGACCAAAGGGATTCACATGCATTCCAAAGTTGCCTATCATTAAAAACAACTCAAATTCTACTAAAGATAATTTATAAGAAAATAAAATTAATACACTTTTCTAGGAATTATTATTTTTAAATACAGGCCCTGATACTAATTTAGTTAACTATTATTATCCCTGGGGAAGGGGAGGGGGGAGCCTTTCATTTCTCACAAACACTGGAGCAACATACTAGAGAAACAGCACCCCAATAGGGGTCAGAAGGAATGCTGTTTAATCCTGGGCCTTGGTTTGCTTATCTGTAAAATGGTGGGGGTGGGGAGCTTCACTGATGTACTGGGGTGCTTCCTGGCCTGACATATACTTCCGTGATTCACTTTTTTGGTAGTTTTGATGGAGGTGCTCACCCTTCCTGATGAAAATACATGAGGTTCACAGACCCTGGTGGCTCAGAGGGTAAAGCATCTGCCTGCAATGCAGGAGACCTGGGTTCGATCCCAGGGTCGGGAAGATCCGCTGGAGAAGGAAATGGCACCCCACTCCAGTACTCTTGCCTGGAGAATCCCATGGATGGAGGAGCCTGGTGGGCTACAGCACACGGGGTGGCAGAGAGTCAGACAAGACTTCACTTTCACCTGATGGAAAAGGCAGCTTTCTGAAAACTGACCATAAAGCAACATTTAAAGACTCCTGGTTTATCATTAGAAAACAACATTTAAAGACTCCTGGTTTATCATTAGAAAACAACATTTAAAGACTCCTGGTTTGTCATTAGAAAACAACTGAACCACTTCCACTGGAAACACATTTCGGTTCAGTCAGTTCAGTCACTCAGTTGTGTCCAGCTCTGCTACCCCATGGACCGCAGCATGCCAGGCCTCTCGGAGTTTACTCAAACTCATGTGCATTGAGTCGGTGATGCCATCCAACCATCTCATCCTGTCACACTTACCTTTACCCAAAACACATTTACCTTTAACCAATAAAATCATTGTTAAGAATACAACAAAACTTTTAATCACGTGGAAAAGTAAAATAATGAGTAAGCAGTGATTCTGCAAAATATCACACAATTTTGGTGTTCTTTAGTCATTCCAATAACAGGGGAAAGGAGGACAACCGTAATTGACTTCCTTATGAAAGGAGGCACTCCATACCGTTTCCTCTAAATTCTCATGTGCGTGTGCTCAGTCATGTCTGGCTCTTTGTGACACATGGATTGCAGTCCACCAGGCTCCTCTGTCCATGGGACTTCCTAGGCAAGAATACTGGAGCAGGTTGCCATTTCCTCCTCCAGAGGTCTTCCCGAACAAGGGATCAAACCCATATCTCCTGCATTGGCAGGTAGATTCTCTTACCACTGAGAGCCACCTGGGAAGCCCTTCCTCTAAGTTTGGGACACCTGAATTCAGGTGAGCATCACAGCAACAGAAAAACTGATTAATTGCCTCAGCAGAAAAAGACACATAATTATAAAAGAATTTACACCACACTCTTCCCTGAATTCCAGTTTTGTAAAATGCATACACCTATATAACTCTCTCATTTTTCCCCCCTCAGAGTAACAAGACATAACAGGTAGTTTTGCTGTGAGCTATAAATGCAATTAGTGGGACTCCATATTTACAAACTAATATGTGTTAAACACACTTGGTGAGGTTTTTTTTTTTTCTCCCAAAGCTTCAGAGTCAGAAGCAACACTTGTTTCCAAACTGGTCTGAATTTCACATACTATCTTTTTAGGTGTTTTCCTTCATATTTTTCTGGGCCTCATTTACAAAGCATTTGCAAGTAAGGAGAAGAAAAAGAAAAGAAAGGGAGGGGGGACCTGCAAGATGTAATCTCCAGAGAAGCGCTGGAAACATGTGGTTACAGAGTATAAGGTGGGTGGGTACTCATTTAAAATAATGAGGGCTAATGGTGATAAACAACCCACAGACAGCCCCAAAAGTAGATTCCAGACCTGACATCACCAACACCAGCAAGAGAGCTCCAGGCTTCAGATGCTGGGGGTGATGACTTAACTGTAACAATTTACAAATGGAAGCCCTAAGCCAATAATTACAAATATATTGGGCTCATGGGCCTATAAATTACTAAAGTACATAAGTAAAAGAAAATGGTACAGAAAATTTTTAGCTAGAAGATAACACCCCTAGGTCAGTGCTTTGACATTCATGATGAGCAACACAATCTAGCCAGGAACATCTGTAGTTAAACCCAGAGATTTGCAATCCTGGGTTCCTATGAAGAAAATAAGTATAAGGTAGAAAACAAAATAATCTTATGAGGTCAGAGACCACCAACTCAAAAGCCTCCAAAGAGTGATTTCAAGAGAATGCATGGCCTTATTTGGAGCCAACCTGGCATAAATGGAAGGACGCAGGCCTCGAAGATTAAGGCTTTCATATGGATTCACCAGCATTAGCTGTGTGATCTTGGGCAAACCGGTCATCTTTTCTGAGCCCTGGCTTCTTCATTTAGATAAAGAAGGCAGTAGTAACTAAGTCCCATAGCATCCTGTGAAGACCAGAAAATGTCAAGTCACGTTGCTGTTGCTCAGTCAGTAGTCATGTCCAACCCCATGGACTGTAGCCGACAAGGCTCCTCTGTCTATGGGATTTCCCAGGCAAGAAAACTGCAGTGGGTAGCCATATCCTACTCCAGGGTATCTTCCTGACCCAGGGATCGAACCTGCATCTCCTGCATTGGCAGGCAAATTCTTTACCACTGAGCCACCAGGGAAGCCCCATGTCAAGTCACGTATAAAAAGCTAAATAAGTAACAGGTGTTATGTCATCATTGTCCATGTTTTACTGCTCCTAGAAGCTGTGTGAATCCACTGGACTGAGAGCCAGCAGGCCAAGCACCTCACTGCCTTTGGTGGCCTTCTTTCCCAGAAAAGAAACCACTTTTACACAAGGGAAATACTAAATGGTGCAGAAGGTCTAGAACCTGGAGTTGTTCCTAACTACAAAACTGGATTCTAAACTCCAGAATTCCAGGAGTCAAAGATGTTGAGATAGAAGAGCTCTTTGAGATGAAAGAATTTTGTTTAAAAAAAAAGTAAAACGTTGAGGCCTGGTTGATGACAGAGAAGGAAGGGAGACAGGGAGAGAAGGAGGTAGGAAATTACATCCTCATAGGAAAATTGTTAGAAATACAGGAAAGATAAGAGCCATTTTCAAATGGCTTTGCGCCAGGAGGACTTTGCACCATAAGTGATGAACCAGGAGTCAGAACCCAGAACTTTTACTTAATGTGGGGAAATGCCTGAATGTATGCTTTCTATACATACTGGTTCCATAACAGATTTCTTTATAATTTAGGCCTCTCAAGGTATACCAACTGGAACAGGGCACACGCATATCAGACCCAGTGTAAGATTCCCCAGTTTTTACAATAGAGATCAAAAGTGCAAAAGTACATCACCCCACTAGGAAAATAAAGGTGAACCCTCCAATACCAGCAGTCACCGACTTCAAAATTAACACTGAAAGGGTGCAATTGTTTAATTGAAACTGCTAAATCTCCCCAGTGGTTAAACTATCTTTTTTCCACTCATAAAATTCACTAATGCTAAAGTATCTCCTGAGTAGAGAGAAACATCATGTTTCAACAAGGTACCTTTTAAAATCCCTGTAAAATGCTCCTGAAGCGAGCCCAACCTGTTTGCTGATGGCCCAGAGTGTACCACCACGGACTTCGCCACCGCATGCTTGCTGGTCTGGGCCTTTTGCCATGGGGTTGTTTAATTTTAAATATACTGTGATTGATCCAATATTATCTAACTTTGAATAAACCCTCCTATTTGTGTGAGATAAAACTGCACTTTTGCTGTAGTAGTAACGCAAATATTACCCGGCCATATGAGAAGTTGATAAATTATATTTAATAAATTACAAACAGCTTCTACAAAACACATCATTCTCGAAACCGTTCCCCAGAAAATGGTGGTGATGTCCTGAAACTCAGCAGACACACGCTGACAATAATAAAGAACTAATACTATTCCAATGACTTTTCGAGGGTCTTATCATCCACCAAAAATTTTCAGGCCCACAGATGTCTACTGTTTGAACAAAAACAAAACACTAAAACTACACTTGAAAAACATCCCTGGTGGGACACACTGGAAGGGAAGGTCTCTCTCACAGAGAAGTGATGTAGACACACACACCACCAAGGTTCCAGACAAGGCGCGTGGAGAGTTTAATTCCCTTTTTCCCCCCTCAATATTTGTTTATCTGTTCGGCTGTGCCAGGTCTTAGTTGCAGCATGTGGGATCTAGTTCCCTGAGCAGGGATTGAACCCAGGTCCCACACATTGGGAGCTCAGTCCACTGGACTGCCACTGGGCTACCAGAGCAGTCCCAAGTTTAATTTCTTTTCTGACAGGATTCTGAACCTTTGGGCAAGTGATCTCTTTCACTCACCACTTTTATAACAACAAAGCAATCTATATTCGCTGTTTTTAAAGCACTGAAATACAGAGAAAACCATCAACAATATCAATACTCAGGAATAACCACTGTTCTATTTTATGGGAGACATTACAGGTTCTTTTTCTATGGATGGTATATATTTTCACCAATATGAAATGCTATCATTCTAAACATGTGTATCTCTTGACTTGTATTCTTCACTTGCAAAATGGAAAAAAAAAAATTCTCTGAAAGTATCTTTTAAGGAAAGCGTATTTAATATATATCTCGATGCTATTTTTTGACAGGCCATACATCATGAGAGGGATCACCTTTGCACCTGGAAATCACTGTGCCAAAAAGAAAAGAGATAAGTCTCTTTTCCGGAGACAAGGAGATACACTGTCACCTGTTTAACAACTATGTACAAAGCACCCATATAAGTGCAAGGCACTGCGCTAGGGTGGTGAAGTTTTTATATCAAAAGATAGGTTCACAGTTCTCTTACTTTCTTTTAATTAAAATTCATCAGTCTGCTCTATTCTTACCTGGCTATTACTGCTGAAGACATTGTTGCAACGTGCAATTAAATTTAACCTTTCTAAAATGCATTCTTGCATTTTGGAAGCAATAAGAACAGCTACATAGGTGTAAAGATACTGCTCTCTAATTACACTGCAGAAATGGGGCCAAAATAGAATGGGAGCCATTTTAGTCAGAGTTTGCTCTGAGATATTTTTTGACCTTACATGTTTTCTCACTGCTAGATGGCATGATGGACACCCTTCTGATGCCGTGTAAAATGTTTCCACTCCAATTTTAGGCAGCAGGATAAATTGGCTCCATACTATCTGGCATCTTCCCTGGTGTTTCAAACACAAAGCCTCAGTGCTTCCCAGCAGAAAGAATCCAAAACATGATTTCTTGAGCCTTGCAATCCTTAAGAGGTGAACTGTTACAATAACCATGTGAAAGCGTTAGTTGCTCAGATGTGTTCGACTCTTTGTGACCCCAATGGACTGTAGCTCACAGCTGCTCTGTCCATGAAATTCTCCAGGCAAGAAACTGGAGTGGGTTGCCATTCTCTTCTCCAGGGCATCTTCCCAACCCAGGGATTGAACCCAGGTCTTCTCCATTACAGGCAGATTCTTTAGCGTCTGAGCTGCCAGGGCAGCCCAGAACAACCATAACTGACACAAAAATAGATGTTAATTATTGCCAAGAAGAGTTACCATCTTGCAAAGTCATTGTCTAATAAGGTACTTGAATATCCTAGTATACAGTCTTCAAATCTTAAAAAATAATAATAAAAATACAGTAAAAATGTTTTGGCTATAGAAGATGTAGAGAATGCTGAATTCATCTTATAATCGTCTACTTTCATGGATGAAAACCCCTTTTAGCATTCTTAAAGACTTTCAAAGCTCTATTTCCACTGTTAAGAAAATTTAAAAAGACAAAACAAACTGGAAGACAACATTTGCAAAACACATCTGGGATAAAGGATTGTATTTATAACCTGGAAAGAACTCTCAAAAGTCAATAAAAAATCTGATTTTTCAATGGGCAAAAGGTTTGAATAGGCACTTCACTTATTACACAATGACAAAAGATTACACAAATGGCAAAAAGCACGTAAAAAGATGTTCAACATTAGTCATTAGTGAAATGCAAATTAAATCACAATGAGATAGCACTCAGCTATATGAATGGCTAAAATGCAAAATGATGGACAGGGAAGCCTGGCATGCTGCAGTCTGTGGGGTCACAAAGAGTCGGACATGACTGAGCAACTGAACTGAACTGAACTGAACTGAAAATGCAAAAAAAATAAATTGACAGTAATAAGTGCTGACAAGGATATAGACAAACTGGAACTCTCACACACTGTTAGTGGCACAACCACTCTGGAAACAGTATGGCAGTTTCTTATAAAATTAAACACACACTTATGACCATGAACAAGGTATAAATGGATGGGACAGGAGAAAGGCTGACTACAACGGGAAATGAAAGAACTTTTCTGGCCCAGTGGAAATGGTCTATATCTTGATTTGCATGGTGTGGTTACATGGTTGTATACATTTATCAAAACTCTCAGAACTGTATACTAAAAAGTAAAAGTACATACCCACTCCAGTATTCCTGCCTGGAAAATCCCATGGACGGAGGAGCCTGGTAGCCTTCAGTCTGGGGTCGCCAAGAGTCGGACACGACTGAGCGACTTCACTCACTCACTCACATATTTTACTATACGTAAATTAAACCTCAAGGCCTGTGTTGGCCTTCACAAATAAGTATATGTATATGATATTACCTCTTCACATTTCTCCCACAGGAAAAATAATTCATCCTGAGGCTAGAAGTCCTCTTTTCCAACCCTGCCCCCAAACCAAACATGATGCACAGCACTGGTTTGGCTTGAGAATCAAGAAACCTATAGGATTTTTGTTTTTGATTTGCCTTTTTGGGTGTTGTTTTGGTTGTTTTTACAGCCTCTGCTATCTACCTGGAGGGCACTGGACCAAGCCTCTTCATTCTTTCTTTATTGAGCACCTGTTAGGATTGTGACGGACTGTGTGCTGGGTCCCAGACAGATAAAGACAGGTAAGATTACCCTAAGGGTACTCTGCAATAACAAAGCAATAAATAAATACCATGATCTGCATGGTACAGCAAGGGAAGATGGTCAGCCTAACTGGAGCCAGAGAGAGGCTTCCAGACGCAGGGCTGTGGTATTGAGGTAGAAAGGGCAGATATTCCTTTATAGAGAGCTGCTATTTCAATCTGTGGTCTCACACATTAAGTCAGCACTGTTTTTCAGCAGAGATGCAATTGGCTTTTGAGCAAGAGGATTCTTCATTATTCAAGACAGTCTTGCTCACTATACAGTGCTTGGCACCCCTGGTCCTCCAATGCACTAATTAGTGCAACTAAAAACATTCCCCAGATGCTTCCAAACTTCCCCGTAGGAACCTGGCAGCACAGAGAGGGATCTGAAATCCATTCAGTCAGTGACAAATGGCATTAAAAAAAAAAGAAATATAAGGAATAGTTGGGCTTTCCTGGTGGCTCAGACAGTAAAGAATCTGCCTGCAATGCAAGAGACCTGGGTTCCATCCCTAGGTCAGGAAGATTCCCTGGAGAAGAGAATGGCAACCCACTACAGTATTCTTGACTGCAGAATTGCATGGACAGAGGAGCCAAGTGGGGGTTCATGGGGTCTCAAAGAGTCAAGACACGACTGAGCAACTAAGACTTTCAATTTCTCATGGAACAGTTAATCTCAAAGTTAAGCATGTCACACAGACAAAGAATAAATACTATTTCATGACAGTTATTTAGATTTCATATATATTTTGGGCTATGGTGTAAAACGTAGTTGTCACTGGATTCATAGGAAAAAAAAATTGAAAGCCTCTGAATCGATAACTTGTTTGTTTGGGAAGAGGGTGCCTTCTACACAGTTCAGTTCAGTAGCTCAGTCATGTCTGACTCTTGCAACCCCATGGACTGCAGCATGCCAGGCCTCCTTGTCCATCAACAGCTCCCAGAGTTTACTCAAACTCATGCCCATTGAGTCGGTGATGTCATCCAACCATCTCATCCTCTGCTATCCCCTTCTCCTCCCGTTTTCAATCTTTCCCAGCATCAAGGTCTTTTCCAAGGAGTCAGCTCTTCGCATCAGGTGGCCAAAGTATTGGAGTTTCAGCATCAACAGCAGTCCTTCCAATGAATATTCAGGACTGATTTCCTAGATATCTGGTTGGATCTCCTTGCACACCAAAGGACTCTCAAGAGTCTTCTCCAACACCACAGTTCAAAAGCATCAATTCTTCGGCACTCAGCCTTCTTCACAGTCCAACTCTCACATCTGTACATGACTACTGGAAAAACCATAGCCTTAACTAGACGGATCTTTGTTGGCAAAATAATGTCTCTGCTTTTGAATATGCTGTCTAGGTTGGTCATAACTTTCCTTCCAAGGTGTAAGTATCTTTTAATTTCATGGCAGCAGTCATGATCTGCAGTGATTTTGGAGCCCCCCAAAAAAGTCTGCCATTGTTTCTCCATCTATTTACCATGAAGTGATGGGACCAGATGCCATGATCTTTGTTTTCTGAATGTTGAGCTTTAAGCCAACTTTTTTACTCTCCTCTTTCACTTTCATCAAGAGGTTCTTTAGTTCTTCTTCACTTCCTGCCATAAGGGTGGTGTCATCTTCATATCTGAGGTTACTGATATTTCTCCCAGCAATCTTGATTCCAGCCTGTGCTTCTTCCAGCCCAGCATTTCTCATGATGTACTCCACATATAAGTTAAATAAGCAGGGTGACAATATACAGCCTTGACGTACTCCTTTTCTTATTTAGAACCAGTCTATTGTTCCATGTCCAGTTCTAACTGTTGCTTCCTGACCTGCATATAGGTTTCTCAAGAGGCAGGTCAGGTGGTCTGGTATTCCCATCTCCTTCAGAATTTTCCACAGTTTGTTGTGATCCACACAGTCAAAGGCTTTGGCATAGTCAATAAAGCAGAAATAGATGTTTTTCTGGAACTCTCTTGCTTTTTCCATTACCCAGCGGATGTTGGCAATTTGATCTCTTGTTCCTCTGCCTTTTCTAAAACCGGCTTGAACATTTGGAAGTTCACAGTTCACATTCTGCTGAAGCCTGGCTTGGAGAATTTTGAGCATTACTTTACTAGTATGTGAGATGAGTGCAATTGTGCAGTAGTTTGAGCATTCTTTGGCATTGCCTTTCTGAGGGATTGGAATGAAAACTGACCTTTCCTAGTCCTGTGGCCACTGTTGAGTTTTCCAAATTTGCTGGCATATTGAGTGCAACACTTTCACAGCATCATTTTTTAGGATTTGAAATAGCTCAACTGGAATTCCATCACCTCCACTAGCTTTGTTCAGAGACAGTGGGAATATGTTAAATGAGATAAAACTAGAGGGGTCAACAAGATAAAACTATACAGGAATTGAAGTACTAAAGCAGAATGAATATAACTGGCAAAAGAAGCTACCAAGACAAGCAGAAAATACATCCCCAAAGGCCTCTGTGAATGACTTCAAGAAATCACAACTTTATTCCAAAAGCATAGGAAGCTACCAGAGGAAGACTAAGCATGTCACGTTTGCTGTAGAAAGATCATTCTAGCAGCCATCTTCTGCCATGGGACGGAAGGAAGGGAAGTTAGGAAGAAGAAATTCCAGCTCCTCTGGAACTCAGCTTCCTCTACTGTAAAATATCCTGTACTTGCTAACTTCGAAGGTCTTTTTAAAATCTATCATTATGACTTCTACTTCGACATTCCTGCTCCTGCACATTCCATGCATAATTAGTAGAAAATGAGAAACCCTGTGATTCACGTTTTTCCTATATGTGCAGGCTACATTTGCTTATGTTAGCAAGTGTATGTATCAGGACAGACTTAAACATACCCCCTTCAGAATTACAAGGGTTCAGCAATTAAGAAAGACGCATGACTTCATTTCCAAAGGTAATATTTTATGCCGTAATTGTTTATGGTCTCGGTGAAGCAATACAGTCTAGGAGACACTGAAGGGTGTGTTCTTCAAGGAGATGCTAACCCAACAAGGTGGAAGACAGAGAGAGCAAAACAGCAGTGTGTAAATATCACACTGCAACAAAAGTCATGTGTCACTTAACATTACACGTCCTCAAAAGAGTAACTTAAAACAATAAAGCCAGTTAGGCTCATTCAATATCTTTTCTAATAGTGAAAGAAATTCTGATTGTTTTTGAGGCTGTTTTGCTTTTTGTCATTTTAAACATAGCCTGTTTTCAAGTGTGAGATGTGTCCTAAAGAGGAAAATATAAAATGTTCTAAATCTAGAGCAGTGTTTACTAAATGGCAAAGAACAGCTGAATACCAAAGACAAAAAGAACATTATTTTCTTTTGTATAGTTTGAATGAGGACCCCTAGCATCTGGCATCACATGGAATAGACAAGGGTTAAACTGTAATATTCCTTGTTTTCTTGCTACTTAACGGCCATTCTCAGACATTCTCTGGGTGTCAACAGCTGTTCTGGTAACCCTAACGATGACAAAACAGTGCTCATTACCAGCCAAGACACACAAACAAAATGCTATTTCAATAGTCCATTTAACATCAACAAGAAGCATTGTAAGGACTGTCGTCTGGGCTGATTGGAAACACTCAATTACTTCATCCTAGCAGACAAAATGCACTATTCATAAAGAAATCAATCCCACAGCACTTATTATGGTAAATATTCTAATTAACTAAACGGTTGCTGTTTTATTATGGCTACACTTATTAACACCACTGATAGGAAAACATTACTTCATGGTCCTTGCCTTTAAACATGCACACCCACCCACGAAAACTGTTTAGATGCATATTTTCTAAAACTTCAGCTCACAACCAATTAATGGATGGTGAAATCACTTTAATGGGTCATAGCCAACTTTTTTTTTCAACGGAAATATGAAAGAATAGCGAATAAAACAGAAAAACATCAGAATGCATCAAATGTAATAAAGGTAAGTACTGTCTCAGGAAATTTTGTTTCAGCAAATGTGGGCTTCGGTCTTCCAGATTCATACACATAGTTTAGTTTCAAGTTCACGTATACTGTCCGTGTGATATAGTGAGAACCATCAGTTCAAGAACTGGGCTATTCAAGCCAAATCTTTTTATTCCTCCTGCCAAATGGATTCAAAACTACAGCTGCTTCCCCAGCACCACCAGGTAGAATGGATATAAGTAACCTTTAAAGTAGTACTTTAAGTACACCCCAATACCGTCATGCTTTAGTGACAGCAGTTTTCTAAAACAGTAGCAGTTTGAGGGAAGGTCACAATAGGCTACCCTGAACCTTCTTCATTTAAAAAAAAGTGGGGGTGGGGGGTGATGGCGAGGAGAAGCTGTTAGTATAGGTAAGTGGCAAAGATTTTAAAAAAATAATAATTCTAATACCAAAATCAGGAAAAAAAAAAAGTACCTTTAGCCCCACCCCCTGATATCTGGTGGCTCAGACGGTAAAGCGTCTGCCTACAATGCAGGAGACCTGGGTTCAATCCCTGGGTCAGGAAGATCTCCTGGAGAAGGAAATAGCAACCCACTCCAGTATTACTGCCTGGAAAATCCCATGGACAGAGGAACCTGATAGGCTACAGCCCATGGGGTCGCAAAGAGTCCACACGACTAAGTAACTTCACTTTCATTTTCTTTCACTTTTCTGATACCTGGGGAGGTGAGAAGGGCTGCTGATTTGAGTTCAACTATGTGTGGCCAGTGGGTTAATCAATCACACCTATGTAATGGAGCTACCAAAAAACCCCTAAATGAGGAGGTTTGGAAAGCTTCTCAGCTTTTAACATATCCATGTGCGGGGAGGGTCACTCCCCCCAACTCCATGGGGACAGAAGCTTCTGTGCTCCAGACCTTTTGGAACTTCATCCTCTGTACCTCTTCATCTGGCTTTTCATTTTAAATCCTTTATAATAAACCAGAGATAATAAAAATTAATTAATTTTAAAAATTAAAAAGGAGAGACATACAGGCACACATTTAAAACACTATATTACACTATTACTTTTCAACTGTTTCAACGTAACTGTCAATAAATCAGCTGAGTTCACTAAATTTCTATTTGGTCACCCTGGGCTCTGGGGCTTCCCTGGTGGCTCAGCAGTAAAGAATCTGCCTGCCAGCGCAGAAGACAGGTTCAATCCGCGGGTTCAATCCCTGGGTCAGGAAGACTCCCTGGAGAAGGGAATAGCTACACATTCTAGTATTCTTGCCTGGAGAATTCCATGGACAGAGGAGCCAGGTGGGCTACAGTCTATGGGGTTGCAAAGAGTCAGATATGACTTAACAACTAAACAACACCAGCAAACCACACCCTGGGCTCTATCCAGATTTCCAGAAGTAGATAACAGCATGATAAATTTTCACTTACTATGCATGAGATGTTTATAAATAATCTGACAAAACCATGCTTTACTAATGTAGTGACTTAAAGGTTTAAAACAACAGTAACAAAAAACTACACTCCGGTAAATCCCTTCCAAGGCCCCAAATCCAAGAGGCGCTTCCCAACAAGCACTATATGCACATCCAATAATCAGCCTCGGCAATAGGAGCTTCTATTTCCAAGACACTGAGGCACTGACCTCATTATGTTGAGGCAAGAGGAAAATTTCAAACCATGAGGCAGCTTACACCCCAAGGCCAGCTGCCAACGGTCAAGGCCCGAACCCAGGGGCAGATGCTGGGGTTTCACCATCCCTACAATGCTGGTTCTGTGGGGCAATCACTTCCCTTCAAGCCAGGAGGCACGCAATACAACCCCCCCAAACACACACTACATACTCTTTCTTCTCCTCTCTGATGGCCACTTTTTTAAAGGGCTTGTAAAATGTATTCTATCCTTAGAGGAATGACTCAAAATTGTAACTGGGATGACTCAATCATTTCTGTTGACTACTAGACAACAGACATTGATGATGACGGTTTACAAAAAGTCATTCAAGATATCCCCTTGGGAATGACTTACAGCTCATTAAAGTCACTACAGAAGAAGCCAGGCAATCAAACCTGAGATGATCCTGGATCTTTGAGAGCAAATACTCTCAACTCTGAGGCTTTGTAATACTTCTGGACAGCTTCGTTTTTTACAAGACTTCATATTCTAAAAAGTCTGGGACACAAAACACTTCACTGTCCTTTTGAATTTTGCAATCATTATGGGTAATATGGTCCTCTGTTTTTTTTAACCTGGACAGAAAACAATGGGCTACTTATTAAATAAAAAGAGAGAGACATATACACTAGGAAGCCCAAAGCACAATATTCTGTAATGACCTATATGGGAAAAGAATCTAAAGAAGAGTGGATATATGTATATGCATAACTGATTCACCTTGTTGTATACCTGAAACTAACACAACATTCTAAATCAACTATACTCAAATAAAAATTTAAAAACAAAACAACAAAGGCATGATGAATAGTTAAAAAAATATTATTTTAGAATGTCTATCTAATAAAATCTCTCAATTCTACAGTTGACTTGATGCGTTATTGAAGCAGTTTTGTTGAAAGTTGAGAAGAATAATATCTTAGAAAATAAATTCCTATAATGAAGAGGATATTTAATGCCCTTGACCTCCAGGGAAATCAGGCACACACTTCTGATTCATTTGTTCAGCAGCGCAGGCGTGCACACACACATGCACACACACAAACACATACTCTCTCTGCATAAAGAGTTTAACCATAATTGAGGAATGTTTAAGATTAGGAGGTCAATTCAGATACCAATAAGGAGGTTGACAACACATTCCAGTCTGCCTTGGACAATCCTAGTTTACATCTATCGTTTCAGCATAAGGATTAATAGTGCTCCTTTTCACTTTCAAAGGTAAGGTCATCTGGATGATAACTTGAATCATCATCCATTAACAGCCATAGGTATGAGTGAACAGTGTTGAATGAGTTGCGATGGGAAGAAGTGGAAATCTTGGTTTGGATTGCCTTGGGGAGGGCTTAAATAAAAGGCTAATTCCTCATTTGTATAATATTATGAGAAAAATACTAACATGGAAAACATCTCATTGAACATCTGTAGCATTTGTAAATTATCACTTTGATCAATTTTCTGCTCTTCCACTTAGACCTTATGCTCCACGAGGGCAGGCCCTGTGTTTTGCTCACAATGGTATCCCAAATCTTCAGCTCAGTGTGGTCACAGTTTAATGAGGGACACCATGCTAAATGCTTTATCAGTCATGTAACAAGTCCTTTCTTAGCATTTCCCAAAAAAGAGAAATGCTTAAGAAGGCTTAATTTCCCACCTATCTAAAGACAGTCAAAGACCTGGCTGCAGGAGAAAAGAAAGGAGGAGGCACGTAAAATATCTTCATCCTGACAGCTGACATTTGATCTGCTCCCGGGACAGACACCAAGAGCACATTGCTTATGGACAGCAAAGAGCACTAATGACAGGCTTCCTCCCAAAGGCTACTGCTCTAACCAAGTAATAACCTTACATGCAAACATGTTTGGGGGAAAGCGAGCAAGGCGTTCATTTCAATACAAGTTCCTGGGTTTAAAAATAGCTTGGGAGGAATGATTAAAATTGGATTTCAGTAACTAATTTTTCTTCCTCAAAAATTCAAAATACAGGCTTTGTGCTATAAATAGCATCTCACAGAACCACTGAACTAGAAAGCAGAGTGGTTAAAAGTTTCTCCCAGAAGCCTGACCAAGAGCCCTGTGTTTGAACACAGCTCTGGTGGCTCACCGGCTCTATAACCCTCAGCAAAATCCCTTAATTTCTCTGTGCCTTGGTTTCTTCAAGCGTCAATGGGGATAACACTTCTGACTTTAGAATGTCGCTGGGAAGATTAAAGGATGGAACCTCTAGCCAGGGCCCGGTACAGTTTCCTAGCCCACAGCAAACAAAGAAAGTCAGCCATTATTATTTTTACTATTATCATCATTCCTCATCACCATCTGGTCTAACCATCTCATTTTAATAATGAGGCAACTGAGGCCCAGAGGGGTTAAATTTAATTAATCAAAGAAACCAAGATCAGAACTAAGAAGATAAATCCCAGTTCACGGTGCCTTTTACTACTCTAAACTGGAAAATATTGCTGTAATATTTTAACAGTATGCTCTGGGACTGGGGAAGATAACTTCCCCAGAAACATATTCAATGGCGCTTAGACTCTAAAGTTAATAGGTAAGAGCTGGTTGAACCCCTCAACTGTAGCTCAACTAATGAGCAAGTGGGACAACCAAAACACTGAAAGAGACAAACCAATGCATGAAAAGTCTCTTCTTATATATTAAGGATGCTAGTCCTTGAAGAAGTCTTAAGTTTGAAACTGAGGCTGGGAATTCCCTGGCGATCCCAGTCGTCAGGGGTCCATGCTTCCAATGCATGAGTTAGATTCCTGGTCAGGGTCCTAAGATCCTACATGCCTTGCTGCATGGTAAGCAGGCAAGCAAAGAAGTACGTAAATAAATAAATAAAATGAAGCCAAACAGTAAAATGAAATTCTGGACACCTTTATGGATGGGTTGATATGTTCAGTTTTATGTAAAGAACCGTTCTTTAAACAAAGAACAGTTTGTTGTTCAGCGTAGCTTTATTGGCTTGCTGGTTAAAACCTGCCCTCTTAACTTGGGGAGAGAGGAAGGAGATGGATGCAAATTGGGTCAGAAGGTAGGGAGGGCAGGACTTCCTGGATGCTAAAGAAATAGCCTGCATGAAGGACAGAGCTGTTCAGGAAACAGCAAGTACGCTGGCCGGGCTGGGATGAAGAGTTCACGGGTCAGGGCAAACCCGGAAGGATAACACAGGCTCACATTACAGAACACACTGAATGTCCATATAATAAAGAATTTGAGGACAGACACAAAGAGTTATGGAAAACTGTTTAAGGAACATAAAGAAGGCCGCTTTGCAAAGAAATTCTAGTGGATGGGCACGGTGTTTACTATCTCTACACCTTTACGAGGACCTTGATTGAAATCACACACTGACACACTGTTGCTGGCCTGTGCTTAATGGGGTCAGGAGCAGCATCACCATGAAACGGATTGCTATGGATATTCTAGGAATTCGATGAGGTTATGATTCATGAAGCCACACAGTATTCTCCTCATCAGAGCCCTTGGGAAAAAGTTCTCTCTGACCTCCATTCCGAGAACAGCTGCGTTTCTCCTGCACAGCGCGTCCTTTCTATCATATAGACAATGTGCAACCACAGAAATGGATTCTCTCTTCCTCTTCCCATCAGCTATTAAGATTCTCTGAGCCAAAACTGTAACCTTCCCTTTCACAGATGTATATACAGTAGATGGGTAGCTTCAGGAATTCCTGTCTTCAGTTGGTATTTTCCATTCCTAACTAAGGGGTGGGGGACACGTCTTCTAGCCACTTACTTTATATTTTATCTTAAGCATTTTTGCAAAAGTTATTTTGGATTCTTTTTGGAATAAGGAGGCTAACACTAGTATTTTGTGAGCACTCTCTATGTGTCTGGCACTCAGAAGTCAACAAAGGCACAAGCCCATTTGGGTGGTTTTATGAAAGGGTGATCATAGAAGTGAGAAGGTTGAAGGGCAGAGACACAACAGCTCAAGGGCCAGTGAGGAAAAGCAAGAAAAGAGCCCCCTCCGAGGCAGAACCAACAGAACGCAGTGATTAGAGGCTGGGGAAAAGGAAAAGTCAAACCTTGAAGAGGACACTGACATTTTTTCTGTTCACTCATGGATCTGGAAGAAGGGTCCTGCCATCAGTTGGGGACCTAACAGGAGGGTAGTGTGTTGACTCTATCAGGTCGTATGGTGTTCTGTATTGGATGGTAACAAATGCCAGCCTAGAACTGAGGCACAATGTCAGGGAGGGGCAAAGACAAGGGAGAATGGAAACCCCAGAGTGGGTGGCACTGCCCAGAGAGGATGAACAGAAATAAAACATGGCTGAGAAACAAGGGTTTAGAAACAACTCAGTGGAGACATGTATATGGCATATGGCTGAGTCCCTTCGCTGTTCACCTGAAACTATCATGACTGTTAATCAGCTATACCCCAATATAAAATAAATAGTTTAAAAAAAAAATGAACTCAACTAGAGGAACAGAAGAAGGAAGGGAATGATCAAGAAGAGAAGGAAAAAGAATCTGAAGGAAAAGCTTCTAAGAGATCAAGTAAATACACTGTCCGATGCTGCTATCAGGAAATAGATTAGCCACAGGATTTGGTAATTAGATCATTTGTCAATAGACTTATCATAGCATAAATCTCATAAATACTAACCATGACTAGAAGTTGTTTTTTTTTTTTTTTCCTCCCCTAACTTTGGCTCCAGGAATAGAACAAAGAGAGGGAAAGAATTTCCTAAGGTAACTGGGCAAGATTTAAAAGAGAAAAGGAAAAGAAACACAAGGTTTAGAGAGGATGTGCGTAAACATGTGAGAAAGAGACCGCCTGAGGTGGAACTGACTGGGCTAGGATGCCGGGAGATGAGGACAGGGGTCCTACAATGTGACTATTCCTCCTGCTGGGATGAAGGGGCAGGAGAGGGAGAAGGGTGGGGTCCCCCAGCAGAGAGCAGGTGGGGCTCCCGGCTGACCATTCTTTGGGGCACAGCAGCGTAGACAGAGCCCCAGAGTCCATGACATCCTGGCATCTATTTCCTCATTCTCTAAGTCCAGAAGTGTTGATTCCAGGCTCACTCTCAAACTGAGTGTACTCTTTTCACTCCTATAGCACCTCACAACTACACTTCTCTTCCCTCATGTGTTTTCCCAGCTCTTTCTCAGCTACAGTAATTAATCCAAATGCACCATCACTTAAGTGCCAATCAAAGCTCCATCGAGATCTAAGAAGAACAATAGTCTGCTTATATGCACAGTCTATTAATTTAAATTACCAGTTGAGTCACTACATGCCAACAATTAAGCAATGACACACACACACAGATTATACTCCACATGAATATAGCTGCACCAGAGACCTCAGAGGATGAGTTGTCCTAGATAGCCCAGTTTTCCAGATAGCTGAGGGTCTGCCCTTGGGGAGGACAGGGCATTTGGGGGAGGACAGGGCATCTGGGGGAGGGGATGCCAGCATTCAAATAACTTTTGATAATGACTTTTTAAAATATAACTTGTCCTTCTCTGCTTTCTCAAACAGCACAATAAGATATAATTTAACTGTTTCATGGGACTCTGCAATGAGCATCCATTGCTGTGATAAACAACCAGACAAAAAAAACAAAACACATTCCTCTAGCTCCTAGCTGTTTCTTTCCCACCCTCACTGAAGCCACTCCCATCCCTCATGGACCACTGCAGCAGCCTCCAATCTGGTCTCCCTGCCTCCACGCTTCTCTTTTTCCAATTCAACCTGAAACTTAGCAGCCTAAGCAAGGAAACAGTTTATGCCACTTGTCTCCTTACAGAGCCCTACATGACTTATCCCCTGGATCCTCCCCAAGCTCGATCCCAAAAGATTCAATCTTCTGCCTCCAGCTCACCCAAGCTCCTTTCTGTTTACCACTCCAAGGCGCTTTCCCAGCTCCCCTCAGGGCAGGCTTAATCTCATCTTCTGGGTTCATCTCAAAGGTCAACCTTTAGCCTTGTGACAGTGGCTCCCAGTTCACTCTCTTACCACCCAGTTTATTTTCTCTTTGAAAGTGAAGTTGCTCAGTGGTGTCCGACTCTTTGCAACCCCATGGACTGTAGCCTACCAGGCTTCTCCGTCCATGGGATTTTCCAGGCAAGAATACTGGAGTGGGTTACCATTTCCTTCTCCAGGGGATCTTCCCGGCCCAGGGATCGAACCCGGATCTCCCGCATTGGAGGCAGACACTTTAACCTCTGAGCCACCATTAAATAATCTCATTTTTAATCTTTTCATTTATTCTATTTTGACTACAACGCGTGGCATGTGGGATCTTAATTCCCCAACCAAGGATGGAATCTTCGCCCCCTGTTTTGGAAGGCAGTTTTAACCACTGGACTACCTGGAGAAATCCTTTCAATTATTTTTTAAAACTCTCACATAGCGCTTACTATATGCCAGCCCCAGCACTCAACCCAGAGTACTCAAAGTATGGTCCAGTATCACTTAGGAATCTGATGACAGGCACATTCTTGGGTTCCACTCCAGACCTACGAATCAGATCCTCCAGAGATGTTAACAAGCTCTCTGGTGACCGTGATGCACATTCAAATCTGAGAGCCCCTGCAGTACATTACACTATGGGGCCTGCTTAGGTAGTCACGGTCTTCCTCACCAGGAGTGTACATTTATGAGGGCAAAGATCTAGTCCGTCTTGGTTACCACCAATCTTTTAATTCCTAGTCCAGGACCTAAAGCATTGTGGGGACTTCAAGGTAGGAAGCCTATTGTTATTCAGTCCTCCAAAGACACTGGCTGAGCTCTGATACCTCTTCCTTCTGCTTCCTTCTGTATTTTCCCCCATGTTTCTTAGCACTCAGGATACAACAATTATCTCTTTGCAGATCTGACTAAACCAGGCAAGGTGACCAATCCTCAGAGCATTCTTGCCATATTGTAGGAGCATACCAGTCTCAGGCAGTCAAACATAATGGGTAAAAAGCTATTAACAGCTTTGCAACAAGGCTGCTAGGGTTCAAATCCAGGCTCCACCATGTATTAGCTGTATGAACTTCAACAAACTTCATGAACTTCTGTGCTTCAGCTTCCTCATCTAAGAAACAATGAATAAGGCACCTACCTCAGAAGGCTGCTGGGAGAAGCACATAAGGTAATACATATAAAGTGCTGAGATCGTGCCTGTTGTACAAAAAGCACTCCATACTCATATACATCACACTCTGCCAGTTACCAGGCCTTGGACTTTAGCAAGCTCTTGGCCATGGAAGTTTAGGGGTCTATATAGTAGAGCACTGCCACGCTCTCGTAGACAAAAGATAAAAAGACATTCCATATATCAGGAGCTCAGATCCTACTTAAGATGGGCTATCTCTACTGTTCCCTAAATATCTCTCCCACATAGACTTTTCCACCTCCACACTCTCTCCCCGGCCCCCATTTCTGACTGACTGTTCAAGTTGCTCAGAAACAAAATAAATACAGTGGTACCTTGGTATCCAAGGGGTTGATTCCTGGACCCATGGTGGACATCAAAATCCACAGAAGCTCACATCCCTGAATCTGACCCCTCTGCATCTGCAGATTCAACCAACTTCGACCATAAACATGGTACAAGATTAGTGTTTGGTTGAATCCGTGGATGTGGGATCCATGGATTGGGAGGGCCAACAGTATTTGCCTAAAAAATTAAAAATTTTTCTGGTAGAAAATTTGAATTTTATAACAATTGAATGCAGCTGCACAGAGGTGGTAAAGCAACAAGATTTGGAGAGCAGAAAAGTGGTTGATCTGCTCTAGATAAAAGTGTCCCCTGGAGAAGGTCGGAAGGCAAAATTCAAGAAGGAAGATCCTGCAAAAGCAGCCCATGTTTGCTCTTCAGATGATATAAACAGAGGAAGACAAAGAAAACCAGAAAACATGAAAGATTAACTGGCAGGCATCAAAGGAGTTTTACAGACACTCACAGCTTACTTACAGAGCAGCAAGTATCTTAGTCACTGAGAATATCCAAGAGCATCATTCAGTGGACCACTGACAAGCCAGCATCCTTGCTCAAGAACTTGTAGGAGCTCCCTGTTCCTCATGGTGCCAAGTTTAAACTCTCCTCTACCCACTGGAAGTTGAGACTCTCTATCAGCTAACACCACCTTCACCTTCTTTTTCTTCCAACGTTTCACCTATACATACATGTTCTGATTATGTCCTCCTTGCTTAGACCCCTGAGCCCCATCCCCTCCCCACCACTGGGGACTAAACCTTCCCACTTCTGTCCACAGGAGACAGTGCTTCTCAAAACATGGGGCCAGCATGTAACCTGTCAGCGAGACACAGTGAGACCACAGATACTCAAGTTCACCTTGGAGCGGCCTGACAAAATAATTTCATGCCTTCAATCAACCAATAACAACTTTAGGTTTGTATTTTTCCATTTTACGGTTTTTTTCTTTTTTCTGCTCCGTGCAGCTTGTGCGCGCAGCTTGTGGAATTTCAGGTCCCCAACCAGGGACTGAACGCACATCCTTGGTAGTCAAAGTGCAGTCCTAACCACTGGACTGCTGAGGGATTCACTATTTTTCTAAAAGTTAATCATTATTATATTTTACAAAAGTATTGAGCCACACTGGATTGGTGGAAATTTAAAGAACAAAACTGGCCTACCACCACAGATATTTTAAGAAATGCTGTAGTAATGTGCATCACGGGATACACTTCTACTCTATTCTACAGCCTCCTCTAATTTTCAGCAAGGTCGCCTATAAAATACCCTCCCTGAACAATCCCACTCAGTGTAGACCTCCTTCCCAAAGTTTGTACCCATCATTGTCTCAGCTGCTGGAAACTGTGTAAGAAACTAAACAGAAAGACAAAACTGATCACTCGTAAATTCCTTGCGCTAAAAAGCCCTGTTTTATTTGTTTAACACTTCTCTGCACCACTGCAGAGCACAGAGGCAGCACAGCATCACAGTTCAACATCTGGACCAAAACCAGATTAAAAATGGAACCCAGTTCCCAAGGGCCATCACCAAACACTGGCCATGTGGCCCAAGACAAGTCCCTCAACTCTTCTGCCTTTCCAGTTTCTCTTCTGGGATGTGAGGCTGACATGGTATGCAAAGCCTTCCCAACTCTAAAATTAAATGATGTCCATTTGTTCTTAGAAAGGCTCCCAGGTTCCTCATGAGCAAATGGGAAGGCGTCTGCCTCCACAAGGCTGATGAGGCACAAAAGCATTTTGAAAACTATAGAGGCTGAGTGAACTTGAGGATTACTACTATTACTCTGCATATACTAAGATGCCCAGGTGGAAAGCATGAGCTAAACACAGAGACTTCTTGTAGCCTGCCTCCAAAACTGAAGGCTGGGATGGTGAGGGGCCTCAAAACTCTGACTAGGGGAGCCACAGAAAATACAGGCTATCTGGGTCTGGAGAAGATGAGCAGGAAGTGAGGAACTGAAGAGCTCTCATGGAGATCAGAGAAGATGTAGATGGGCGAAGTAGGTACAATGAACAGATGCAAAAGACGGGAAAGGAAGGAGGAAAGAAAATTTCCAATTGTCTTATATACGCTTAGTGTTGTGCCCCCTTGTAATATTCATAACAACTCTGGCCTTACATACCCAAGGTTAAATAACCTTTGGAGTAGAAGCCTTCAGTCTTTCCATTATACTACATCTGTGAGGCAGAGAATATCACAACATACACCATAAAAGGACACTGCTAATGCTTTAGAGCTGCTCAGTAAGAGAAGCCACTGCATTGTTGCTGGAGATTTTGGGCAGTGGCTAGAAGACCATTTGTCAAGACAGAAGAGAGGATGTCTACCATGAATTCAACTCTCAGAATTCTGGTACCTGAAATCAGCAGAACTTCCAACCCTACCCCTTAAAACCCATGCAACTATCTATAAAACATCTATTATAAGGATATGGGGAGCATTTAATAACAAAATAAGCCAAAAGGACGTAATCATAGAATAAAAGATGGTCCTTTAAGACAGGGATTCCCAGCCTTCAAGATCTAATGCCTGATGACCTGAGGTGTTGATGTAACAATAATAGAAATAAGTGAAGTGAAGCGAAGTCACTCAGTCGTGTCCGACTCTTTGCGACCCCATAGACTGTAGCCGGCCAGGCTCCTCTGTTCATGGAATTCTCCAGGCAAGAATACTGGAGTGGGTTGCCATTTTAAAGTGCACAATATATTTAATAGTTCTGAATCATGCTCAAACCAGCCCCCTCACCCCATCTGTAGAAAAAATGCCTTTCACGAAACCAGTCCCTGGTCCTCAGTTGGGGGCCACTGCTTTAAGAAGACTAAAAGACTTACTTAAAAATCAGAGCATTACCCCTAGCATTCATATTTCACCATGCAATTTGTCACAGAGGCCAGTGGGGACCAACACCATTACCTCAGACGAACTTTCTGACTACTTACAACTTTTAAGTAGCTTTTAAGCGACCAATTTCTCAAGGGTCAAATTCTAATAACAGTATCTCCCTTTTTAGATAATATGCTTTGACCAAATACCACTTCTACTAATCAACACTACTTTCAATGATAAAAAGAGCTGGCATTTAAGTGCCAGGAGCTGTAACAAATGATTTGGACACCTTATTCTCACAGTGATCCTAAGAAGCAGGTACCATGACTATTCTCACTTTCCAGAACTGTCAATGCAACTGTCCAGGTATCCAGCCAGGATGTGAACACCCAGACAGCTTGTCTCCAAACCCCTGTCTCCATAATCACTACACCATCTAAGGCTTAAAACACACACATACCCTGAAACTAACACAATATTGTAAATCAACTATACTTTAATAAAAATTTAAAAAATTAAAGTACACACACACAACCATCAGGCCCTAACAAATTACTTTAAGAAATGTTCTAAAATCATTTACTTATCCAGGAAATTTATCCTGTAAGAATGGGAACGTCCTTCGTTTGGTAGAAGGTGAAGGTACTTTATAATGAAAACATTTACTGCATTGTTTTCCCACCATAGGTTTTCATCGCATATGCGGGGGAAACAAACAAACAAACAGAAAAATCTCAAGAAAATAAATCATGAGAGCAGTAAAGATGTTTTCTAAGAGCCCTGCAATTTTCATAATTACAGTTTACAACACTGTAGTGAAAATCACTAGAGAAGCACTTGCCTTTGTCACAGGTGTTAACTGAATATAGTTTGCTCATAATGTTATCATGCAAATCACATTCCTGTAAGTAACTCCAGGCCTACATACCATGTGTCTGCAAATCCTGTATCTGTATGATGGACTTCCTGCTTGGCTGTGCATTGCAAGCAGAAGAAGGGGGTGGCTGGGGCGGGGTGTTGAAAGGAGGCTGACGGGGTGAAAGTCGGGTGACACTCAAAAACTTGGCACACATCTGTTTGGTCTGATTACTAACTAGTTTTAATTTCAAATAATCCCCCCATGCTTTATTTTGGTTCTTCTGCTATTTCTACCCAATATTTAGACAGCAACACAAGCCATTAAAAAGTCAGGGTGGATCTAAAATCTGGCGGATGGCAAAAAATGAAACGCTTGGCCTAGAGTGCAAACTGCCACTTATGTGGCTGCACCAGGACAACCAATGTAAACATTTAAGTCAGCCCAAATATATACATGCTCCTCTTTACTTTAAAACTGATTTTGCATCTTAGTAATTTCTTCCTTAAAAATAGCCAAGACACCATAAGGTCTTGGCCAATTTTTTTTAAATAGCTATTTTGAAAAGAAATCATAATTAGCCATGTGTGGTAGATAGATCCAGGACACATTGCTATTTTCTAGTGTTGAAAAAAGTTTCAAAGTGGTGCCTCAGAGCACCCATTCAAACCAATGTATCTCCATAATGGATGCTTTTTACAGTCATTGCCCTGAGTTAATTCCTGGATAAATGGAGTTTTACATACTTGCACAGTAGACAACAGCAGTTGGTCCAACATGCTTAGGAAGAGGCTGAATTCCAATTATTTTGTAACTTTGTTCCCACAAAGACCCTCAGACTTGTCCTGATTTCTAACTAAAGTGTATGGTCAAACATACCTACACAAACAGTTTGGAAGGGTGTGTGTGTGTGCCTGCTAAGTCACTTCAGTTGTGCCCAACTCTTTGTGACCCCAAGGACTGCAACCCTGCAGACTCCTCTGTTCATGGGATTCTCCAGGCAAGAATACTGGAGTGGGTTGCCATGCCCTCCTCTAGGGGATCTTCCCAACCCAGGGATCGAAACCACGTCTCTTACACCTCCTACATTGGCAGGTGGGTTCTTTACCCAGGTGCCACCTGGGAAGCCCAGTTTGGAAGAGTAAGAAGGCACTCTCTCATGTATCTAGAGTATCTGAAAGCAGCGGTTCTCCCAGTGTGCTCTCAGGATCAGCATCACCCAGGGATGAATTAGAAATGCAAATTATTGGGCTACACCCAACGTCTGCTGAATTGGAAATTTTGGGAGTGCAGCCCAGCTATCTGAGTTTTACTAACTCTCCTGGTGATTCAAATGCACATTTAAGTAGCACCACTAAGAATCAATGCCTAGATATTAACTTTTATATCATTTAAATTTCACAACAACCTGTGAGGCAGACAAAGCTGGGATGGTATCCCTATTTTAAAATGGTGAAACTGAGGCCCAGAGCAGTCACCTGATTTACCTCAAGTGATACAGCTCAGGAAATGGTTAGAATACATTAGGGTTGTTTTTTTTTTTTTAATTAAGTCATGTGAATTACATTACAGGTAATGTTTTTAGTATCATACATGTGAGGGGCTGGAAAAAAAGTTGGGGATCACATAGCCAAGTAGCCTTATTATACAGATGAGGCAAAAAGAACTCAGAGCAGTTCTGACATCTGAGTAAGACCACACAGTATCACAATGGAGAGCTCCTTCTCCATCAAACCATTCCATCCGTGCAGTGAGCTCTAATAATTAACCAGCTCCTCAAACGATGAGTCGTTTTTTATCGCCCTGAGGTTCATGCGATAAGTATTTAGTTTGAGACCTATTAGGTATTTCTCACACACACACACACACACACACACAAAACCAGCACTGACGACTAAATAAACTGTTCTCATCATTAAACAAAAAGTCGCCTTTGATAAGACAACAAGATAAGGTTAAGGATAGAGAGAGAGACTGAAGGAATGGGTGGGGGACTTTAACCAGAAATGAATAAACGATGAAGAAAAAAGTAAAAGGATCCAGGAACTTGAGAACTTAATGAGGTTGAAAAATCTGAGTGGTGACAGTCATGGAGACACTCAGCTAAATATTGTAATAACAATAGGTATGGTCAAGAGGTATTTAGCAGCTTGGGGTGTTAGCAAGGTCCAGGCTGTGGCCACGGGAGGGAATGGCTACAGTGGAGCTGATCAGGGCTCACCATGCTGATGGGGAGAAATGAAATCAGAGGCAAGGGTGTTGGAAGGCCTACGTGGAATAAATGATGACTTCTGAGAGTGTAGGGGTAGCAGAAATGAGAAGACCCTGAGCTTAGCACCTAATTCTTTAGAGGGAGCCAAGAGAGAAGTCAGCTGATGACAGTCCTAAGGGAGGGAGGGTTCAGAACTGAAGGTCATGTACCACAGTAGGAACAGAAATTGTAAATGAAAAGGGGAGCCTGATGACCTCCAGTCCAGAGGCCAATGTTACTCTCTTAACGGTGTGGGAAGATGAGCAGCATCTAACCAAAAGGCTGCAGGCAAGCAGGGTCCTCAGGAGAGAACCAGTGAAGAGGCTGAGGATGTAGGAAAGTGTATCAATCTGAGAAGGAGAGCTAGAAAGAACATGAGGCAAAGGTTCAGAATGGAACAGAGGAATGGGGAACCAAGTCAAGGGAGAAGAGACACACGACTCAGCCCCAACACCACCTCTTTGGAGAAGTCTCTAATCACAGCAAAATTACTCTCCCATGGGGATGAAAATCTATGCCAACACCCCAGCGGACCTCAAACCAAACTTCAATATTAAAAAGCTTGTCCAAATGAAATTTAATCTCATGTGGCTACACAACTAGATTATCTGCATTGCCATGAAATTGTATTTTATTCTGTGGTACAATGTAGGGGACCTCACCCTTCCATTTTAATATAGTGATTTCTACATAGTTCTTCAGAACCACCTATGAGGTAATCATCTTCCAAACAAACCTGCAAAGTGGAAAGTGAGTTGAGTGTTATTACCACTATGTTGCCAATAAAGAAGCACAGAAGTTAAGTGACTTTCCCAGGGTTACTGAGCAAGACAGAGCCAGGCCTGAAAGGACTTCTAAATGAATTACGACAATGGTTCTCAAAGAATGAGTCAATATTCCAGGATGTTCCCGGATGGTTTACAAAGCAGGGAGGAGTCACACTGATTCTGTCCTAGACCAAGGATTAAGAGAGTGTTGCAGAAGGAAGCCATTTATTCTCATCAAATTATCCTCGAAAACTCAACCCTCTGCTACTAGAAAATCTGCTAAGAAAAAAACAAATTGGGTAAAAAGCAAAGTTACTGAACTCCAGCCCCTTGGCTTCAGATTTAGGTATGAGGTGACTCCTCATAACTAAAAAGGGAAAGAGAATTAGCACAGATCAAACATTTATTACTGAACCAAACCTGGGTCTGCTGGTCCGCCTTGCAGCAAAGCCAATCTACTGACTCCACGTTGTGGTGAAGGAAAGTACAGAGTTTATCGCAGGTCGCCACCCAAGGAGAATGACAGATAGTGCTCAAAAGAAGTAAACTCCCCACTGGCTTTCAGGAGGGTTTTTAAAGCAATATTTGGAGTCAAGGCTGCAACTTCTGAGCTTTCTTCTGACTGGTTGGTGGTGAAAAGGTAACAGGGTGGTGATGTTTCTGGAATCTTCACCATCAACCTTCTGGTTCCAACCAGTCTGCTAAGTGATTGTGGTCAGCACAGAGTCAACATGCTCCACCTGAGTGACAGTCTAGTTTCTACAGAACAACTCAAAGATAGATGTCAGATTGTTATGTATATCCCTTGAGGAGGAACTAGGACTCTATTTTATTGCTGAACAATTGTTCAAGCTATCATTACTTTTCTAATTTAATCTCTTTTCCTTTGCTTTTGCACTCCCTCACTTCCCTGATAGTGACTACTTGAGTCTGTTCTTTGGAATTCAGGCAAGGCCTAGGAGACTAAAGCCCTTTTCTTACGAAACAGGGGACAAGGAGGGGCTTTTGTATCCAGGAAGGCCAGGCAGAGTCCTGCTTAGTTTCAGTCCCCACTTTTTTTTCAGTTCAGTTCAGTTGCTCAGTAGTGTCTGACTCTTTGTGACCCCAAGGACTGCAGCACGCCAGGTTTCCCTGTCCATCACCAACTCCTGGAGCTTGCTCAAACTCATGTCTATTGAGTCAGTGATGCCATCCAACCATCTCATCCTCTATCATCCCCTTCTCCTTCTGCCTTCACTTTCCCAGCATCAGGGTCTTTTCCAATGAGTCAGTTCTTCCAATCAGGTGGCCAAAGTATTGGAGTTTCAGCTTTAGCATCAGTCCTTCCAATGAATATTCAGGACTGATTTCCTTTAGGATGGACTGGTTGGATCTCCTTGCAGTCCACGGGCTCTCAAGAGTCTTCTCCAACACCACAGTTCAAAAGCGTCAATTCTTCGGCACTCAGCTTTCTTCATAGTCCAACTCTCACATCCATACATGACCACTGGAAAAACCATAGCCTTGACTAGATGGACCTTTGTTGGCAAAGTAATGTCTTTGCTTTTTAATATGCTGTCTAGGTTGGGCATAGCTTTTGTTCCAAGGAGTAAGCGTCTTTTAATTTCATGGCTGCAGTCACCATCTGCAGTGACTTTGGAGCCCCTTTTCTTTCATACTCCTCAATTGAAGGGCAGCACAAGAAAGGGCATAAAGTTTTGGAGAGAGAAGTTAATTATAAACTCGGCAGGGAGACTGGGTTTTAGGGGGACTCAGTTTTACCTGTCCTATGGACCAGGCACTGTACTAGACATGTAACAGGCTCAACTCATTTCATTCTCATAACTACCCTGAGAGACAGATATTGTTAACTCCAACTAGAAGAATAAACTGAGGTTCACAGTTAAAGTTTAAGAAACTTGCCTAGGGAGACTGGACATGGTGACTTGTCCAGTGCACCAGGATCTTGAAAAGATAAAAATGAAGACCTAGAGTCTTAATGAAGGAAATCAGTGCTGACTCTGGTGCCCCAAGCCACATCTGCCCCATTATCTAAGAGTATATCAGAGGAAAGTGGATCCTGAGGGCTGACACCTGTGCCCCTCTCCTAGCTCTACCCCATTACTACATGCTATTTAATACCAAGGCTCATGGGAGATTCCTCCCAGGTTACACTCCTATTACAGAAAGTAAGAGAGCCTGGAAGTTTAAACCAATGAGTAGGTGATCTCTAAGACTCATCTGCCCCACTTAAGTAGCTCATGTATCAAAACAGCTTGAGACCCAGGCAATACCACTCCATCTTCCACTAATTACTCTGCAACTTTAACAAATAAGGGAGGGGGAGGAGTTATTAAAATAAAAATAGGGAAGAGTTGAAGCAGCTTACATGTGTACATGTTAACAAATAGCTTACATAACTTTAATGTTGGAATCTCATATCTAAAAAATAGCTGGGCAACACATTCCAGTATTCCTGCCTGGAAAATCCCATTGGACAGATGAGCCTGGTGGGCTACAGTCCATGAGGTCACAAAAAGTCAGACATGACTGAGCAACTGCACACACATGTACATGTACTACACATACACACAAATACATATAGATACTATTTTTTAAAAGAGAACTAAGGAACAGCTAGAACATGAAAATCACCCTTTCATGATAAATTCCAGGCCATATTCATAACAGGAGTCAGACAGATTTTGTTTTCCACCACATAGTTCTATAAAAATAAACTGTCATCACAACATCCTTGCGGTAGTAAAAGGCCATATTTGCCTGCAGTTAAATCCAACAGCAGCTGCTCTATGGAAAAAGACGGCCCAATAATTGGCTTCTTTCACCTCTGTTAATCACGAACAAAAGTGTCATTCAGTTTTAAAATGGACAAAATGCTCCAATGGATGGTCAGCTAGCTGAGCCAATGGGGTGGAATAACAATAACCCTGTAGCATTTTCCTTTTTCCTTTTGTTTGGTCTTTCAAAGCCCTTAATTAAGACCTGCACAAAGCGCCCCTGCAGTCCTTTTTCAATGAGGCATTACACGCCTGTTTTCTTGTATTTAAAGAAAAAAAATAGCAGGGATTTTCTGAGACACATTAAACAGAATACACAATTTCCATTTATTTGCAACTGAAATACTGTTAAAATTTTAGAGCTTAAATATTATCATCAGTAACAAAGCAAGTTCTTTGCATTGCAGGCTTGGGGAATGGAGGCTGAAGGAGGGGCTGTTTAGAGGGGATGGGGGGTGGCTGTGAGGAAAGCAGGGGCTGAAACAGGAGAAGTGCTGTGCAACAATTTCTCCAGAAATAAAACAGTTAGCAGATCTCATTTAGAAAGATCTAGACTGGGCTCCTAAACCTTTCATTAGCTTCACATATACACACTGAAAGAAATAGCAAAACTCAAGAGGTATTCTTAAAGCGAACAGCCAGACAACAGAGACAAAAACTTGGAATTGAAACTGCTTCTTACAAACTCCTTAAACATCACAGAGAAAAAGATAAAACCTTTTTACAGTTAAGCAATCTTGGTAAGAACTTTGTGCAGTTCTATAATTGATCTCTGCCTTTCTCTCGCTCTCATTTTTCCCCCCTATCCTGGCTTTAACAAAGCTTCACATATCATGGTGGATAAGCATCAGAATGTCTAGCTTTTTAAAAATCCCCATAGCCTAATTAACTTTTCATTATTCAATTTTCTTCTCGCACAACTTAAAAAAAGGTCGTTGTGTTCATTTTTAAATGCTCTGAAATATAATCTTTCCGGGTTGGAGGCTGTTCTCAAAGTACCTAGTCCTGCCCATAATTTGTTCCCCTTCCCTCCCCCTCTCACAAATATCCTGAGTGACAGCTTAATGTGACAGCTTTCTTGCCACAATTCACTGAAGGGGAGTGGCAGGTAGGGTTCTCAGAGAACAAATACCTAACAAAGCCATCATTCTGGGGAGTTACTTCCAAACTGTCAATCCAATCCATCAAGTCGAATGTGCTCCACTATTCTCTTGTAAATGTGCTTATTTCAAACAGGGGAGAACTCGCAGCTGCCCCACAGAAGACTAAATGACCCAACTCAAATGTCACCTCTCCTGCGAAGCCTTCCAGCTCCCCAAGGCAGAGCAAGTTCCCCTCCTTTTCTCCCCCACACCCGTTTGTTCACCGCCCCCCCCCCATGGCACTCCCACACTGTATTTTATTTGTGTTTATGTCTGTCTTCACCACCAAACCGGATCACCCGTGGTTGATCCTCAAGCCAGCGTGGCTGAGTGGAGGAGGGTGCATGCTCTGCAGTAAGACTACTGGGTTCAAATCTTGGTTAGAGATGAGAAAACATATGACCTTGAACATGTGACTTAACCATTTTGCGCTTCAGTGTTCTGAGCTTAAAACGGGGATAAAGAATACCATTCCATACAGCTGTTGTGACGATCATCAAGTGAACTTGCAAGATGTGAAGTTTGCTAAATGCCTGGCACACACAGGAGCTTGGTCAATGTCAAAACAGGAAACATCATCCTTATTTTCTCCCCTCCCCCTTGAAGACTGTAGCATGGTTGGAAGCATACGCACACACTCAATGTTCATGGAATCAACTTTTACTAAGCATATTACTAATTTACTAACAAAATGTCAAATATCCAAAGGCAATCTTTCCCAGTCTTTCAGCATATTCAACAATGAAGAGCATGCTAAACACCAGGCACTAACATAGGTAAGGGAAGAGCTCAAGAGATGATGAGTGAGACTTGATTCCTGCCTTCATGGAGCTTATAAGCAACTCTGAGCGGGAGGCATCTGGAGATACATCTCTTTGATACTAATGGCCAAGGTTATGCTTTCACAATATATTTGCCTGATCTGAATTTTCTCAACAGTGCAGCACGTATTACATCATCCAGTATTTAAGAGACTTATGTATAACAACGTGTCTCATTTTGCGAAGGGAGGAGGAAGGAAGGATGTTGTATTTCACATATTTCAATGAAGCCTGTAATTCTTACTAATCTTCATGCTAAAACAGCACGTGCACTGGTTCCGGGTCCGCAGCCCGTCCTAAGACAATAGACGCTGCGCTCTGGAGCGCTGGAAGAGTCAAAACTACTTAGGCATGAAGTTTAAAAATTCGGGTCAGGAACAAATGCACAGCAAAATTCTTGTTTCCGTCAGGCTCTTGTCAAAGACTTCACTGTTAAATACAAAATCACTTGTTTAAATGTTGCAATTCTAGGAAGACCTACTTTAGTGAAATCATTGCTAATTAAAAACCACTGTTAAAATAAAACAGTGTTTTAGTTGTCATTTAGCAGAAAAGAAGTTTATGGAAACGATTTTGCTACACATTTGCCAGTTTCTTTTGTCGTAAAACACTAACTTCATAAGAGTCTGAATAAATGCATGAAAGTTACCAATAAATACCTGCATGTGACAATGTCAGGCAGATTTCCTGTATCGCATTCTCTCTAGAGGAGAGTAATCACTGAGAAACAGAAATTAACTCCTTCAAGCAAACACTGGAGCAAGCTCCCTGCAAGCATGCAAGGGCACTAGTTCTTCCTCGGTCACCAGGCTAATCTTTTTCCACTCTCTCATGGATACTGCAAAGTCAAAGCAACCCACCATAATTAATTTTGGTGCTTCTCTTATTTTTCCATGGAAGTCTGCAAATTATGGGGAAAAACTCAACCTAGTTGACAATATCTGATCACAGGTTAACGAATCTCTACTTAGAAATCAAACTGTGTCAAGTCTTAGTTTCATCATCCAAGAGAAAGTCATGTCCAGCATCTTAACACTGTCCAGATAGTCACTGGCTGTCTGTACAATAATCAGTGCCTGCTTAAATATAATGAATTCTTAATAATTCCTGAGAGTTTAAAATGATATTGTTGAATTTATTATAGTATCAAGATAACTAAAGTTTGGCAGAAATCTATCTGAATTATCCTGTGAAATTTTGAAAACGTCATTTACGAGCAAAATTTTGTTACTTGAGATGCTACTTAAGAGAAATCAAATGGCAAATGTCTAAACTATTTTAAACTCTCAAAAAACTCTAGAAAATATACTTCAGGGGGGCTTCAATTTTCTGCCATCCTTCCTGATTTTTAAACAATTGGAATGGCTTTATTAGCTATTCAGTAAGTATTCCTTCTGAAGAATTGATGCTTTTGAATTGTGGTGCTGGAGAAGACTCCTGAAAGTCCCTTGGATAGCAAGGACATCAAATCAGTCGATCCTAAAGGAAATCAACTCTAAATATTCACTTGAAGGACTGATGCTGAAGCTGAAGCTCCAATATTTTGGCCACTTGATGTGAAGAACTGATTCATTGGAAAAGACCCTGATGCAGGAAACCTTGAGGGCAAGAGAAGGGGACAACAGAGAACGAGATGGATGGATGGCATCACCAACTCAATGGACATGATTTTCAGCAAACTCCAGGAAAAAGTGAAGGACAGGAAAGACTTGCAGTCCACCAGGGTGCAAAGAGTCAGACATGACTTCATGACTGAACAACAAGTATCCCTTCTACTGACTCCTTATGTTAGCAAAACGAGTTGGTTCTCCTAACAACTGATCATTTAAGGCACAAATGTCCTGTAAGCATGGAAAGTGAAATTGTTTACTGATACATAAACCTCCCTTAAAAACATTTTTAACTAGTGAGATACATGTGATATTCTCTGTTCTAACAGTGTTCAGTTCAGTCACTCAGTCATGTCCGACTCTTTGCGACCCCATGAATCCCAGCACGCCAGGCCTCCCTGTCCATCACCAACTCCCGGAGTTCACTCAGATTCACGTCCATCGAGTCAGTGATGCCATCCAGCCATCTCATCCTCTGTCGTCCCCTTCTCCTCCTGCCCCCAATCCCTCCCAGCATCAAAGTCTTTTCCAATGAGTCAACTCTTCGCATGAGGTGGCCAAAGTACTGGAGTTTCAGCTTTAGCATCATTCCTTCCAAAGAAATGCCAGGGCTGATCTCCTTCAGAATGGACTGGTTGGATCTCCTTGCTGTCCAAGGGACTCTCAAGAGTCTTCCCCAGCACCACAGTCCAGAAGCATCAATTCTTCGGTGCTCAGCCTTCTTCACAGTCCAACTCTCACATCCATACATGACCACTGGAAAAACCATAGCCTTGACTAGATGGACCTTTGTTGGCAAAGTAATGTCTCTGCTTTTGAATATGCTATCTAGGTTGGTCATAACTTTCCTTCCAAGGAGTAAGTAGCCCTACCTAAAACAGACTGGCATACAAGCAAATTTACTGTAAAATATCCAAAGGCCCATGATACCACTGTATTTGAGAACTTCTCTGGGAAAAACTGAGCAGTTAACATTGTTTACATAAATGGGAAGGAATAGAATTTTGAAGCTGGGTGACAGGGACCTGGAGAGGACAGTTCTAAAACTACGCTGCCCCTGTGTGCATGCTCCGTCGCTCAGTCACGTCCGATTCTTTGCGTCCCCATGGATTATAGCCCGCCAGGCTCCTCTGTTCATGGAATTCTCCAAGCAAGAACACTGAAGAGGGGATCTTCCCAACCCAGGGATCAAATTTGCACCTCCTATGTCTCCTGCAGGAGGATTCTTTACCACTGCACTGGGAAGTGTCACACTGCCCTCTCCCCCAACACCAAAGTGACATTAAACCATCCAAGCCTTGTTAAGTGTCTATAGAGACATGGGCATATTACTCTACATGAAACAAAGTCCTAGGTAGAATTAATACTATTTCTCCTGGCAGAATATTTTCAACTCCTTGCAACCAATAGACACTTTCAACTCCACAAACCTCCACGTGGGAAATGAAACAGAACTTCATATCTGTTGTTGCTATGAAATTAAAAATAATAACAATACTCCCATGGAAAATTTTTCATGCATCTCCATTCCATGCTTTAGGGTCCTAGATGTAGCTAAACTTATATTAAAAACTAAACAAGGACATCTCTTTGCCAACCCTGCACAAGCCTCTCAGTTTCATCCTGAAGGTCTGAGCCTCACCTTGACAGTGACCTGTTACATAATGATCTCTATACTGTGACTACAACAACACATGACTGCCTCACAAAACACTTCTTAAAAGTACTCAAGTTTGTTTTTAAGAGTCTAATCTTATTTTCAAAGTTGGCATAACCACTCACTTAAAATAAGAGAATGTCAACTTGAAAAAGAGAGGTTGCAGGAGAATTATTTAGTGCCATGTAATCATCAACTTCTCTGCCTGCAACTTCAGAAAAATGCATCACACCACTGCTCTAATGAAGAGCATCCACCAGGCACATCACACAAGAACTGAGGCCTAAGTCACTATGTCAGAGGTATAAATTATGGTCCAAAGACAGCTCCAGGCACTGCTGAGCTTAGAGTTGCTTGCTGAGCAACCATGTCATTTCAAACAAACTCAGTGCTTAAGAGGCTAAAGGGCAGTGGAGGCAGTTATTGAAAGGAAATTTCTCCACTAGGCCAGAAAGGAATAATTAAGCCTTTGCATGCTAAATCACATCACTGGGGTTAACAATGAAGTAATCAAGTGTAAATGGTGACAAAGCCCATCTATAGGACTCATGAAAGGAAATTAAGGTTGTGGGTAATCTAAACTATTATTGCTTAAATACCACAAAAATTAGTCCCGAAAACTTCATTCATTTATCCTCTCTTTATACAAATGTGTGTGCTTTTTGTGGGAGGCAAGAAATTGGTTAATCCAGCAATTAAGGCAAATATACTGAATCATCTGAAGTAAAACACCACTCAGCTACTAATTCACAGGCAGAAATCCAACATGATTCCCCACAATGCTTAGACTGGACCAAATGCTCAGTAATGAAGGACCTTCATAATAGGAGACGCATATGGGATTTATTCAAATAGATGGCTAAAACCATCTAAGTGATAAGTCTAATGCATACTTTATATATTACACTTCCTATGCCGCAGGGCATAGAAGAGCATTCACACACACAACAAACACACGCACAGAGCGAGGTGGAAAGTGGGGAGACAAATTTAGGGGGAAACACGGAGGACAGGCACATCATATCCAAAAACTGCTCGACAGCAATTAAAACTGGCTAAGCTCTAAAGGGCGGAGAAGGCAATGGCACCCCACTCCAATACTCTTGCCTGGAAAATCCCATGGACGGAGGAGCCTGGTAGGCTGCAATCCATGGGGTCGCGAACAGTCGGACACAATTGAGCGAGTTCACTTTCACTTTCATGCACTGGAGAAGGAAAGGGCAACCCACTCCAGTGTTCTTGCCAGGAGAATCCCAGGGATCGGGGAGCCTGGTGGGCTGCTGTCTATGGGGTCACGAAGAGTTGGAAACGACTGAAGCGACTTAGCAGCAGCAACAAGCTCTAAAGGGGGCAAAATACTGTGGACCTGACAGTTAAAAGGTCCAGATTCAGACTTCAGCTCTGCAACCTCAGGTTATTATGTCACCTCAGAGACAGTTTCCTTATCTTATTTCAGGAGGGAGGAGACCAAGATTTCTACTAAGGTTTCGCAAGATTCTAAATTGATCTGGTACAGTTGTTGTTATAATTGTTAAGATTGTTGGCAATAATCTTAAGACTCACCAGAAGTTGCAAAAATAGTACAGAGGTTCCTATGCATCCTTCACCCAGATTTCCCAATGGCAACATCTTATGTGACCAGAATACATTAGCTAAACCAGGAAATCTATTTGGGTATAACACTATAGTGGGCATCCCTGGTAGCCCAGCTGGTAAAGAGTCCACCTGCAATGCAGGAGACCCTGGTTCGATTCCTGAGTTGGGAAGATACCCTGGAGTAAGGGATAGGCTACTCACTCCAGTATTCTTGGGCTTCCCTTGGATCAGATGGAAAAGAATCCACCTGTAATGCAGGAGACCTCGGTTCCATCCCTCGGTTGGGAAGATCCCCTAGAGAAGGGCATGGCAACCCAGTATTCTTGCCTGAAGAATATCTTGATTTATAGCACAGAAAGTCCTACATCTCAGAACTCAAGAAGTCCCATTTGGGCATCCCTGATGGTTCAGATGGCAAAGAAACCGCCTGCAATTTGGGAGACCTGGGTTCAATCCCTGGGTTGGGAAGATCCCCTGGAGAAGGGAACGGCTACCTACTCCATGTTCTGGCCTGGAGAATTCCATGGACATCAGAGGAGCCTGGCAAGCTACAGTCTACTGGGTCGCAAAGAGTTGGACACAACTGAGTGACTTTCACTTTTCACAACACTATTATCTTAAAGACAGACCCTACTTAGATTCCACAGCTTTTTATATGCACTCATTTTTTAAACCACAAGTATGAATTCATATAATCACCACTACAGTCACTATAAGGAACTGCTCTCTCACCATGTAAAAACAAAAATATGGGCATATTACTCTACTTGAAACAAAGCCCTGGATGGAATGAATACTTTCAATTCCTCCTGGTAAAATATTTTCAATTCCTTGCAGAAAATAGACACTTTCAATTCCACAAACTTGGAAAATGAATATTAAAACCTTCCATAATGTTATGGCTGTTCAATAAAAAATATTCTCAAGGAAAACTCTGCTCTCACCTCTAATGCTCACTTTAGGGCACTAAACGCAACTACGTGCTCAGTCATGTCTGACTCTTGTGACCCCATGGACTGTACCCCGCCAGACTCCTCTGTCCATGGGATTTTCCAGGCAAGAATACTTGAGGGGTTGCCATTTCCTCCTCCAGGGGATCTTCCTAACCCAAGGATCAAACCTGTATCTCCTGCATTGCAGGCAGATTCTTTACCATTTGAGCCATTGGGGAAGCGCAGATGCAACTATACCTATGCTAAAAACTAAATGAAATAAAATAAAGACCTCTCTTTGCCATCACTGCCCCCTCACTCCCTCCTGTACCTCTTTAGTCTCACTGTTCTCCCACCTCTAACCCTAGCCACCACTGACCAATGCTCCATCACTCTAAACTGTTGTCATTTCTAGGCTATTTTAAATGCGATCATGCAGCAGATGTAACTTTGAGACTGGTTTTTTTGCCCAGCATAATACCCATGGGACCTATCCATGCTTATGCATGTATCAACAGTTGGCTATCTTACTGCTGTGTAGTAGTCCACTGTATTGATATACCATTTTATTACAGCATGTGAAAATGCCCCCAATGCATATAATCTTTTTATGTTTTAACTAAATTATAATTATGGGGTGGGGAGGAACTTTTAAAATCTAGTTTTGCCATTGCTTAAGATGGGTTCATATTCCAACAGATACTGACTGACTCTCTTAATCAGTAATTACCTTAATCACTCTGGGATTCAAGGCTTCCCTGGCAACTCTTAAATAGTGAGTCCCCTTCATCCTGTTTTATTTTTCTTGATAGTACTTAATATTAGCTGATCTTATATGTTTATTATGTTTATTTTTTTAATGTCTACCACTACCCCACCCCAGCCCAAGCCAGCTAAGTTACATGAAGAGAGGGACACTGTCAGATATTGTCAGATATCTGACACTATCTGTTTCTCCATCTCCAAGAACAATTCTTAATACTTACAAAATACATGCTGAAGAAATTAATTTTTAAAGCAATGACTTATTAACCCAGTAAGTAATTATTACTGTAGAGCTTATTTCATGAACCATTATACCAATATTAACAGCTCTCAGAAAATAGTTTGAACTGATAAAATTATTCACACAAAAGCTGTTTTACTCACCTCACCTACAATGTCAATCAAGTACTGGACCCTGAAAGACTGGACAATAAACAGGGGAAAAGCACAGAAAATCTTACCATCCGACAAGCATAAGCCATAGATAGCATATTCAAAAACAGAGACATTACTTTGCTGACTAAGGTCTGTCTAGTCAAGGCTATGGTTTTTCCAGTGGTCATGTATGGATGTGAGAGTTGGACTGTGAAGAAGGCTGAGCGCTGAAGAATTGATGCTTTCGAACTGTGGTGTTGGAGAAGACTCTTGAGAGTCCCTTGGACTGCAAGGAGATCCAACCAGTCCATTCTGAAGGAGATCAGCCCTGGCATTTCTTTGGAAGGAATGATGCTAAAGCTGAAACTCCAGTACTTTGGCCACCTCATGCGAAGAGTTGACTCATTGGAAAAGACTTTGATGCTGGGAGGGATTGGGGGCAGGAGGAGAAGGGGACGACAGAGGATGAGATGGCCGGATGGCATCACTGACTCGATGGACGTGAATCTGAGTGAACTCCGGGAGTTGGTGACGGACAGAGAGGCTTGGCGTGCTTCGATTCATGGGATCGCAAAGAGTCAGACACGACTGAGTGACTGAACTAAACTGAACACAAGTCAAAGTCTCATTAAATATTAAAGATTTTTATAATCAAAGAAAAGACCATCTACTCTGATAACATGCTTCCTTCTCCTTTGTTTTGTCAACATACCCTGGAAGGCTACCAATGGTTCTGGGCAAATCATACAACTAAATGCAACTGGATTTCTTCCAGGTTAAATGGAGAACGTGAATCAGACCAACAGTCTTCTACCAGTTCTTAAAAGAAGTGAACTTTCAAGAAAGGAGGGAAGGTCAGAAAAATATTAGCAAAAATTTGGTTATGATTCATGTAGTTGAAATGCTGAAAACATGCTAAATAGATACAAGATCTTTAAACATGTAAATATATGTGAGTAAGTAAGTGAAGTCGCTCAGTCGTGTCCGACTCTTCGGGACCCCATGGACTGTAGCCTACCAGGCTTCTCCGTCCATGGGATGCTCCAGGCAAGAATACTGGAGTGGGTTACCATTTCCTTCTCCAGGGGATCTTCCTGACCCAGGGATTGAACCTGGGTCTCCCACATTGGAGGCAGATGCCTTAACCTCTGAGCCACCAGGGAAGATGTAAATATATGTATGTGTATGTAAATATACATATCCATGTGTGAAAGTGAAAGTGTTAGTGGCTTCGTCCTGTCTGACTCTTTGCCACCACATAGACTGTAGCCTGCCAGGCTTCCTGTCCATGAGATTTCCCAGGCAAGAATACTGGAGTAAGTTCCCCTTTCCTTCTCCAGGGGATCTTTCCAACCTAGTGCTCAAACCTGCATCTCCTGCACTGTAGGTGGATTCTTTACTATCTGAGCCATATAAATACATGTAAATACAGCCTCTCTGCTGAGTGGCTCCTAACACACACAAGATTTTTAGGACCATCGCACCAGAGACTTTTAAGATTTAGAAGGGTCTGAATCTACATTCTAAGGAGCTGAGAACACTTCAAGCCGAGAACAAACAGATTTAATCTCTCCAGAACTAACTCCTCATCTATAAAATAAGTAGTTCATGATATCCACCATACAAAGATAAATGCCTACCTCTAAGAAGAGGACTAAAGGACACTGTCCCATATAACCCACTCAACCAAATAATCCTGGTCTGAAAAAGCAATATCCAACATCTCATCCACAAAACCTTATTTATTACCTGTGCACCCTCACCTCCCCCCGCCGCCCCTGGAGGTTTCTCCATCTATCAAATGGAAAATAAAAGCATGTGCTTTAGAGGGCTGATAGGAGTATTAAACGGATAACACATGCAAAGACGTTTCACCCAATGCCTGGTATTCAATGACATTTGTTATTTTTAGCATCTATGTTCATAACAAAATGATGATAATGGTTTATTTGTATGGCAAGACAGACCATGAAGCAGCTCTTCATGACAAAGAATGCAACTTCAGCAAAATAAAATTGCAAAATGCTTCCAGAAGAAGACCACCTGCAGTGTTACCAGGTAAATGACCCTCCAAGCTAGGGGCTGGTACATTCAAAATCAAAACTGTGGTCACAGATTCGGTCGTGAACAGCCCTGCTGTTAAAGGAAAGAGCACACAGATTCAAACAGGAACCCATTCAGTCTGTAAAATATTAACAGCTTAATAAACATCAGCTCACAATCCAAAAACACGGTGTTCAAGTCAACTGAACAGTACCAGCTAAATTAATACCAAGTTGACTACATGAAATGCCTTGAGGGGGGAAAAAAAGGCTCATGGGTGATTCACTTTTATGCTGACTTCCCTATAAAAACATCTTCAACAGGAGAGGCAGGAAATTCCAGTGAGTGAAAGGGGGCAGCTATATGGAAACCATCATACTGCACACTTTGCTTTCTAATTTACTTCAGGGTTTTGGTTTAAAGAAGCAAATTCAGAAATTTGTTTCTCCTTAAGAAACCAAAAAGGGAGTATGCTAACGGATCTGATCGTCATATACCATTCGAGGGAATTCCACACAAAAAAAGACCAAGCCAAAAGACACACAACTAATATTTATTTTCCTGACATGGAAAAACACTATTAACATAGAAAACGATGTGAAAGCTTTTAAACAAAGATGTACAGAAAGCAAGGAGACGAAGTGAGGAAGACTTGTTTTTTTTAAATTCTGCTATGAATAAAACATAATTTTACCTGGTAAATCGATTTTTTTTTTTTTTTGGGCCAAGCTCAATGACTTGTAGGATCTTAGTTTCCTGACCAGGGATCAAACCCATGCCCACTGCAGCGGAAGTGTGGAATCTTAACCACTGGACTGCCAGGGCAGTCCTGAATTGATTTCTGAACATAAGTTACTCCTAAATCAAGAGATAGTCCCCCACTGCATGTACACATGTACCTGTGTACGCTTTTTGAGGATGCTTAATTATCAATTCTGTTTTTTTCCCCCCATAATAATCTGTAGCTTCTCACCATTTCTTTTAAATTATATCCTTTCCCTTTTCTGAAACTGTGAACTCTCCAAGTTAACTACAGGATGGACAAGTAAATACCAAACACCAACTACCACCCACTAACTGGGATGTCAGCACAAGTTACCCAACCCTTTCCAACTTCGTTTGCTCAGCCATAAAATGGGAACCATGCCACGTGTAACATGCCAAATACACAAGAAGGCCTAGCAATTCCTTACCAAATTTCCATTTTTTTGAATCAGACTTTCCAAATACAAATGCAGTAATAATGCAAAGTTTTTTCACTGTCAGCAAAATGCTCCACTTTGGTCTCATTTCCACACGAATCCTTGGGGTATCATAGTTAACTGCCGGGTATCAAAAAGAAGGCTAAGAATTCTACTCTGGTAAAAGCACAGACATTTAAACATAACCAATCTTTAGAGACTTCTGCAAATGCCACATACATACCATGTTAACAATATATTGAGGCTATAAGTAATGAGGGATATCAAACCTCTAAGGCATTAAAATCTAGACCATTTTCTTATTAACATATACTTACCATATGCCCCAGGAGCTCACTTCTAGGTACTTATACAAGTGAAATGAAAACCTCTACATGTTCATACAAAACCTCTCTATGAATATTCATAATGGCTTTATTCTCGTTACTCTAAGAACTGGACAAACAGCAGATGTCCCTCAACTGTGGAATTGATAAAAGAATTGTAATTCCATTACATCCATATGATGGAATACCAGGGAAGCTGTGGTGGCTCAGATGATAAAGAATCTGCCTGCAGTGCAAGAGACACAGGTTCAGTCCCTGGGTCAGGAACATCCCCTTGAGAAGAAAATGGCAACTCACTCCAGTATTCTTGCTTGAAGAATTCCATGGACAGAGGAGCCTGGTGGGCTATAGCCCATGGAGTTGCAAACAGTCAGACATGACAGAGTGACTAACACACTACTCTACTAAATATAATGAATACTCCTTGACAATAAAAAGGAATATTACATATAGAAACGCAACAAGATGGTAACAACATGGTAGAATCTTAAACGCATTACAATAAGTCAAAGAAGCCAGGCCCAAGAATATAATCTGTTACTTTCCATTTATATGACATTCTGGTAAATTCAAAATATGTGACCGAAGGCAGAAGAGAGATCATCAGTTGCCAGGGACCAAAAGTGGGGAGAAAGGTTGACTACCAAGGGCACAGGATGGGTGATAGGGACGTTCTGGATCTGAACAGTGTTGGTGGCTATATTCCTGTACACTAGAAAGGGTGAACTTTTAAGAGTGAGAGGTTTAGGGGAGTTTTCCCTATGAATTCATAGTTATGAAGATCAGTTAAGCAGGCAAAGAAGGAAGACAGAACATTGGAGATTATAACAGTTATTTTAGAATAAACATACGGAGTCACTAACAGAAAGTGAGGGGAACCTCAAATAGACTCATTCACGAATAACTGGAAAACCAAAAGTTTTTAAAATATAAACTCCCAAGAACTTTTGTTGATATGTGGCATCCATTTGATGGATAGAATGATAGAACATGCCTTGAGGACTGTCTGCCTTGCTGTTTATCTTCTTGTCAACCTGCAGAAAGAGGTCCATTGATCATTCTCCTGCTAGCCAAGGCCCACCACATTGACCTTTAAGGTTTCTGTTGCATAGCACCAGAAATGTAACTTTCCAAATTTAAAGGAAATGTATTATAATTAAGAACTACAAAATGAATTAATATAAGAAAATGTGAGAGGCAGCAATGTCTATTAGCATGTTGATTTACAGCAAATGTTCAGTAATGAGAGCAAGAACCATCAGAAATATCTTCTACATAGCTGAGTCCCTTTGCTGTCCACATGAAACTATCACAACATTGTTAATTGGCTATACTTTAATATAAAATAAAAAAAGTTTTTAAAAAGGAAATACCTTCTAGATGAGATGTATACATTTAAATATTTGCCTCTATCAGGGATAAAACAGGGATAAAACTCACTTCCTTTTCAAGCTGTCATCCACTCTTGACAAAACCAGCCAGCACATCTAAGAAACAATAGAACTAGAAATTCAAGCTCGGGTAACTTAAGGGCTGGAAAGGACCCTGACGAAATGTATGTCGTTATTTCCTCCGCCAAAGTCATGAATCTTCTCATCTTTGGTGTCACAGGGTGTTGCTTTTTTCCACTCCCCCTTCTGCAATGCCACATCAGCCAGGGTAGTGCCAAGGGCAAATTCTTTTAATGCAGAAGAAGACCTGAAAAAGACAGCAGTTGATTTACCCCTCTTTTCCACATTCTTGGCCCTCTGCTGCTACACCTGCTGACAAGCCTCCACACTGTGGATTTAGATGCCACAAAGCAAAGCCGTTAATGCTCGCTGAACTGAAACCAAGTCCCCAGTAGAAGCTGGTGCTACGCAACAGAAACCTTAAAGGTCAATGTGGTGGGCCTTGGCTAGCAGGAGAATGATCAATGGACCTCTTTCTGCAGGTTGACAAGAAGATAAACATCAAGGCAGACAGTCCTCAAGGCATGTTCTCTCATTCTATCCATCAAATGGACGCCACATATCAAACCTGGGAGAACAGCCTTGAAACATTCTGAATACACACACAAATTCCCTTTGGTGAAATAACTGATCTAGTAGAAAACCCCACTATGGAAGCTGGTCATATAAACTTAATTCAAACTAATATTAGACACTGATTTATCCAAAACACGAGGTTGCCTTTCCACAGAATGTAATGGGGCTTTGGAAAACACAGTCTGATTGCTAACAGCAGAGCCTGTGGTTAGCACACAAACTTGCCAACTTACCATGAAGGATGAAGCCTTCTGCTGCATGCCCTCACAGCCCCAGACTGTTTGCAAAGGGCAGGGATGAAATATTCCATATGTTTTCTTTGTCAGTGACATGGCTATTGAAAGCAAGGCCATGGTAGTCTCCCTGCTGAGGGACTGGGTCAAGCTATTCATGTGTAACCAGGCAGATGTCAAGATGGTAATGGGAAAAACATCTCAAACATTTTTTTTTTTTTTAGAGAAAGAGACTGGGGTAGAAAATGCACAACTGTATTTGAAACACTCAGCCAATCTAAATAGGTTGTTAGCACTTTTGCATGTGTTAGCTGCTGCTCTGGCTTTAAAATTCACTTTCAAATCAGAGCTAAACTGAAACCCAGAAAAGTTTTTAAGGTTTCTGAGAAAGATTTAAGTGTGCTTACCAAGAATGTCATATAACTTTTGAGCAATGTGTGAAAGGGATTTTAGTTCTAAAATTACTCCAAGGATAATAAGCTTTTCTTTATCCATGGAACACAAGCATTGGTCTCAAACATTAAAAAACAAAACAAAACAAAACACGGGTATCCAATAACAAGTAAAATATCAAAGTAATCTTATAATCTGCATATTGTTACAAAGTGATATGAAGAGACAAGAATCCAGCTAAACTGTCAAACCTGAACAAACCTTATCCATCCCCAATATGGAAAGTGATGAGAAACTGCTGGGCACTCACTGGCATGAGTTTGCTTAAAAAGTTAAGCATTACTGCATGAAAATCCTTAGTGTTCAAAAGTCTGGAAGTAGAAAATGAGTGTCTAGAGATTACATCTTCTCCCCTGGTGGTCAAATGATTAAGAATCTACCTATCAGTACAGGGGACACGGGTTGGATCTCTGGTCTGGGAAGATTCCACACGCTGTGGAGCAACTAAGCCCACAGTGCGCCACAACTACTGACTCCGTGCTCCGCAACACAAGAAGCCACTGCAATGAGAAACCCACGCGCCGCAACGAAGGGCAGCCCCCACTAGAGAAAACCCTCCTGCAGCAACTGAAGACTCTGCACAGCCAAAAAAATAACTAATTAAATTTAAAAAATAAAGATTACACTGACACTGTCTCAAGTTACCTGCCCATTCGCTAGGAGGAGAAACAAAGTGTCCCCCTATTAGGAGAGCATCCTTTGACTTGATCAGCCATCTCAGGGAAGCAATGGCCAGCCAGAGACTAAGGCAAGAAAGCATGATTTCCCCCGGGCTCTCTCCTCTAGAGAAACTGTAACCCCAACCATTAGGCTTTTTTGTTGAAAGGGAGCAGCACCACCTACAAGAAGGGACCTTGATAAAAACATATGCGCTATCCTTTCTCCACCAGGATCTTTACAGTTTTCTGAATGAAAAGTCTGCCAGCCAAGAAGACATTTTCCCATTAGTATGAGGCTCACTGTGAAGTTTCCAACAGGCTATGAAACAGATACACATTCAAAGAACCAGAGAAACAGAGTTTAGAATTCTAAATCTAAATGACTTGAAGGGATAGCACACATAGACAATTGCTTAGTCACTCCCCAAAGAAATGACAACATAATGTAATGGGTCCTTCAGTTCAGTTCAGTTGCCCAGTCGTGTCTGACTCTTTGCAATCCCATGGACTGCGGCACACCAGGCCTCCCTGTCTATCACCAATTCCCGGAGTTCACTCAAAATCACGTCCATCGAGTTGGTGATGTCATCCAACCATCTCATCCTCTGTCATCCCCTTCTCCTCCTGCCTTCAATCTTTCCCACCATCAGGGTCTTTTCAAATGAGTTAGTTCTTCACATCAGGTGGCCAAAATATTGGAGTTTCAGCTTCAGCATCACTACTTCCAATGAATATTCAGGACTTATTTCCTTTAGGATGGACTGGTTTGATCTCCTTGCAGTCCAAGGGACTCTCTTGTGGTCACTCAAACAGGTCATGCTGAAATTTCTTACGTATGACCCTTGAAGTCAAGTGAACTCCTTTTGCAGATGGAAAAGCCG